>NC_059166.1:99437915-99748540 GCF_019923935.1 Bubalus bubalis
ATCCAAAAGTCTACAAGTAATAAATGCTGGAGAGGGTGTGGAGAAAAGGAAACCCTCTTGCACTGTTGGTGGGAATGCAAACTATTACAGCCACTATGGAGAACAGTGTGAAGATTCCTTAAAAAACTGGATATAGACCTGCCTTATGATCCAGCAATCCCACTGCTGGGCATACACACTGAGGAAACCAGAAGGGAAAGAGACACGTGTACCCCAATGTTCATCACAGCACTGTTTATAATAGCCAGGACATGGAAGCAACCTAGATGTCCATCAGCAGATGAATGGATAAGAAAGCGGTGGTACATATACACAATGGAGTATTACTCAGCCATTAAAAAGAATACATTTGAATCAATTCTAATAAGGTGGATGAAACTGGAGCCTGTTATACAGAGTGAGTTAAGCCAGAAAGAAAAACACCAATACAGTATACTAACGCATATATATGGAATTTAGAAAGATGGTAACAATAACCCTGTGTACGAGACAGCAAAAGAGACACTGATGTATAGAACAGTCTTATGGACTCTGTGAGAGAGGGAGAGGGTGGGAAGATTTGGGAAAATGGCATTGAAACATGTAAAATATCATGTATGAAAAGAATTGCCAGTCCAGGTTCGATTCACGATACTGGATGCTTGGGGCTGGTGCACTGGGACGACCCAGAGGGATGGAATGGGGAGGGAGGAGGGAGGGGGGTTCGGGATGGGGAACACATGTATACCTGTGGTGGATTCATTTTGATATTTGGCAAAACTAATACAGTTATGTAAAGTTTAAAAATAAAATAAAATTAAACAAACAAACAAGCAAACAAACTTCAAACAATAAATTCTAAAGAGAATGTGGAGAAAAGGAAACCCTCTTTCACTGTTGGTGAGAATGTGAATTGATACAGCCACTATTGAGAACAGTGTGGAGATACATTAAAAACCTAGGAATAGAACTACCATATGACCCAACAATCCCACTATTGGGCGTACACACCAACAAGGCATTTTTATCATGTGATACTTGAGCAGATTGTTTTCAAATATATATATATATATATATCCATTTCACTTCTCTTCTCCCCTTTGTTTGTGAAACAGGTTAAAATAACCCTGCATTAGTGCTGTAGACAAGGACATCGGAGGAGTGACCCTTAAAGGAATAGAAGAAGTGGCCTTTTGGGATCTGAGAATGCCATTGAGTCCAATGTGGTTCCTATTTCTAAAAGAAGGTTTAGGAAAAATAATAGGAAAATAAGTATTTCTTTTTTTTTTAATCTTTTATTTATTTTTAATATAAATTCATTTATTTTAATTGGAGGCTAATTATTTTACAATACTGTATTGGTTTTGCCATACATCAACATGAATCCACCATGGGTGTACTCGTGTTCCCCATCCTGAACCCACTTCCCACCTTCCTCCTAGTACTTTGTTATGTATATTTTGCCCACTAAAAAATGCTGGAAGTTTTCATTTAATAAAGGCATTTAGAGATACAGTGAAGTTTTCATGTTTTACCAGGAAATGACAGCTTTTTATTGATCACTTTGCATAGTAAGGTATTTTCTTAAGTAAATTTTAGTAAAATACCATAAATAAATCAAGTGGATTAAAAACACACCTGATATGCTAATTTGAAACTATGTCATCAAGTAAGAAATATGAGAGAAAAAGGTTTTTCCAGAATGGCATCTTACATGTTTGTTAATTAAAAAATATCAGAGTAGAGGGATGCAATTTCTTTAAGCAAGTGACTTTAGTAATGAATGACAGACTCCATTATTTAGACTAGAAATCAGGAAAGGAAACCAGGGAGAAAACAAATGAAGCAACAAATACTTAAATTTGCAGCAGTTTAGGATATCTATGGAGTAGTTGCTACAGGACACATTATATAATAAATATATTTTCATATAAATAATGAAATGACAAAGTGAACAGTTGAATTGGACACATATGGGTAATAACCTCAAAATACCAAAAAGCATTTTGTTGTAATGAGTAATACTTGCTCAGCCTTTGGGCAGGCATAAGAGAATTATGAAGCTAGATGATGATCCTGCTGCGCTGCCCTAAAGAACAAATACATCTAGCAGTCACAATCCCCTGACACAATGCTCAAGCTGCTAAGGACTTGGTGATATGGTAATTCATGAAGGGATGGAGGTTTGATTGGAATGTTAATCTGTGTATTTTAATATTTAATCTAAATTGATAGCCAAATGCCACCAACTAAGTGTAGCCTGTGTGGCAAGGATTGAAGAAAATGTGGTTGTTTTAAACTGCAGAAGCAATATGTATTATGCAATCTCTCGTAGAGGAAGAAACAGCCAAATTATTTGCTTCTCAGGGCAAACTAAATGCCAAATAATGTTTATTTCACAAAACATCTTGGTGATGTGTAAAATAGAGTTGAAGTCACTAATTACTCTTTTATTAGTGATATCCGGTTATCTTGCTATGGGGTAGACAACAGGATACAGAAGTTTGCAAAACAATATTTTTCTAGCACTAATCAACAAACTCGTAATACATAATACACTTAATATACTATGATTCACACAAATTGGTTTTGTTTCTGGCAGACTTATCTTGGCATCTCATGGAAACAAATATTGGACTATTTGTATTCTTATTAAGCAAACCTCTTCTTAGAATTTGTTCTGTACCAGTACCATATGAAGAAAGTGTTTTCACATTTCTTTCATTTATTATATATTACATGAGAAGATTTGCACAATTTCTGAGAAAGAAAGCAGGATGAAATGAAACCACTTGCAACATATTTATTTTCTTGGTGATAATGTGCAATATGAATGCACTATTCATTTTATCATTTACACATTTATTGTTTACAAAGGAGCATGTACTCTTTATATTCAGAAAAGATCACAAAGTATAACTTTAAAAATATGCAACTACTCATAACTACTAATACTGATGTATCATCTACTATGGGGCAGGAAATCATCCAACTACTTTAAATGTAGTAATTCATGTAGCCAAGACCTGGCGTAAGTACCACCATTTCCTTAATTGTAAAGATGTGGGAAACTTGAGTCATGATGAAGTTGAAGAAAGTTAGTGTTAGTCACTCAATTGTGCCTGACTCTTTGCGACTCTATGGACTGTAGCCTGCCAGGTTCCTCTGTCCTTGGAATTATCCAGGCAAGAATACTGGAGTGGGTTGCTATTCCCTTCTCCAGGGGATCTTCCCAACCCAGGAATTGAAGCCTGGTCTCCTGCATCGCAGTCAGACTCCTTACCATCTGAGCAAGAGGCAGAAACGGTCAGCTGAGTCTACATTCTTAACCACTGTGTATTTGTTTCTGAAAAGGAATAAGTGAGTGATAGAATGGAATTCACATTTTGAATGAAAAGGACTTGAAATACCTTATTAAGTCTACACATATACGTTTGTGCTCAAAATGGTATCTTTTAATAATAACCATAATATCCAATACTTTGTTACACATTGTATTTCAATTACTTGATCAAATCCAGATGTATTTTAAAATAGAAAGAGACACATCGAGAATTAAAATTGAGAAGGACTCTGTGGAGCTTTTTAACACCAGTCATTCCTTGTTCAGTTCCCTGAGTTCAAAAGGGCAGGCTTAAGCAAGTGCTAATTGGAGAAGGGAGGGGATACAAAGACAAGAGAGGAACAGTCAAAAAACAATAGTGAAGCCTTATGGCAGAGTCCTTGTTCCTCCTCAAGGGCTATATATAATAATATATTTGAGCTCATCTGCAGAACTAAAATTCCCACCATATAGAAGATGTTCCAGAGAGAGGATAAGAGTGTAATAATTTTGAGAACAAGAAATCACCTGTTGCCAGAAGACTAAAGGAATACAGGCTCTGTGGTCTCCCTAATTCTTATCAGCAACTCTGTTCCCTGACTATAAAACCCCTCACAAATTCCTTGGGGTTGGGACACAGTTTTGAGTGCATTTGCCTGCTGTGGTCTTCTTTGCCTAGCAAAGCAATGAAGCTATTATTTTCTACTTTACCCTTCCAAAAATAGATGCTTAACTATATATTTGTAAATATTTATTGATAGATTTGATTAAAGAACTTCTTGTGCTAACTTAAGCAGAACTTTCATAGTTTAGTATTTGCACTTAATTTGACATATTTCAAATAAAGTTCATATTTAGTCATTCAGTTCAGTTCAGTTGCTCACTCGTGCCCCACTGTTTGCGATCCAATGAACCTCAGCACTCCAGGCCTCCCTGTCCATCACCAACTCCCGGAGTCCACCCAAACCCATGTCCATTGAAACGGTGATGCCATCCAACCATCTCACCCTCTGTGGTCCCCTTCTCCTCCTGCCCTCAAAATTTCCCAGAATCAGGGTCTTTTCCGATATGAGTCAGCTCTTCGAATCAGGTGGTCAAAGTATTGGAGTTTCAGCTTCAACATCAGTCCTTCCAATGATCGGCCAGGACTGATGTACTTTAGGATGGACTGGTTGGATTTCCTTGCAGTCCAAGAGACTCTCAAGAGTCTTCTCCAACACCACAGTTCAAAAGTATCAATTCTTCAGCACTCAGCTTTCTTTATAGTCCAACTCTCACATTCATACATGACCACCGGAAAAACCATAGCCTTGACTAGACGGACCCTTGTTGGCAAAGTAATGTCTCTGCTTTTTAATATGCTGTCTAGGTTGCTCATAACTTTCCTTCCAAGGAGTAATTAAGTTGTTCCAGTTCTTTGTGACCACATGGACTGTAGCCCGCCAGACTCCTGTGTCATGGGATTTCCCAGGCAAGAATACTGGAGCAGGCTGCCATTTTCTTCTTCAAGGGATCTTCCCCATCAAGGGATGAAATTCATATCTCTTGTGTGGCAGGTGGATTCTTTACCGCTGAGCCACCAGGTAAGCCCTAACAATAAAATGAAGTAGGATAAGGCAGTTTAAGATTGAGGAATATGAGAACCCTGGACTCATTTTCTCCCAGGGACATACCAAAATTACAACTACTTACAGAGCCACTGTACATGAGAGTGGCCTGAGGACAATCAGTAAAATATTTCCCACAACTTCATATTTAAACAAAGAACTACAACAAGATGACTAGGAGAGGCAGAGCCATGGTCTAGTCAGGATCCACTTCCCTGGGTGGATGACTCACAAGTGACAGGGAATCACAAATGCAGTGCTCCTCCCTTGCAGGAGGATCTTCAAGATCAGCAAATGAGTCTGGTCCACCTGTCTGTTAATCTTCCGTATCTATACCAGGGACTAGGTATCTGTCAGTATTCTGCTTCTGCACTGTAACTCAGAGTGTGTAAGATTTTGCATGTTTCCTTTAGGAGCAGTCTCTGTTTCTTATAGTTCTCATGCTCTTCTGAATATAAGCCCTTCTGTTTTTTAAAACCTTAATTTCTGAGGGTTTATCTTTGTGCAGGGCCCCTGGCTGTGGAACCTAAATTGGGCTTAGGCAGGAGGCAGTTGCAATTATCCTGGGGTCTGAAATGCTTACAGGAATCATTTTGAGGATACTGCTCTATTGTGCTAGCAAGTGCTGTTTTGCAATTTATTTCACTGGGGCCTGACCATTCATCAGTGGGTTGCACCAGACAGGTACCACTGAGTTTCAGAGTCAGCCAAGCTGGGGCCATCCCTGCCAACCAGTATGGCCACAGTAGTCAGCCCTGCAACACAGAAAGGCACACAGCGACCACATAGATGGTACTCCTGGAGCATCAAGCTGTGCTAGCCAGAGGAAACCCATTGCTGGGATCCATAGGTTGTGTTCTATAAAGAGCTACTTCTCCAATATTGAGAAATGAAACAGATCTACTTAATATTAATACATAGATATAAAGACAGACAATTAAGCAAAATGAGATGACAGAAAAATATATAACAATGTAAAAGATAAAAACCTTTTTAGTTGTTTTGAAAATAACTAAAAAAAAAAAAATGGTGACAAGCAATTTGTCTGTTAAAATTAAGGTAATGATTATAAAAATACTGACCTTAGAAGAAAGATGGATGAACACACTGAGAACATGATCAAGTAAGAAAATATAAAATGAATGAATCAAAGCTGAAGAATAAATAACTGAAATGTAAAAGCACACTAGAGAGAATCAAGAGTTGATTAGGCAATACCAAAGAACATAATAGAAATCTGCAAGGCAGAGAAGTGGAAATTAAATAAGCTGAACAAAAAAGGAAAATAAAACAAAATAGCTTAAGTGCCCTCTGAGACAACATCAAGTACTCTGACATTCACATTCAGTTCAGTTCAGTCACTCAGTTGTGTCCGACTCCTTGTGACCTGATAAATCACAGCATGCCAGGCCTCCCTGTCCATCACCAACTCCCGGAGTTCACCCAAACTCATGTCCATTGAGTTGGTGATGCCATCCAGCCATCTCATCCTCTGTTGGCCCCTTCTCCTCCTGCCCCCGATTCCTATCAGCATCAGTCTTTTCCAATGAGTCAACTCTTCTCATGAGGTGGCCAAAGTATTGGAGTTTCATCTTCAGCATCAGTCCTTCCAATGAACACCCAGGACTGATCTCCTTTAGGATGGACTGGTTGGATATCCTTGCAGTCCAAGGGACTCTTAAGAGTCTTCTCCAACACCACAGTTCAAAAGCATCAATTCTTCAGTGTTCAGCTTTCTTCACAGTCCAACTCGCACATCCATACATGACTACTGGAAAAATTATAGCCTTGACTAGATGGACCTTTGTTGGCAAAGTAATATCTCTGCTTTTGAATATGCTATCTAGGTTGGTCATAACTTTCCTTCCAAGGAATAAGCATCTTTTAATTTCGTGGCTGCAATCACCATCTTCAATGATTTTGGAGCCCCCCAAAAATAAAGTCTGACACTGTTTCCACTGTTTCCCCATCTATTTCCCATGAAGTGATGGGACCAGATGCCATGATCTTAGTTTTCTGAATGATGAGCTTTAAGCCAACTTTTTCACTCTCCTCTTTCACTTTCATCAAGAGGCTTTTTAGTTCCTCTTCACTTTCTGCCATAAGGGTGGTTTCATCTGCATATCATTACAGTGATACAATGAGAAGAGAGAAAAAGAGGCAGATAGATTATTTGAAGATATAATAACTGAAAATTTCCCTAAAATGGGGGGAAGAAATATATCCAGGTTCAGAAAGTACAGAGAAGTCCAAAAAAGATAAACCCAAATTGAGCTACATCAAGACTTAGTAAAACTAAAATGTAAAACATTATTGATAAAGAGAAAATCTTAAAAGCAGAAAGAGGAAATAGACCAGTTATACAAAAGGGAACTCCAGTAAAACAAACAAACAACAACAACAACAAAACTGACTCTTCAGCCGAAACTTTGAAGCCAGAGGAAGTGGCATGGTGTCTTCAAATTGCTGAAAGGAAAAATAACCAAAAACAAACAAACAAACAAACAAAAAAACAAAACACAAAACGGCAGCCAAAATTACTCTATACAGCCAAGCTATCATTCAGGACTGATGCTGAAGCTGAAGCTCCAATATTTTGGCCACCTGATGTGAAGAGATGACTCACTGGAAAAGACTCTGATTCTGGGAAAGGTTGTGAGCAGGAGGAGAAAGGGGCTACAGAGGATTACATGGTTGGATGGCATCATCAATGCAATGGACAAGAGATTGAACAAACTCTGGGAGATGGTTAAGGACAGGGAAGACTGTCCCATGGCTACTGTGCTACAGTCTATGGGGTCATAAAGCCTCAGTCACAACTGAGTGACTGAAAAACAACAAAAATACATGAATATATAATTATACATCTATGTCTATATATATATAGGCCTTCCCTGGTGTCTCAGTCAGTAAAGAATTCACCTGCAATGTGGGAGACTTGGGCTACATCCCTGGACTGGGGAGATCCCCTGGAGGAGGGCATGGCAATTCAGTTCAGTATTCTTGCTTAGAAAATTCCCAAGGACAGAGGAGTCTGGAGGACTGCAGTCCATGTTGTTGCAAAGAGTCAGACACAACTAAGCACCTGTCTATATATAGTTATGGGGCTTCCCTGGTGGCTCAGAGGTTAAAGCATCTGCCTCCAATATGGGAAACCCAGGTTCAATCCCTGGGTCGGGAAGATCCCCTGGAGAAGGAAATGATAACACACTCCATATATAGTTATATGTGAACTTTATGGAACCAAAAACCTATCATAGACATACATACAAAAAGAGGGAAGAATTCAAACATAATACTATAAACAGTTATAACATCATAAGGCAAAAGAGAAAGAGTAGCAGAAAGACACAAAGAAGTACTACAGACAACTATAAAACAATTAGCAAAATGACAAGTATCCAGCTACCAGTACATATTTTAAATATAGATGGACTAAATGTTCCATGCAGATGACAATGAGTGGTTGAACAGATATACAAATAAGATCTCATCTGTATGTTGCTTACAAGAAATGCATTTCATATCTAAAAGCATACACAACTTGAAAGGGGTGGAGTGGGAAAAGATATTCCATGCAAATAGAAATGAAACAAAAGCACAGGAGCAATACTTATATCATACAAAATAGATTTTAATAAAAAGAATGTAACAAGAGACAAAGAAGGACATTGCATAATTATAAAGGGATCAATCCAATAGAAGATGTAACTCTTGTAAATATATATGCCTCCAATTAAAACCACCTAAATACATAAAGAAAATATTAACAGATATAAAGGGAGAAATTGACAGTAAAACCATAATAGTAGGTATTGCATCATAATGATATAGAAGGTATTACCATGGGGATTCCCTGGTAGCTCAGCTGGTAAATAATTTGCCTGCAATACAGGAGACCCTGGTTCAAGAAGAACCCCTGGAGAAGAGATAGGCTACCCATTCCAGTATTAATGGGCTTCCCTGGTTGGAGAAGACTCTTGAGAGTCCCCTGGACTGCAAGGAGATCCAACCAGTCCATTCTAAAGGAGATCAGCCCTGGGTGTTCTTTGGAAGGAATGATGCTAAAGCTGAAACTCCAGTGCTTTGGCCAACACATGCGAAGAGTTGATTCATTGGAAAAGACTGTGAAGCTGGGAGGGTTTGGGGGCAGGAGGAGAAGGGGACGACAGAGGATGAGATGGCTGGATGGCATCACCGACTCGATGGACGTGAGTTTGAGTGAACTCCAGGAGATGGTGATGGACAGGGAGGCCTGGCGTGCTGCAGTTCATGGGGTCGCAAAGAGTTGAATATGACTGGGTGACTGAACTGAACTGAACTGGTGGCTCAGCTGGTAAATTCCCTGGAGGAAAACATGGCAACCCACTCCAGTATTCTTGCCTTGAGGATCGCCATGGAGAGAAGAGCCTAGCAAGATACAGTCCACGGGGGTCACAAAGAGTTGGACACAACTAAGTGACCAAGCACAACACAACATAGGTATTACAACATCATGAAAATAATGTTTAAACAGGAAATTAAAAAAAAATAGCCAAGTATATTAGTTCAGATTAATTTATACAGAAAATATTCCATAATAAAATAGCAGATTATAAACCATTTTCAAGTGCACCTGGACCTTTCCACAGGGTAGATCACATGTTTTGCAACAAGATAAGTCATGATAAATTTAAGAAAACTGAAATTATATCAAGAATATTTTCCAATGAGAATGATATGAAATTAAAAATTAACATAGGCAGTCCCAATATGGTGGAAGGATAGGATCGGAGACTTCTTTCTCCCCAACAAATTCAACAAAAGATAATTTGAATGTTGAGCAACTTCCTCAAAACAACTTCTGAACACTGGCAGAGGACACCAGGCACCCAGAAAGGCAGCCCAATCTCTTTAGAAGGAAAGTGAAATTGAAGTCGCTCGGTCACGTCCAACTCTTTGTGACCCCGTGGACTATAGCCTACCAGGCTTCTCTGTCCATGGAATTCTTCAGGCAAGAATACTGGAGTGCATTACCATTTTCTTCTCCAGGGGATCTTCCCAATCCAGGGATTGAACCCGCGTCTCCCGCATTGGAGGCAGATTCTTTAACCTCTAAGCCACCAGGGAAACCCTTTGAAAAGGAGGTAGGAAAAATATAAAAGACAAAGAGAGACAGAAAATTTAGGGAAGGAGACCCATCCTGGGGAAGAAGTCATGAAGGAGACATTTCCACACAATAGGAAACACTCTCACAGGCATGTCTATGGGAGCTTTGGAATTTCAGAGGGTAAAATAAACAAGAACACACACACACACACACACACTGAATACTCGCCTAACAACAACTACCAGTGGATAAGTGGCTTAGATGTTCATGTCGGCCATCTGCAAGTGGGGTCTGGGCAAGGAGGTCCTTACGGTAAGGACTGGGCTTGAATGCCATGAGGACAATCTGAGAGAGCTAATGTGACATAGCAACCAAAACTGTGGGATCACCAGAAACCAAAAAAAAAAAAAAAAAAAAGAACCTTTCCTGAGAAAGACTCTAACACCACATAGTGACCCCTGGTGCATCCACAGAATGAAGTAGTGTGCCCTAGTGAATAGTAAAGTCAAGCAAGCCAGCTGCCATTCAGTACCCTCATTTCCTGGAGGCAGAGAGGCAGGAAAGGGACAGCCAGAGCCAGAAGGCAAGGGGCTGCTGCAATCTCTGCCCCAGTGTCTGCATCTTCACCAAACTTTGAGCAGACCGCCAGTTTCTAAACACATCTTCCTGTGATCGTGGATAGTTCACACCTTCCAGGAGTGTCACAGCCTGAGGTCAGCTCCCCTGAGATCAGACACATGGCACACCAGGGACTGTGCTTCATGGTGCACCTGGGAAACTGAGTGTCCAGGACAAGGGAGATGTATAAGATGAACGGCCCATTTGGGACACTGCACTCACCAAGAACCCAGACATCTGAGTGGCTTGGACCTGGAAAAGGCACAAAATGCCCAGCCTATCTGAGTCTTTGCCCTTGTGGAACACCCGAGAACCTGAGTGGCTTAAACCTGAGAAGTGCAAAAAATGCAGGAGCCACTTGGGACAGTGCCCTTGCAGAGCATGCTGGAGCCTGAACCGTATGGATTCCACCTTGGACTATGGCAACCCCAATGTGGTCCAGCCACTCGGAGCACTTCCCACACATACCAGCAGTCTTTGCTAGCAATGACCCTCTCTTTTCACAGAACAATTGAACAAGTCAGCTTATCTAAGTGGCCACCTTCACCCCCTTGCATCAGGGTGGAAATTAGACAATGAAGAGACTTGCAAACAGAGGATGCCAAAATAAACAAAGAAGGGGAATCCACTCTGGAGGTGACAGGTGCAACAGATTAAAACCCTGTAGTTAATGCTTAGACTGTTCATTTGAGGGGCAAATATAGACCTTAAGAACAAGTACAAACCAAAAAAGGGACTATCTGACAATTAACTGACCCTACTCTGCCCACAACAGCTCCAGAGAAATTCCTAGATATATTTTTACTGTTATCAGTTTTTAATTTTTAATTATTTCATTACTCTTTTAGCGTTCAATTTTATAGCTTACTATTACTTTTTTAAAAAATTTAAAAATTCCATATATATATATAATTTGGGGGATTTATTTTGTTTTATATTTTTTATATTACATTTTTGAGAGTCTAACCTCAATCCCAGGTTTTTAACATTTGGTTTTTGAAATTTGTATCAATTTTGTATCTTTAAGAATCTAATCTTCAGTATTCATTTTTCACTTAGGGATGTGATTACTGCTTTGATTGATCTTTCCCCTTTTGACTCTCCACTTTCTCCTCTGATCACCTCTATCTCCTTCTTCCCTCATCTTTTCTCTATATAACTGTGAATCTCTCTGGGTGTTCCTGGCTGTGAAAAGTTGTTTCACCATTAACCTACGGATTTTAACTTTGGTGCTGCATGGATGGAGAGGTCTTGAAGCTAGTGTAAGAGAAGGGCCAAAACACAGAGGCAGATGATTTAACTCCAGAACTTTAGAACATGAGAGGACTCCTGACTATAGGGAATATTAATAGACAGAGCTCACCCAAATGTTTCTCCACCCAAGAGTCAGAAAATTCCACTGCAAGACACTCCATGATAACTCTTAAGCAAAAATGGAACACAATCTTTAACATTAAAAAATGGGCTTCCAAAGCCATCCTAAATCCATACAACCCAAAACTCACTACTGGACACTTCATTGCACTCCAAAGAGAAAAGATCCAGCTTCTCCCACCATAACACAGGCACAAGTTCCCCCAATCAGGGAAACTTGATAAGCCACTGGTCCAAACCCACTTACAGGGAGCAGACTCCACAATTCAGAGAAAACACGAACTTCCAGCCTGCAGAAAGTTCACCCCAGACACAGTAATCTAAACAAAATCAAAAGGCACATAGACATGCAGCTGGTGAAGGAATATGATTAAAAAAAAAAAAAAAAATACCAAAATTAAAAAAAAAAAAAAAAAGAAAGAAAGAAAAAAGAGGAGGAGATAGGGTGTCTACCAGACAAATAGTTTATATAATAATGATAGTAATGGTAATAAAATCCTGAGAACAAACTGGAGTTACAGATAAATAGACTAAATACAAGGATTGAGAAGATGCAAGAAATGTTTAACAAGGACCTAGGTGAAATGAAGAATCAAACAATAATGAATAATGCAATAACTGAGATGAAAAGCACTCTGGAGGGAACCAACAGTAGAATAATCGAGGCAGAAGAGAGGATAAGTGAGGTGGAAGATAGAAAGGTGGAAATAAATGAAGCAGAAGGGAAAAAGAAAAAAAGAATTAAAAGAAATTATGACAGCCTAAGAAACCTCTGGGACAATGTTAAATGTCCCAACATTCGAATCATAGGTGTCCGAGGAGAAGAAGACAAAAAGAAAGGGCATGAGAAAATACTTGAGAAGATAATAGTAGATAACTTCCCTAAAATGGGGTAGGAAACAGTTACCCATGTCCAAGAAACCCAGAGAGTCCCAAACAGGATAAACCCAAGATGAAACACACAAAGACACATTAATCAAACTGCTGCTAAGTTGCTGCTAAGTCACTCCAATTGTGTCCGACTCCTTGCGACCCCAGAGACGACAGCCCACCAGGCTCCCCCAACCCTGGGATTCTCCAGGCAAGAACATTGGAGTGGGTTGCCATTTCCTTCTCCAATGCATGAAAGTGAAAAGTGAAAGTGAAGTCGCTCAGTTGTGTCCGACTCTTAGCGACCCCATGGACTGCAGCCTACCAGGGTCCTCCATCCATGAGATTTTCCAGGCAAGAGTACTGGAATGGGGTACCATTGCCTTCTCTGATTAATCAAACTAACAAATATTAAACACAAAGAACAAATAATAAAAGCAGCAAGGGAAAAGCAACAAATAACACACAAAGGGATCTCCATAAAGGTAACAGCTAATCTTTAATAGAAACTCTTCAGGCCAGAAGGGAATGGCAGGATATACTTAAAGTGATGAAAGAGATAAACCTACAACCAAGATTACTTTATCCAGCAAGGATTATATTCAAATATGAAGGATAAATCAAAAGCTTTACAGACAAGCAAAAACTGAGACAATTCAGAACCACCAAACCAGCTCTTCAACAAGTGCTAAAGGATATTCTCCAGACATGAAAAACAAAAAGGTTTATAAAAATGAACCTAAACAACAAAGTAAATGGTAATGGGATCACACTTATCAATAATTACCTTAAATATAAATAGGTTAAGTGTGTCAACCAAAAGGCAAAGGCTAGCCAAATGGATACAAAAACAAGACCCCTATATATGTTGTCTACAAGAGACCCACCTCAAATCTAGGGACACATACAGACTGAAAGTGGGGGGCTGGTAAAAAATATTTCATGCAAATAGAGACCAAAAGAAAGCAGGAGTAGCAATACTCATATCAGATAAAATAAACTTTGAAATAATGACCATGATAAGAGACAAATAAGAGCACTACATAATGATCAAGAGATCAATCAAAGAAGATATAATAATTATAAATATATATGCATTCAACCTAGGAGCACTCAATACATAAGGCAAATGCTAACAAGTATAAAAGTGGAAACTAACAATAGTGGTGGACATTAATACCCCAATCACACCTATGGATATTTCAACCAAACAGAAAATTAGCAAGGAAACACAGGATTTAAATTAAACAATGGCTAGCTAGACCTAACTGATATCTATAGAGCATTTCACCCTAAAATAATGGATTTCACCATTTTTGCAAGTACACATGGAACATTCCCCAGGATAGATCATATTCTGGGTCATAAATCTAGCCTTGGAAAATTCAAAAAACTGAAATCATTTCATGCATCTTTTCTGATTATAGTGCAGTAAGATTAGATATCAACTACAGAAGAAAAAATAAACAACTATAAAAAAACACAAACAAATGGGAGCTAAATAACAAGCTTCTGAATAACTAACAAATCACAGACAAAATTGAAAAAGAAATTTGAAAATGCATACTAACAAATGAAAATGAAAATATGACAATGCCAAACCTATCAAATTCAGTGAAAGCTATGGTATGAGTGAGGTTCATACCAATATAAGCTTAGCACTGAAGAACTGATTCTTTTGTACTGTGGTGTTGGAGAAGACTCTTGAGAGTCCCTTGGACTGCAAGGAGATCCAACCAGTCCATTCTAAATGAGATCAGCCCTGGGATTTCTTTGGAAGGAATGATGCTAAAGCTGAAACTCCAGTATTTTGGCCACCTCATGCGAAGAGTTGACTCACTGGAAAAGACTCTGATGCTGGGAGGGATTGGGGGGCAAAAGGAGAAGGGGACGACAGAGGATGAGATGGCTGGATGGCATCACTGACTCGATGGACGTGAGTCTGAGTGAACTCTGGGAGTTGGTGATGGACAGGGTGTCCTGGCGTGCTGCGATTCATGGGGTTGCAAAGAGTCGGACACGACTGAGCGACTGATCTGAAAAATATGAGAGAAACGTCAAATAAACAGCCTAAATTTACACCTAAAGCAACCAAAAATAAATAAATAAATAAATAAAAGAAGAAGAAGAAGAAAAGAAGAACCCCAAAGTTAGTACAAGGAAGTAAATAAAAAAAAAAAAAAAACAGAGCAGAAATAAATATAAAAGAAACAAAGGAGATGATAGCAAAGATCAGAAAAAACTAAATGCTGGTTCTTGGAGAAGTTAAATAAAATAGAAAAACTGTTAGCCAGACCCATCAAGGAAAAAAAGGGGGAAAAATCAAATCAATAACAATAGAAATGAAAATGGAAAAATCACAACAGACAACACAGAAATGCAAAAGATCATGAGACTACTATGAGCAATGATATGCCAATAAAATGTACAACTTGGAAGAAATTGACAAATTCCAAGAAAATTATAACCTTCCAAATTGAACGAGGAAGAACTAGAAAGTCTTTACAGACCCATCACAAGCACATAAATCGAAACTGTAATCAAACCTTCCAAAAAAAAAAAAGGAACAAATCCAGGATCAGATGGCTTCACAGATGAATTAGACCAAAAATTTAGAGAAGAACTAACACCTATCCTATTCAAACTCTTCCAGAAAATTGCAGAGGAAGGTGAACTCCTAAACTCATTCTATGAGGCCACCACCAACCTAATACCAAAACTAAACAATGATGACACATGAAAAAAGAAACAAAAATGAACATAAATACAAAAATCCTCAACAAAATTCTAGCAAACAGCATCCAATAATGTATTAAAACATCATACATTATGATCAAGTGGGCTTTTTTCCAGCGATTCAAGGATTCTTCAATATTTGCAAGTCAATCAATGTGACCATATCAACACATTGAAAGATAAAAATCATTTGATAGATGCAGAGAAAGCCTTTGGCAAACCTCAACAACCATTTCTGATAAGAACTCTCCAGAAATCAGGCAGAGAAGGAACATACCTCAACATAATAAAAGCAGTATATGACAAACTCACAGCAAACATTATCCTAAATAGTGTAAAATTGAAAGCATTTCCTCTAAAAAAAAAGCAGGAACAAGACAAGGGTGCCCATTCTCACCACTACTAGTCAAAATATTTTTAAAGTTCTAGACACAGCAATCAGAGAATAAAAAGAAATAACAGAAATCAAGGTTGGAAAAGAAGAATAAAACTCTTACTGTTTGAAGATGACATAATCCTCTACATAGAAAACTCTAAAGATAACACCAGAAAATTACAAGGGATAATCAATGAATGTAGTAAAGTTGCAGGATATAAAATTAATACACATAAATCTTCTGAGAAAGGCTCTTCTGATAGCATTTCTATTCTGAGCTCTTTCCAAGCTAGAGAGGCTATCTCTAAATTATGTAAGACCATGCCTTAATAAAGATTTTCAGAGATGTCCAAATTATTTGGAAATCAATGTTTCTCATAACTCAGTGAAAACAATTTGGCAAGCATAAAAATGTGTTTTAAAAATACACATTACTAGGCTTTACCATAGCCCCTGAAGCCACAGAACCAATGAATATGCAAATAAAACAAGCAGGCAAGTGATTCTGATATGAGTGGTCCATGGTCCAAACTTTGAGAACAGTACCATCAACCTTTTATTTCTCAGTCTATTTAACTTCCTACTTCTCGTTTTAATGATGTTTATAGATACTGCAAATGCCACAGTAAATATTGGATATTTCTGGATGCTTGATATTAAGCCTATGAGTGATTTTACCACTCCCACACTCTTGATGCAAGTCAGTAGAATATTATAGCATATTCTTTGTATGACTGATGAGAAGTGGCAAAGAGTCTTGAAATTCTGGAAAATCTATGAGCCAACACCAATCAAGTCTATTGTTATCCCAAAATTCAGAGATCACAATCCTTTATGTCCCTTTCTTAAAGCTCAACATTCAGAAAAACGAAGATCATGGCATCTGGTCCCATTACTTCATGGGAAATAGATGGGGAAACAGTGGAAATACTGTCAGACTTTATTTTTTGGGGGCCCCAAAATCACTGCAGATGGTGACTGCAGCCATGAAATTTAAAGACACTTACTCCTTGGAAGAAAAGTTATGACCAACCTAGATAGCATATTAAAAGGCAGAGACATTGCCAACAAAGGTCTGTCTAGTCAAGGCTATGGTTTTTCCTGTGGTCATGTATGGATGTGAGAGTTCGACTGTGAAGAAGGCTGAGTGCCGAAGAATTGATGCCTTTGAACTGTGGTGTTGGAAAAGACTCTTGATACTCCCTTGGACTGCAAGGAGATCCAACCAGTCCATTCTGAAGGATATCAGCCCTGGGATTTCTTTGGAGGGAATGAAGCTGAAACTCCAGTACTTTGGCCACCTCATGTGAAGAGTTGACTCATTGGAAAAGACTCTGATGCTGAGCATGATTGGGGGCAGGAGGAGAAGGGGATGACAGAAGATGAGATGACATCACTGACTCGATGGATGTGAGTCTGAGTGAGCTCCAGGAGTTGGTGATGGACAGGGAGGCCTGGCATGCTGCGATTCATGGGGTCGCAAAGAGTCGGACATGACTGAGCAACTGAACTGAACTGAACTGAGTATGTATGAAAGAACTGATTTCTGATATCCTTCTCTGGACTCTGCTCTGGTGGCCAGTGGTGGGTTTACTGATGAAAACTCAGAAATTCACTGAAAACACACACTAAACTCTTATGGAGCAGTGGATAGAGCAGTTTGGTATTCTCACTGTGATGAATAGCTATTTCAAGTAAAGTAAGTTAACAGTCTCCTAAATTGTATGTGTTTGAGATTTTATTATTGTTCTTATTTTGTCTTTAAGAGACTTCAAAAAATAGAAACTCACCTTGTGTTCTGAAGAAGAAGGAATAAATAAAATTTTGATATCTACTGAACAACTTTCCATTGTGAGGTTTCTGAAAAAATCACCAAACTGCTATCATATTATACATTTGTGAGGAATATAGTACATGTTTTTGGAAATTAATTAAGCAATCAAAAAAATGTAAAAAGAGAGGACAAAAATCATGTACAGTATTTTTAATTTTTTAATTAAAACATTATTTTTAATTTTTTTAACACATTTTGTAATTGACTTGTATTTTATTCTCAAACAACTATAACAGTTGGGCATATATACTGAGAGAGAAACCTCACATTCATGAAATATAAAAACTTACAGTTAGAAACACTGAAATGCAGCAAAATAAATTCTTCCAATATTCTCAGCCTCTTCCTCATCAAAGTTATGCATGAAATATGGTGGAGATGTTGTTTACTAGCTAAGTTGTGTCTAACTGGTTTGTGACACCATGAACTATATCTCTGCAGGCTCCTGTCCATGGAATTCTCCAGTCAAGAATACTGGATAGGTTGCCATTTCCTTCACCAGGGGATCTTCCTGACACAGGGATTGAACCCTTGTCTTCTGCTTTGAAGGTTGATACTCAACCAGTGGGTCACCTGGGGAGCCCCTGCCTAAATTACACTTATTACTAAATTTCAGAAACTCATATTAGGTATATATATATGTGTATTGTATCTGTTAGGCAGTAAGAATAGGAAAAAGGAGTCCAGAATGCCACTAGCAAAATACAAAGAAACAGAAAAGCCCACAAAAAGGAAGCAAAGGACAAATCCAAGGACCAGAGAGAGAACCTCAGGCAAAACAAACACGCCCCCTTCCTGGCTAGCCCTAATCTGCATACGGCAGGTTCAGGGGGAGGAGACAAAACATATAAACAGAGGGAGCCAAGATGGGTTGAGGTCTCTGCTTTGGGGTTGGCATATACTCATGTCTCAAGGCTGTACTATGCTTTGTTTGCCAAATAAAACTCTAAGCTGTAACACCTCTCTGCCAATTCAAATCTTCACTGCAGAAAGAACTGAGGAAATTAACACTATCCCAACATATCTGGGGCTGTGACTTGAATGTAATGTGGCTGACACAGCCTCAGCAGGGCCCCAGCAAGGTGGAAGCCAAGCAGAGGTGACCCCAACTTGGCAAAAGCTCACCCTGTGGAAGCTGAACACAAAGGAAACCCAGAGCAGTAGAAGTTGGGAGAAGCCCAGCATGCTAGAAACCAAGACAGCAAAAATGAACTCATGCAACTCAGTGTCAGATTTCAGAAGACCTCCGGTGAAGGTAAGAAGTCCTCACCCCTGTGGCTGGAAGGACATATGACTAAAAAAAATGCAATTCCTATAAACCTCTCATTTCTTGTCTCCTCAAACCCCTGTGAACAGGTGAATGACAGTGGATGCAATTGAGGGTCTCCGTCTGGGACTACTTCCCAATGTATCCCGAAAGCTCCACTATCCACTGCACCCTAGTAGCTATTGGCCAAGCAGGTGAGGATTCTTTTGTTCTTAATCTCCTTTGTGCCAAGGATCCAGTCAAAGAATACTGTGGGCACAGGTCAGGCATTTAGCAGTTTTTCTGGAAGGTTATGAAGGGGGTTCCTTGGCACATCCTTCCCACTGTTTTTTCCTGCTGTCCTTCAGCTCCTTCCTCCATCTGTGCCACTGTTTACGAAGTATTTGTCAGGTCATCATCTTTCTACTTCTGAAAGCTGTGTTTCAAACTGTTTACCTAAGATTGGGACTTGAACCCACATTACCAGGACTCTGTGTTGTGCTGTGCTTAGTCACTCAGTCATGTCCTGCAGCGATTCAAACACTCAGGACCTAGTGAAGCTCAGATTCTTGATGTCTTATCACAGAGAGAATTCAGCGAGAGACAAAGAGATGGGTAAGAAATTGATTTATTTATTCAAATTCAGAGAGAAGCACACTCCACAGACAGTGTGGGCCATCGCAGAGAGCAAGTGTGGCCACAAGCTGTGACATGGTTAGTTTTCATGGGCTGGGTAACTTCATATGCTAATGAGAGGAAAGATTATTCCAAATATTTGGGGCAGGGGTAGAATTTTCCAGGAATTGGAAAAGATCACTTCTTGGTCTTTTGACAGTGGTTTGGAACTGTGTTGGTGCCTCTAGGTGTGTCATTTAACTTGCAGATTGAGGACTAAGGTTTAGTTGAAATCAGCTTGCCTGCAATCTTGGACCCATTTGATTTTAATCAGTTTATACTATGTCCTTAGGCTATCTCATTCTTTCAAAAGTTATGCCCTGCCCCCCTTCCCTCCTGTTTCATGCCCTTTTCCTGATCCCCGTCCAGGCCCACAATGTTTCCTCTACAATCTTCTGGTGGGACAACCAGAAAATAGATAGCCCTTGGGAGGGAAATACTACATAATAGCCAATCCTTCTAGAGATTCAGGCCTTCATCTTCCACATTTCCTACAACATGTGCAACAACAGCACCTCTCAGTGGACCTGCTAGGGTGGGTGACACACAATGCCTGCAAGAAGTCCATCTGTTGGTGGCATCCCTTCAAGGATAATTGGTCTTGCTACTTTGGGAGTTAGCCCCACAGACCATTTGGGCCCAAAGCCTTACCACGTAAAGCTGCAAACATATCCCCAGATCAAATCCCCACTCCACTTTTATCAAACATCTGGCCTGTTGCTTCTTATCATTTTGTCCTTAAGTTACTTTGCCTCAACTCTGACAACCACAATCCCACATCCTGTGTAGGTAGCATCACTCTACCCAGCCAATTATATATAATCTACTTGTTTATCATTACTTTTATTATTACCTAGTGTGGGTCTATAACAATGAAATGTTTCTCTTAAGGAAGACTAGGGGAGGAATAAGTGACTTACATTCCCTCAGAGCAATAAGAGCATTAGGTCTGCAGCTATTCTGACAGGTTCCCAGTCTCAGGGCACAGACTTGGATTGCTTTATATCATAGTACTTATTCCCATCCAAGGTGGACAAACCAACAATGAGTTAAGATTACAACCCCTTAAACTTACTGAGCACTAGTCATGCTGGAGACCCTGGGGACGCCCAAATCCAACCCAGGTGCCCAGGAGGTCGACCTGCCTCGACCTGCATAGAGATCTGATCCCCAGGAGGTTATCATGCCTCAGCCTGCTTACTTGGGGATCCATCAGTTCGGGGGACCCAGGAGGTTAACATTGCTTCAGCCTGCGTAGAGATCTGGTCCCTGGGAGCTATCATGCCTCAGCTTTCTTGGGAATCTGCCAGTCCAGGGTTGCCAGGATGTCGACCTGCCTCGACCTCCCCAGGGACCCATTTCTTGGGAGACACACATTCCTCGACCTGTCTGGGGATTCAGTCTCCAGGTGGTTGATGCTCCTTAACCTGATGGGAATCTGCACACTGAGCTGGGGACTCCCAGATTTCAGGTTCAACAGTCCGGGGTAGTCTAAGCTTCAGGAAGACTCACCTCTAAGGAAGTTAACCTATGGAAATAGTAGGAAGCCTATTAGTTGTGGTGCTGTGCTCCATCTTAATAGTAGCTCAGGAGCCTAACGAGAACCCGCCCCCATTGCCTTTTTGGAAAGGATGAGAGAGACCCTCCCAAAGTTTACCAACCTGGAATTACACTTTTATGAGAAAGAGGTGATTTTAAAGGACAAACTCCTGTCCCAGTGTACATCAGACATAAGGATAAAGTTAAAACTGTTAGAGCAGCAGAAACCTGCTGCCTCTTTAAATGAGACAGAAACCAATATGTTATATAACAGAGAACAAGATAGGGAGGTCAAGGCACAGGGAAGGGAGAGAAGGAGAGACAAGGCATGTCCAGACGCTGGCTGCCCTCCAGAGAAACCCTATGAAAACCCCCAAGACCTTAAAGGAAAAGGCATGAGAAGAGTGCGTAATCTGTGGACAGGCAGGACATTGGGCCAAAGAGTGTCCAAATCCTCGTTCAGTTCAGTTTAGTTCAGTTCAGTTCAGTCGCTCTGTCTTGTCCGACTCTTTGCGATACCACGAATCACAGCGCACCAGGCCTCCCTGTCCATCACCAATTCCCAGAGTTCACTCAAACTCATGTCCATCGAGTCGGTGATGCCATCCAGCCATCTCATCCTCTGTCGTCCCCTTCTCCTCCTGCTCCTAATCCTTCCCAGCATCAGGGTCTTTTCCAATGAGGCAATTCTTCGCATGAGGTGGCCAAAATATTGGAATTTCAGCTTCAGCATCAGTCCTTCCAATGAACACCCAGGACTGATCTCCTTTAGGATGGACTGGTTGGATATCCTTGCAGTCCAAGGGACTCTCAAGAGTCTTCTCCAACGCCACAGTTCAAAACCATCAATTCTTTAGCACTCAGTTTTCTTCACAGTCCAACTCTCACATCCATATATAGCCTTGACTAGACGGAACTTTTTTGGCAAAGTAATATCTCTGTTTTTTAATATGCTATCTAGGTTGGTCATAACTTTCCTTCCAAGGAGTAAGCGTCTTTTAATTTCATGGCTGCAATCACCATCTGCAGTGATTTTGGAGCCCCCCCCCCAAAAAAAAAATAATAATAGTAATAAAGTCTGAAAATGTTTCCACTGTTTCCCCATTTATTTCCCATGAAGTGATGGGACCAGATGCCATGATCTTCGTTTTCTGAGTGTTGAGTTTTAAGCCAACTTTTTCACTCTCCCCTTTCACTTTCATCAAGAAGCTTTTTAGTTCCTCTTCACTTTCTGCCATAAGGGTGGTGTCATCTGCATATCTGAGGTTGTTGATATTTCTCCCGGCAATCTTGATTCCAGCTTCTGCTTCCCCCAGCGCAGCATTTCTCATGATGTACTCTGCATATAAGTTAAATAAGCAGGGTGACAATATACAGCCTTGACGTACTCCTTTTCCTATTTGGAACCAGTCTGTTGTTCCATGTCCAGTTCTAACTGTTGCTTCCTGACCTGCATATAGGTTTCTCAAGAGACAGGTCAGGTGGCCTGGTATTACCATCTCTTTCAGAATTTTCCACAGTTTATTGTGATCCACACAGTTCAAGGCTTGGCGTAGTCAATAAAGCAGAAATAGATGTTTTTCTGGAACTCTCTTGCTTTTTCCATGATCCAGCGGATGTTGGCAACTTGATCTCTCGTTCCTCTGCCTCCTAAAACGGCTTGATACAAATGCCATCAATTGGGACACTGAGCTGCACTCTGCCCTCAGGACCCTAAAGCCTCAAGGTCAACTGCCAAGCCTTCCCTTTAACAGGGCTGAAGTGGACCACTTCAGCCAGTCCATCTGTCACGATAACCATCACTGGGCTGGAGTCAAGGGTGCAACTGGATGTGGCAGGCCAGTCCAAGAATTTCTTGGTTGACACAAAGGCTACCTACTCTGTCGTGACCTCCTATTCTGGAGCCTTCTCCCCTCAAACCTGTACCATTTTGGACACTACAGGAGGAACAATTATAAAAAAAAAAAAAAATCATCAAAACACTTTTTTTGTTGTTGGGTTGGACAGATATTTATCCACCAATTTCTAGTGGTCCCTGAGTGCCCTATCCACTTACTTGGCAAAGATATGCTCACTAAGCTGGGGAACACCCTTGTGATGAGAACCTTTTCAGCCCCTAGAGACTACAGTCTCTGTTTACATCTGAGGAACCAATTATGCCCTTTCCAACAGGGAGGGACCAAAAACTATGGGAGTCTCCAGGAGAAAAGCAACAAATGACCTGGAGAGTATTACCTCAGGGCTTCAGAAATAGCCCCCACTTGTCTGGACAGGCTCTTAGCTGGGCTCTCCTAGATCTGGAACTCGGACCTAATGGGTAAATACTGAAATATACATATCTGACCTACTAATATGTTCCCCAGATGAGGAAAATCCCCAACAATATGTGACTCAGGTTCTAACCATTTTGGCAGAGAACAGATATAAAGTCTTCCTTGTTAAGGGACAGGTGGTCCAGTCTAAGTTCATTTACCTGGGAGCTGAGATTACACTCGGGTCCAGGAGGCTGTCCTCTGAATGAGTACAACGATTCCTCCAGTTGCCTTCCCCCATGACTCGTAAACAGTTGCTAGCTTTCCTGGGGTTAACCAGGTATTGTTGAATCTGGATACCCGACTATGGCCTAATTGCCCAGACCTTATATGAAACCTTAAAGCGATGGGGTGATTAAATCCCACTGATTTGGGGATGTCCTCAAAAGGAAGCAGAGTCTACACTAAACAAAATTTAACTCAAGCACTCACCTTCACATTGCCAAACCCCGGTAAAGCTTTCTATCTATATGTCCATGAAAAGGAAGGAATAGCCTTGGGAGTGTTAACTTAAAACTTGGGACCTGAGTCCCAGCTGTTGCTGCTGCTGCTAAGTCACTTCAGTTGTGTCCGACTCTGTGTGACCCCATAGATGGCAGCTTAATTATCTTGGAGGTTCAAGACAGCTGATCGAAGCTGTCCTCCCTGCCTTCAAAAGCTTGCAGGTATTTCACTTCTGATAGAAGATGTTTTAAAACTCTCTCTTGAAAGAAAACTATTTTTACCAGCCATCAAGTAAAACAACTCCTGAATGGGAGAGGACATTTATGGATGTCCCAATCAAAGGATATCAAGTTGTGTTGATGGAAAATCCAGGCCTGACTATATCCCCTTGTGAGATTCTTAACCCAGCTACCCTCCTGCCTACCCCAAGGGCTCTCTCACCTTTCACTCTTGCCTAGAAACTTTGGAGCATTAGACAAAACCCTGAGTGGAATGCCAGAAGATCCTCTGAACAATTCAAGGAAATCAGGCATAATGGTGGAAGCAGCTTCATTTTAGATGGAAAAATAAGGGGTAGATATACTGTGGTTTCCAATTTCGAGACCATAGAGGCTAAATCTTAACCACCAGGTACTAAACCCAATTGGCTGAGCTTAAAGCTTTGACTAGAACTTTAGAGACAGGAAAAGGAAAAAGAAGAGCCATTTTCACTGACTCCAAGTATGCTTTTATGATGCTACATGCACATGTTGCTATTTGGAAAGAAAGAGGCCACTTTACCACTTGAGGTTCCTCAGTCAAGTACGGTAATCAAATCCTTAGTTTCCTGGAGGCATTCTGTGTGCCTGCTGAGTTTTAAGTCCCATATTGTAAAGAACACCATAAAGGGAATACGGAAATGGAAAAAGGGAACCAGTCAGTTGATCTGGCAGCTAAGAGAGCAGCAATACAGAACAATGACCTAATAGGAGTTTCCGACTTAGTTCCACAGAATAATGTGCCACAAATTCCTTCATATACTGAAAGTGAGACTCTTCAAGCTAAGAGTGATGGCTTTCAAGAAGAAAATATGGGATACTTCCAAAATGAGAGACTCCTTTTTTTCTGCCTAGGAAACTCCAGTGGAAGTTGGTTAACATGCCACCACTCATTTAGGTTACAAGTTCCTCCAAAGATTATTGCAAAGGTTCTTTAGAGGAACAGGCGTCTAAGTGACTATAAGGCAAGTGGTCTCTCTTGTTGCCCTTGCCAATTAAAGAACACCAAAGGAGATTGAAGACCCCAGCTGGCCCAACACATCCAATGGCATGGGATCTACCCAGGAGTGAACTGGTAGATGGACTTCACCCAGATGACAGTTTCTCAAAGACATAAATAGCTACTAGTCATGATAGATACCTTGACAGGATGGGTGGCTTTCCCACCTGGACTAAGAAAAGCAAGGAGATTGTTTAAAAAAAAAAAAAAAAAATCTACTCAAGGTAATCATTCTGAGATTTGGCCTTCCCAGGTCATTACAAAGTGCTAAGGGAATATTATTTACTTCTAAAGTCACCCAAGGGGTCTGTAAAGAATTAGACATTGCTTGTTACCTCCATGGTGCCTGGAGGCCTCAGTCTTCAGGAAAAATAGAAAGAGACAACACAGTTTGGCATGGCTTCTACTACAAAATAGGCAGGACACAGGTCTCCTGACCACTGAACAAGAAGTGACTTGAAGCATCTTGAATGTGACATGTTGTTTCTGAGTAAATATTGCCAATCAAGTTGAAGAAAGTCTTACAGTCCTCAATAAAAACATTCAGGTCCTACCGCATCTCAAAGAACGAGCTGCAGAGTCCTCAGGGTGGCCACAATCTCTCTTTGGGAGATTGGGGGTGGGGGATTTGGAGTTGGCTAATGCCCTTATTAACTGGAGAAGGAAATGGCAACCCACTCCAGTGTTCTTGCCTGGAGAATCCCAGGGACGGGGGAGCCTTGTGGGCTGCCATCTATGGGATTGCACAGAGTTGGACATGACTGAAGTGACTTAGCAGCAGCAATGCCCCTATTAACCCCTGTTATCATCATACTGTTACTTATTATGACTTCTCCATGCATTATCAATTTTTTAATACATTTTATCTCTGCCCAGGTCAACAAGCTACAATATGCAGTACTAGTTCAGCAAGGATATATAAAACTCCATTCAACCATGGAAAAAATCTATCATTCACCCTTAGATGGACACTGGTATAAGGGCTCTGAGGCTTGAGACTAGCAAGAAGGGGAGGCCTGATGCCCCTCACCATCCAAGCTCAGCAAGAAGTAACCAGAGAGACCACAATTTTCCTCTTCCCAAAGGATCAGACTCCCAATCTATTGAGCAGGGATTGTTAGGTAGTTAGAATAGGAGAAAGAGTCCAAAATGGTGGTGGCTAAAAGACAAAGAAAGGGAAAAGACTGTACAAAGGGAACATAGGAAAAATCTACACACCAGAGTGAGAACCTCAGGAGAAACAATCACTCCCTCTTCCTGGCTTGCCCTAACTTACACAGAGCAGGCTTTGGGGGAATAGACAAAGTGTATAAAAGCAGGGTGCCAAGATGGGTTCAGGCCTCTCCTTTGTGGTCAGCCAGACTTCATGCCTTGAGAGTGTACTATCAGTGTTTGCTGAATAAAAATCTGATCTGTAACCCACAGACAGAACCGTGGAAATTACACACTCTTCTGACATATCTATCGACCTACTTGCTACCTACTACCTATCATATTATCTATTTATGTACCTTTCCATCATTTACTTTCTACCTATGTTTGCTTTTGAGCATTACTTTGAGCCTTAATTTGTGTGAGAGGTGACTACAATTTTGAGGTAGTTTGAGCATTCTTTGGCATTGCCTTTCTTTAGGATTGGAATGAAAAATGATGGCTTCCTGTCCTGTTGTCATTGATGAGTTTTCCAAATTTGCTGACATATTGAGTGCACCACTTTCACAGCATCATCTTTTAAGAATTGAAATAGCTCAACTGGAATTCCATCACTTCTACTAGGTTTGTACATAGTGATGCTTCCTAAGGTCCACTTGACTTCACATTCCAGGATGTCTGGCTCTAGGTGAGTGATCACACCATCGTGATTATCTGGATCCTGAGGATCTTTTTTGTACAGTTCTGTTTTTCTTGTCACCTCTTCTTAATATCTTCTGCTTCTATTAGGTCCATACCATTTCTGTCCTTTATTGTGCCCAACTTTGCATGAAATTTTCCCTTCGTATCTCTAATTTTCTTGAAGAAATTGCTAGTCTTTCCCATTCTATTGTTTCCCTCTATGTCTTTGTATTGATCACTGAAGAAGGCTTTCTTATCTCTCCTTGCTGTTATTTGGAACTCTGCATTCAAATGGATATATCTTTCCGTTTCTCCTTTGCCTTTCACTTCTCTTCTTTTCACAGGTATTTGTAAGGCCTCCTCATACATCTTTTTTGCCTTTTTGCTTTTCTTTCTCTCGGGGATGATTTGATCCCTGACCCTTGTACAATGTCACAAACTTCCATCCACAGTTCTTCAGGTACTCTATCAGATCTAATCCCTTGAATCTATTTGTTACTCCCAATGCCTAATATTAAGGGATTTAATTGAGGCCATACTTGAATGGTGTAGTGATTTTCCCTACTTTCTTCAATTTAAGTCTGAATTTAGCAATAAGGAGTTCATGATCTGAGGCACAGTCAGCCCCTGGTC
Source organism: Bubalus bubalis (assembly GCF_019923935.1). NCBI lineage: Eukaryota > Metazoa > Chordata > Mammalia > Artiodactyla > Bovidae > Bubalus > Bubalus bubalis. Next base: position 99,465,660 of record NC_059166.1, read on the forward strand.
TTGTTTTTGCTGACTGTATAGAGCTTCTCCATCTCAATGTTCAAAATTCTCCAAGCCAAGTTTCAAAAGTATGTGAACCATGAACTTTCAGATGTTCAAGGTGGATTTAGAAAAGGCAGAGGAACTAGAGATCAAACTGCCAACATCTACTGGATCATCAAAAAAGCCAGAAAGTTCTAGAAATACATCTATTTCTGCTTTATTGACTATGCCAAAGCCTCTGACTGTGTGGATCACAACGAACTGTGGAAGATTCTTAAAGAGATGGGAGTATGAGACCACCTGACCTGCTTCCTAAGAAATCTGTATGTAGGTCAAGAAGCACAGCTAGAGCTGGACATGGAACAAAAGGCCGGTTCCAAATTGGGGAAAGGAGTACATCAAGGCTGTATATTGACACTTTGCTTATTTAACTTATATGCAGTGTACCTCATGATAAATGCTGGACTGGATGAAATACAAGCTGGAATCAAGACTGCTGGGAGAAATATCAATAACCTGAGCTATGCAGATCATGGCACACTTATAGCTGAAAGCGAGGAAGAACTAAAGAGCCTCTTGATGAAAGTTAAAGAGGGGAGTGAAAAAGTTGGCTTAAAACTCAACATTCAGAAAGGTAAGATTATGGCATCTGGTCCTATCACTTCATGGCAAATAGATGGGGATACAATGGAAACAGTCAGAGATTTTTTTTTTTTTTTTTTTTTTGCAGAGGGAGGGGGGGGGATGATCCCCAAAATCACTGCAGATGGTGACTGCATCCATGAAATTGAGAGACGTTTGCTCCTTGGAAGAAAACTTATGACAAACCTAGTCATCTTATTAAAAAGTGGAAACATTACTTTGCCAGCGATGGTCTGTCTAGACAAAGCTGTAGTGCTTCCAGTAGTGATGTATGGATGTGAGATTTGGACTATAATTAAGCTGAGATCTGAAGAATTGCTGCTTTTGATCTGTGGTCTTAGAGAAGATTCTTGAGAGTCCCTTGGACAGAAAGCAGATCAAACCAGTCCATCATAAAGAAAATCCTGAATATACATTGGGAGGGATGATGCTGAAGCTGAAACTCCAATACTTTTGCCACCTGATGTGAAATACTGACTCATTTCAAAAGATCCTATTGCTGGGAAAAATTGAAGGAAGGAGAAGGGGATGGCAGAGTATGAGATAGCTGGATGGCATCACCAGCTCAATGGACATGAGTGTGAGTTGGGAGTTGGAAGTTGGTGATAGACAGGGAGGCCTGGCATGCTTCTGTCCATGGGGTCAAAAAGGGCTGGACTGAGTAACTGAACTGAACTGAACCGAACTGATGTTTGTTTTTCTCACTTAACCTCATGAAAGTGCTCATGTCCCTCCTGGATGCCAAAGAATAATTTCCTAATTTGAAAGTAAAAATGGCTGCTACTAGTTGAACCATAAATGACACCGGTATTCTTGGCCTCCGGTGGTGAGGGATTCAATATGGAGCCAGTGACAAGATTCGTTCACTCAGTTTTTTGTGTAGCAAAGTTTTATTAAAGTATAAAAGAGATGGTTTAAGCTTCAGACATAGACATCAGAAGAGGACAGAAAGAGTTCCTCCTTGCTAGGTTTTAGCAAGAAGTTATATACCTATTAGCAATTTTCTAATTATAGAAATGAAACACCTCAAAACTGAGAGAGTTGCCAAATGCCCCTCACCTACAACATGCATTTTGAGATAGCAGTGACACAAGGTGAGTCATCCTGGGCCATAAGTCAATCGACAAGAATCTTGAAGAAAGGCAAATTTCCAAGCAAATACATAGCTCATTAATATAGCTTAAGAGAACATTTACATGATTAAAACATAATCGTGTATTTATTATGTAAAACATGGTTTGTCAAGTAGATTTTGAGTTTTAGGCAGAACTGTCTTGTACAAAGATAGAGTCTAGGGTAAATATATAGTTCATTAACATAGCTTAAGAAAAACATTTCCAGAAGAAAAATGCACTGCTTAGCTCAAAGTTTGAGAAAACTTAAGTTCACCTGGAACCAGGTATCATCATGGCAACACAGAATTTTAAAGGAAATTTCCTTTTAATTTTATATAGATAAGAGAAAAAAAAAAATCTGATCCTTGTAGTTTGTTTTGTCCTGCCCCTGAAGAGAGAGATTTAAAAAAAAAAGAAAAGAAAAAGAAAAAATGTCCAACACTTGCAGTCTACTTGCTCTGTTTGGAGACCCCTAGCCTACCTACCTATTACCCTCTCATTTGGAAGACAAGTGGATACAAAGAACAGGTTAAGGACACACTGCTGGAGGAATATATGTCTCCTCTGCACATAGAGATTGGAAGAGTCAGTGCTCACTTGTAGGTCAGCATGTGCTTCACAATCCTAAAGACAATCATGTGACTTATTAAGGAAATATTTACCCTAAGCTATAATATGATATTTATGGTGCTAGTCATACAAAGCTACAAACAGTGTGACAAGTCTGAGTTTATTATAAACACCACCAAATACCAATCTTTTAAGAAAGGAAATGAATGAATCCTTAGATCAGCATGGAATGTATTTGCTTCATTTCAAAAAATGCATTTCAACCATAACAGACTTTTCAAAAAACATACCTTGAGGAGTCATTTTTCTGGTTCACATCCACAACTAGGGACTGCATGATATGATATTCTTTGGTTTAAACTCTCTCTCTCTCTCTCTTTTTTTTTTTTTTTTTTCATAGTTGCTCTCTTCTTGGACATTGGACATTAAATATCAGTGTCCAAAGCAGTTCAGAAAACATATTAGTCCTTTAGCCTTCAGATTGCATGAGGAGAGATTTCTGGATCTAAATGCTGATAAAATAAATGTCTGTCCATCAGATTTTCCTGTACCTAAGCAATCTATACAGTTTATAGAACTAGGAAACACATAAGAAAATCTGTAAGGGAAAGAGTGTTTCTTAAGTTTTTCTTAAAAAAATTTTGGAAATCAGAAGTTAGTTTACAACTTCAGCTATTTAAAATAATAAAAAAAAACTCCAGATCCCAAAACAGAGGGAATGCTGGGAAGACAGTGGTACCACAAAGCAGTTTTGCTTGAAGCAACCGATCATATACACTATGGTGCTCATCTTTGCCAATGGCCTTCAAAATCCCAAGCATGAAGCATTCTGCAGAGAAGACTGCCAGAAATATTCAGACCTGTGGATGGAGCTATGCAGAAAGTCAGAACACAAATATCAGAAGAATTCCCAGGACTGGAATTGGTCTCACTGAAATCAATGAAAGAGGGCAAGGGTTCTGCATAACTGGAAAAAATGTGAATAAATTAGCTTCATCTTTTTATCAATCATGCTCTGTCTTCCCAGCCTAGCTCTTTATTAGTAAATGGAAACTATTTTATGGGTCTGTATCTTCCTCTGAAGGAACTGGTTGATATGACAGAGTGAAGCATTTATGAGCCAATCAAGTCCCATAGCAATTATTAACAATTTGCTCCTAGCAGTCTGGCTTCATCTTTTATCTTTTCAAGGGATTTCTTCATTTTCTCAGAGCAATTGACCGAAACTGCTATTTTCATGGTTGAGTCTATATCTACATGATCCAAAACAATTGCTCATTCTAAATTGTACACTAGACAGGCACAAGTGATCACTGCTTCTCGTGTTGGCTTTAAAAAAGATTGTTTGAATTTCTATGGTCTTTACTCAATAGTTTTTAGAGGTTTTAGGTCTAAATTGTATTGAACTCCAGATTGCTGGGAGGAATATTATTAAGAATAAACAAATGCTGGATAAAATTTGCTAGGAAAAAAAGTTACAGCTGTGTATAATTACATGTTTAGATTAACATTGAAGAAATCACTGCAATGTATTTCATTCTCAAGTTCATTACTACTATCAGCCTCAGCTGCCAGTCTGTATTTGTATAGCCAATAACTGTAGTCTTATTTTATTTTTTTTTAATATAGCCTATGCTATTGTAAATGAAGAGTTAACAGTAGGCTAGTTATTGGCCAGAAGAAAAGGGCACATTTTAAACTGCTGGTTCTTTATATTCCTGGATGGTGATAAACTGGAAGAATAACAAGTAAATAATTGTTATTTTTCTAGCTATATGCCCCAAAGAAGACAGAATATGATCCCAGAAAGTAATTTCAAGACCTTAATTATTATCTTCTTTTTCAGGCTTTGCTCTAGTATCCTAGGAGGTAAACATTGCAGACGTGGGGAGTTTACATGCACAAGATCATGTGGAACATTTCATAGATATATGACTGTGACCAAGAACATGAATTGATTTGTAGATAATAAGATGATTTCCTTCCTGGGGACTAGATGGAGAAGCAATATTTAAAATAATCACCTATTTTAAATCTGAGCTATCCGTTATGATATTAAAAGAAAAGGCGTTATATTTCTCAGAAATTAATTCAATTAAAACAAAGTAAAAATACAAAATATCTTCACTTATTAACAATCAAAGGTAAAAACTGCACAGTACCAATGCACTTGCATTAACTATTTCAAGTTAATCAGTGTTTTTTTTTTATTTTAATTGGAGGACGATTACTTTACAATATTATATTGGTTTTGCCATACATCAACATGAATCCGCTACAGGTGTACAAGTGTTCCCACTCCTGAATACCCCTCCCAACTCTCCCCATACTATCCCTCTGGGTTATCCCAGTGCACCAGCCCCAAGCATCCTGTATCCTGCATCAAACCTGGACTGGCAATTTGTTTCTTATATGATATTATACATGTTTCAATTCCATTCTCCCAAATCACTCCCCTCCGCCCCTCTCCCACAGAGTCCAAAAGACTGTTCTATACATCTGTGTCTCCTTTGCTGTCTCACATACAGGGTTATCATTACCATCTTTCTAAATTTCATGTATATGCGTTAGTATACTGTATTGGTGTTTTTCTTTCTGGCTTAACTCACTCTGTATAATCGGCTCCAGTTTCATCTACCTCATTAGAACTGATTCAAATGTATTCTTTTTAATGGCTGAGTAATACTCCATTGTGTATATGTACCACTGCTTTCTTATCCATTCATCTGCTGATGGACATCTAGGTTGCTTCCATGTCCTGGCTATTATAAACAGTGCTGTGATGAACATTGGGGTACATGTGTCTCTTTCAATTCTGGTTTCCTTGGTATGTATGCCCAGCAGTGGGATTGCTGGGTCATATGGCAGTTCTATTTACAGTTTTTTTTTTTTTAAGGAATCTCCACACTGTTCTCCATAGTGGCTGTACTGGTTTGCATTCCCACCAACAGTGTAAGAGGGTTGCCTTTTCTCCACACCCTCTCCAGCATTTATTGCTTGTAGACTTTTGGATCACAGCCATTCTGACTGGCGTGAAATGGTACCTCATTGTGGTTTTGATTTGCATTTCTCTAATAATGAGTGATGTTGAGCATCTTTTCATGTGTTTGTTAGCCATCTGTATGTCTTCTTTGGAGAAATGTCTATTTAGTTCTTTGACCCATTTTTTGATTGGGTCATTTATTTTTCTGGAATTGAGCTGCAGGAGTTGATTGCATATTTTTGAGATTAATTCTTTATCAGTTGCTTCATTTGCTATTATTTTCTCCCATTCTGAAGGCTGTCTTTTCACCTTGCTTATAATTTCTTTTGTTGTGCAGAAGCTTTTAATTTTAATTAGGTCCCATTTGTTTATTTTTGCTTTTATTTCCAATATTCTGGGAGGTGGGTCATAGAGGATCCTGCTGTGATTTATGTCGGAGAGTGTTTTGCCTATGTTCTCCTCTAGGAATTTTATAATTTCTGGTCTTACGTTTAGATCTTTAATCCATTTTGAGTTTATTTTTGTGTATGGTGTTAGAAAGTGTTCTAGGTTCATTCTTTTACAAGTGCTTGACCAGTTTTCCCAGCACCACTTGTTAAAGAGATTGTCTTTTCTCCATTGTATATTCTTGTCTCCTTTGTCAAAGATAAGGTGTCCATAGGTGCGTGGGTTTATCTCTGGGCTTTCTATTTTGTTTCATTGGTCTATATTTCTGTCTTTGTGCCATTACCATACTGTCTTGATGACTGTGGCTTTGTAGCAGAGCCTGAAGTCAGGCAGGTTGATTCCAGTTCCATTCTTCTTTTTCAAGATTGCTTTGGCTATTCAAGGTTTGTTTTTTTTTTTGTTTTTTGTTTTTTTTTTTTATGTCACTGAGCTTGGACCAATTTAAGCAGAAGTCCCTGCAAATTTTTATCTTTGGAAAAATATTTTTAGTTTAGAAAATGTGTACCATACAGAAATCTACATATTTAGATGTGAGAAATGTCCATTATTCTTTCTTTTGCTGTGGAGAGGAAAAATAACATACGATTACTAATACTAAATTGTTAATATTGAGCCTTCGCCTCAATTTGTATTCTGTCCAGGATCATTTATATTGTTTTGCTGAAATTCTCTCTCTCATAAAGTGGTGAGGCAGAATGTGTGTGTCCCTTACTTATCAGATCCACATTATGCAACACCTGTAAGGCATTTCCAACAGACATGCTTCTTTGTGAGAATCCAACATCAGAGAAATCTGTGACCAAAGGATGCAGCAGGCAGATTCTAAGGTTCATTTCTGCCATAACACTTGTGTGTGTGTGTGTGTGTGTGTGTGTGTGTGTGTGTGTGTGTTCAGTTGTGTTGTTCTCCAGGGAAATGGCAACCCACTCCAGTATCCTTGCCTGGAAAATTCCATGGGCAGAGGAGCCTGGCAGGCTACAGTACAGGGCATCTCAAGAATCTCTAAATTGGTACTTGAATGTTATTACCAAAGTCTCTTGCAATAAGAGAGGAGGAAACAGGAAAAATGCATCCCAGAGGCTTGCTAGCAGCACGTGGATTGAAATACACCAACAATTACATTACTTCTTATCTCTGTAGGCCTATGTGTAATGCTGTTATGCTATGTATCCTTACCTTGAATTGTGATTTTTTTGAAAACATATAATTTTCTCAACAAAATTGAAATGCCTCAAATAATATTTGACTCAATTGGGTTTTATATGTAATTCAACATCTTAGGCATACTAAAGCTCAGTAGTATTTTTTTTCTCCTTTAATTAAGAAATGAATCTGAAAGCTAGTAACTTAATTAACATATGAGACTCTCATGCTTAAAGCATGAGCATGCTTGAAGCTAGTGGTTACAACGTCTCTCCTACACAGAAACAAAAGTTTGTCCCTTTCCTTATATGTATCTCTGTAGCCATTCATCAACAGGTTTTTGATACACTAGCTCAATTTTCCATAGAGAGTTGAACCAGTTTTCCTCACTTTTTTGTTAAATAATCTAAATTTCCAAGTCTCTCCAAAGAATTCCCATGGCTAGGATGTCATTGTGTCTCATGCCTAAGGAACTAAATTTATTCACAGAAGATTGAGATAAACACAGGACCCTATTTCTTCATTCCTCTTGTCTTCATCTAATAATGCTGACAAAATTAGTTCTCCCATGTATTTATAGACACTTCAATAACTACAAATTATTTCTAAATCCTAATTAGGTTTCTAAACATCAATAAATATCTCCTTTAAAGCCCAGTCTGAAGTCAATATAGCCAAATGATTCTAGGATATTTTAAAAGACCCTTTCATTGAACTTAATCTTCATGAAGCACATGAAAGCTCTATGACCTGGATTTTAAAAACTGAAAACTGTAATCACAAAGACCAGCCATTCATTAATTCAGTCATTCACTTAGCAAGTATTTATTGAAAGTTGGTTGTATACATACTGTGAAAGGAATATTTATGTGTTCTGTAAACATTTCAGGCTTCCCCAGGGGCTTAGTGGTAAAGAATCCACCAGTGATGAAGAAGATGCAGGAGACTCTGGTTCAATCCTTAGGTCGGGAAATCCCCTGGAGGAAGACATGGCAACCCACCCCAGGATTATTGTCTGGAGAATCCCATGGACAGAGGAGCCTGATGGGCTTCAGTCCATAGTGTTGCAGAGTTGAACACAACTGAAATGACTGAGGATGCATAGACTCTATAAACATTTCACTAGCAGTTTGTCAGAGAATACATCTGTTAAAGCATTTTTTAAGTGTAGTGAATTCTTTGAAAAAGAAAATCAAGGTGCTGATGAAAAAACCTAACATGGCTTGTAGATTTCTTTCTTTCTCTCTCTCTCTCTCTCTCTCTCTCTCTCTCTCTCTCTCTCTCTCTCTATATATATATATATATATATATATATATATATATATATATAGTAATCCAGTTTGGTCAACATTAAACTAATTTAAATACTGTGAGTTTTGGCTAGATCACAGTAGGTCTGAAAACATAACTATTTCCATAAACAGTTTTTCCTTATCTTCTACATTTCCCCCAAAACAAATAAATAAGAAAAATAACTTCTGGCAAAATCAAGGAAGGAATATGTGAACTAGAGCATTTCAATGAAATATTCTGAATTTTATATTACTATTTACTAACAAGTACAGCACACTTGTTTATAACTAATTTAATTTAAGATCATTTAGGTATTGAGTGTATTGAGTCTAACCTCTCTACAGTATATCAGAACTCAGCAATCTCATTTTTCATGTCAATATTTTTTTTTTTTCCTAGTGGTTTGGTGTCTATAGGCAAATGTGGGTGGATGCCATGATATTGATTTTTTTCTCCACATCTATTTAATCTTGCTTAGTGCTTCTCTTTAATCTCTACTTCTCCATTACTCTCAATATTTTTTTTAAAAATTCAAAAACATAGTTTTAAGGGTTGGTTCTATGCTGAGCATTATGGTAGAAATTAGGGGAAAATTGATACAAAATAGACAAGATCCTCATCTTGTACAGGTAGTGTTTTCCTGATGAAGGGGAGCAAACTACATCATAATCAACTAGACATATTTTATTATTTATTTATTTTTTAATTTAAATTTATTTATTTTAATTAGAGGCTAATTACTTTACAATATTGTATTGGTTTAGACATATTTTAAAAATTACTGGGCCCTCTCTTGGATCTATTCACTCAAGAGTCATAAGTAGTGGAGTCTTGGAATCTGCTTTGAAAAAGTAATCCTAAGCAATCATGCCAGTAATGGAACCATTGTTTTAGTGGAATGTTTCTATTCTTTAAGGATTATAGTTTCTATACCGTGGTCTTCAATAAAATTTAATTCAATCTAACATTTATTCATTATGATAAAAATAATGATATTGATAATAATTATTCTATTTAACCATGAAATTAAAAGATGCTTACTCCTTGGAAGGAAAGTTATGACCAACCTAGATAGCATATTAAAAAGCAGAGACATTATTTTGCCAACAAAGTACCATCTAGTTAAGGCTCTGGTTTTTCCAGTGGCCATGTATGGATGTGAGAGTTGGACTGTGAAGAAAGCTGAGCGCCCAAGAATTGATTCTTTTGAACTGTGGTGTTGGAGAAGACTCTTGAGAGTCCCTTGGACTGCAAGGAGATCGACTTAGTCCTTTCTAAAGGAAATCAGTCCTGGGTGTTCATTGGAAGAACTGATGCTAAAGCTGAAACTCCAATACTTTGGCCACTTCACGTGAAGAGTTGACTCATTGGCAAAGACTCTGATGCTGAGAGGGATTGGAGACAGAGGATGAGATGGCTGAATTGCGTCATCGACTAGATGGACATGAGTTTCTGTGAACTCCAGGAGTTGGTGATGGACAGGGAGGTCTGGTGTGCTGCGATTCATGCAGTCGCAAAGAGTCGGACATGACTGAGCAACTGAACTGAACTGAACTGATGCATCAGAGGGTACTCTAAGATATTTATATTTGTTAGCTCATTTTATCCTGATAGCAATCCTATGATGTCAGGTGCTATTTTTAATTCCATTTTAGACACAGAAATGAAGCTTGGAAAGTAAAATAATTTGTCCAAAAATTTTCAACTTATAAGCAGAATAGTATATTTTCAATTCAGAAGAGTCATGCCTTTTACTTTTACATAAGTTGCAAATCCTCAGATGTATGTTCACTATATATTTTCTTTGCAATATCAAGTATTTTTAGGGTAATTAAAATAGGGAGAAAAAACTTAATGATTATTTTATTAAAAAAAAAAAAAAGCACTGTCCATTCTGTGTGTAATCCAAGTTTGTTGGATGCCAATCATTTTCTGTTGGTGGAATTCACTTTGATATTTCTCTTAGTTCACATCTTCATACAGTGAATTCTCTAAGAGCTTGTTTGTCTGAAAAATCATTTAGAATGATTTTTGAGATAGTCTTTTTTGAGTACAGAATTCTAATATGACTGTTTTAACTTTTTTTTTTTCCTTTAGTACTCTTTAGATGTCACTTCATTTTTCTTGAGCTTATTCACTTTTTTTAGGAAATCTGGTGTGATTCTTTTCTTTTTCAAGCCACTAAATAATAGATGATCAAAAATCTGCTTGCCATGCAGGGGACCCAGGTTTGGCCCCTGGGTTGGGAACATCCTCTGGAGAAGGAAATGGTAACCCATTTCAGCATTCTTGCCTGGAGAAATGCATGGACAGAGGAGCCTGGTGGGCTATAGTCCACAAGTTGCAAAGAGCTGTACACCTCTGTGTGACTAACACATCCACTGCCCCATCTATCTGGGTACCTCAAAGTATTTTTATATACTAGTCTATCAAATGACAAAACTTTCCATTTTTTTTAAATCAATTGTACACATTAAAGATATAAATAACAGAAAAGTCATTCTGTATATGAAAAGTGAAAGTGAAAGTTACTCAGTCATGTCCAACTTTTTGCTACCCCATGGACTGTAGCCAGCCACACTCCTCTATCCATGGAATTTTCCAGGCAAGAAAACTGAAGTGGGTACATTCACTTCTCCAGGGGATTGAACCCTGGTCTCCTGCATTGCAGTAAGGTTCCTTAATACACTATTGTAAACTTTCTAAAAGATACTAGCAGTTCAAAAGGATATTTTAGAGCATTTTTATCAATTTGAGGTCAGGCAAACTCCAATACATCCCCCTAGAGTACTTGGTGCAATGCAGATTCCTGGACACATTCTTGACTTCAAATCCTAATATTTTAAAGGCGGATTCCTATTTACTGCATGATGAAAAGCTTTCCATGTAATTGTTATACACACAAAATGTGATGATCAATGCTACATACCTATATAGATTCTTAAAATTCTAAATGTAATATTTATTCTTTGTTTTATGGTTCGTTTTATTCTTTGTTTTGTTTTATGGAATCATCTTTCTATAGTTTAAAATTTGGATATATCATGAAGTCATATAAAAAAAAGTTGTTTTTGTTTGTTTGTTTGTTTATAAAAGCAAATGTGTTTTTACCTAAATATGTTACTGAAGTTAGTACAGTTTGTAGAAACAATGACTGATATATATGCAAAATAATATTATTGGCAACAATAGATAATTGAATCCATAAACATGTCACAGAAAAAGCTAAATAACAAATTGAAAAAAGCAAATTGCCAGTGTAGCATTTGCTTCAGCAATTCAAATGGGGTCAAACACAATTTTGTTGCTTTAGGAGATATAATAAAAAGATACTTTTAGGATGTCTCCAGCTCAGTAGGCAGCAAGAAAACAATGAAATGCTCTTACAATTGATATAGGAGAACATTTTGGAAGTGTATTAAAGGTTTCCAAATAAATGCAACACTGATTTTAAAAACATTCTAAGCCATAGACTAGAGAAATCTGTGCTACTTGTTTACAATATAAATAGTTGAATGTGATATGTAATTATTTACAAAAATCAAAAGTATCCCATAAAATTAGAATTGCATTAATTATAAAGATATTTTAATATAGTATACATGCTAAATATATATATACCATTTAATATATATATATGCTCTTTTACATATAACAGCAGTGATTGCTGCTATAATACAAACTGTAATATAGCCCCCAAATAGACCCTTGTGTGTAGTAAATAACTGCATAATATCATGTAGAATAAAATAAATGACAGATGGGTAAAGGTAACATCATAGTCTAAGGGATGGAAAAATCAAATCCTGTAAAGGGAAAATTTTATGACATTGTTTTACACATTTTGTAGGTGTCTTAGCAACTGCCCTCACGGCCAATTATAATGAAATTAGGACAGAGGTATGCTTAGATACCAGAAGATTATCTAAGAAGATAACAGAAGAAACCAAAAGATTTAATTTGGATTGATATTTTTTTTTTACTTCAGTGATATTAAGAAAAGTTATCTCACGCTTGGAAATGAAAAGAGAACACAGGATATTCTTTCAATGGTATACTGAAAAATGTTTAAGGTGCATCTGAGGGACTATTAATTGATACAGGAGAAGGGATGGTGTTTCATGTTGCAATTTGTTATTTGGTGAGGTGGTATGATGTTAAATGTTAACTTGTAGACAAATTAGACAAGATAACCACAAAGGTTACACTTCTGTCATCTCATAAGGCAGGAACCAGTTTTGTATGTCACCTGGAGTCATATTCTTTTGCTCTTTTCTTTTGTAAGTGATTTTATGAAGTATGATTTCAGGGTCAACAAGCATTTCTTGTGCATGTTCAGAAAATAAATATTTTCTGTTTGTAGGTCATGTCTCTCTCTCAGATATTCTATTGTTGTAGTTATTGTAGGCAGATGGAACCAGTACACCATCAATGTATCTGTGCTCTAATAATCTTAACTTAAAAGAAACTAGTGAGTGGCTGGGTTTGATTTATGGATTATAATTTGCCAGCATTTGAATTGTGTAGCCTCTTTTTCTGAAACGCTTTTGATGTTCCTTGTTATTGGCTTGTCCATTCTGACACATGTTCATTCAGAATTTATATGCTATATTTTGAATTTTGGAAAACAATATTTTGACAGTAGTATAAAGTAAAACAATAAGGTCGAAGGAAGCCAGAAGAAGCTTAACTTTTCCTTTTATATTAAGCAAGGTAATCTGACTATAGTATCACAGTATATGAACAAAAAATAAATTTGGGACATTTCAAGAAGGACCATTTTTGCCCAACAATCAAGACAGTATTGGTGTGACAATGTTAATTAAAATAAAGTACTGTATCAATAACCTCAGATATGCAGATGACACCACCCTTATGGCAGAAAGTGAAGAGGAACTCAAAAGACTCTTGATGAAAGTGAAAGAGGAGAGTGAAAAAGTTGGCTTAAAGCTCAACATTCAGAAAACGAAGATCATGGCACCTGGCCCCATCACTTCATGGCAAGTAGATGGGGAAACAGTGGAAACAGTGTCAGACTTTATTTTGGGGGACTCCAAAATCACTGCAGATGGTAACTGCAGCCATGAAATTAAAAGATGCTTACCCCTTGGAAGGAAAGTTATGACCAACCTAGACATCATATTCAAAAGCAGAGACATTACTTTGCCAACAAAGGTCTGTCTAGTCAAGGCTATGTTTTTTCCTGTGGTCATGTATGGATTTGAGAGTTGGACTGTGAAGAAGGCTGAGCACCGAAGAATTGATGCTTTTGAACTGTGGTGTTGGAGAAGACTTTAGAGTCCCTTGGACTGCAAGGAGATCCAACCAGTCCATTCTGAAGGAGATCAGCCCTGGGATTTCTTTGGAGGGAATGATGCTAAAGCTGAAACTCCAGTACTTTGGCCACCTGATGCAAAGATTTGACTCACTGGAAAAGACTCTGATGCTGGGAGGGATTGGGGGCAGGAGGAGAAGGGACGACAGAGGATGAGATGACTGGATGGCATCACTGACTCAATGGACGTGGGTCTGAGTTAACTCCGGGAGTTGGTGATGGACAGGGAAGCCTGGCGTGCTGCGATTCATGGGGTCGCAAAGAGTCGGACATGACTGAGCAACTGAACTGAACTGAACTGCAATACAACTAATTGATGTATATTTTCTTTTCTTTTCACACAAATGTTACATAAAAATTTACATTTCTGTAAAATTTAAGATAATTTAGTGCTTGACAATTTATTCAAATAATTTAATCAAATATTAACAAAAACTTCATAGTCTTTGAATATTATAAAATGTATTCAGACCTTTTCACAATGTTATAGAAAACCATTGTATATCTCTTAGGAAGAATAGCAAGCTTCTCATTCATGTTCCAGTAGAATATTTAAAAATATTTTGATTAAGGTTATTAAGATTAAGAAAAAAATTAATCTACTAGGAAGTACATTTTGATGGGTGGTTACAGAATGCAGGGCCAGCCAACTAGTATGTGGGAGATGAGGAGAAATATTAGGGTAAGAAGTAACAGGTTGTCAATATGCAGGTACAGGAAATAGGGGCCAACAGTTCATAACAGCTTCTGCTTAGAAAAGTTAAGAGTTGTTAGTGGGTCAGGAAATACATAAAGTATAAATTCAGGGTCACTAGCAGCCAGGGTGTGAAAAAATGTATTCAAATCAAGAGTCTCAGAGTAATCATCTGTACAGTGTTGCATTTAATGCCTACTCCAGTAAAAATAAGTGAGATAATTTGTATATGGAGAAACATTACAGGCTTCAAATACACTGTGTTAGATTTTCATAAAATGTTAGTTTGAATCACAAGCTTTTTAGTGAAATATTGAGTATAAGAAAATATTTGATTGTAACCTTAACATTTAAATTCAAATCATGTTTATTATATATTTTTTCACTTTGAAATTATATAATGGTGCTTATTTGTTTACTAAAGAGGGAAATACATTAGTTTTGAGAGTTGTCAACTAAAAAATGGTTGAGTTTGAAATTATATAAATGCTAAAGTTTCCATGATGGAAGAATGAGTATATTCTGTTAAGGTTATACACGATGTTTGTCCAAAGACTGTGACTGATAACTGCTGACTGTGAATACATAATCTTGTTATAACTAACACTTCAGAAGTTTAAAAGCAAAAACTATAGATTTTCTAGACTTTAGAATAACAAATAAGAAGCTTCCCATCCATAAGGTTTACAAAAGTAAAAATAATTAAGATATATACAAAGATTGATTTTAATTAATTAATATCAGCTATTTGTTTAACATAAATAAATAAGATCTGACATAGATATATGTTCATGGCTATGGTTATCCTCCTATCTTTTTAAAGTCTTTCACTTGCCTGATTTTTATGATCTCAAGAGTTGAAGCACATTTGCACTAGATATTTAAAGAAAAAAAAATTGGAACAATTCAAGATAATAAATTTCTCTTTACAGCATCGGACCTTGCTTTTATCACCAGTCACATCCACAACTGGGTATTGTTTTTTGCTTTGGCTCCATCCCTTCATTATTTCTGGAGTTATTTCTCCACTGATCTCCTGTAGCATATTGGGCACCTACCAACCTGGGGAGTTCTTCTTTTAGTATCCTATCATTTTGCCTTTTCATACTGTTCATGGTGTTCTCAAGGAAAGAATACTGAAGTGGTTTGCCATTCCCTTCTCCAGTGGACTACATTCTGTCAGACCTCTCCACTATGACCCATCCATCTTGGGTGGCCCCACATGGCATGGCTTAGTTTCACTGAGTTAGACAAGGCTGTGGTCCATGTGATCAGATTGGCTAGTTGTCTGTGACTATGGTTTCAGTGTCTCTGCCCTCTGATGCCCTCTCACAACACCTACCATCGCACTTGGGTTTCTCTTACTTTGGACGTGGGGTATCTCTTCCCGGCTGGTCCTTACCTTGGACGAGGTTGCCCCTCCTGACCTTGACTGTGGAGCAGCTGCTCTTTGCCCTCCTGTGCCCACACAGCCACTGCTCCTTGGACATGGTGTTACTCCTCTCATCTGCCGCCCCTGACCTCGGGCATGGGGTAGCTCATCTTGGCCACCACCCAGACCTCGGGTATGGGGTAGCTCCCCTCAGCCATGCTTCTACACAGTCCATCATAGCTGGCACAGTCAAACAGGAGATGGCAAGAATGAACATCGAGATTCTAGGAATCAGTGAACTAAAATGGACTGGAATGGGTGAATTTAACTCAGATGACCATTATATCTACTACTGTGGGCAGGAATCTCTTAGAAGAAATGGACTAGCCGTCACAGTCAACAAACGAATCTGAAATGCAGTACTTGGATGCAATCTTAAAAACTACAGAATGATCTTTGTTCGTTTCCAAGGCAAACCATTCAATATAATGGTGATCCAAGTTTATGCCCCAGCCAGAGGATCACGGTGATCCAAGTATGCCCCAACCAGTAACACTGAAAATGCTGAAGTGGAACGGTTCTATGAAGACCTCCAAGACCTTTTAGAAGTAACATACAAAAAATGATGTCCTTTTCATTATAGGAGACTGGAATGCAAAAGTAGGAAGTCAAGGAACACCTGGAGTAACAGGCAAATTTGGCCTTGGAGTATGGAATAAAGCAGGGCAAATGATAATAACGTTTTGCCAAGAGAACATACTGGTCATAGAAAACAACCTCTTCCAACAACACAAGAGAAGACTCTACACATGGACATTGGCAGATGGTCAACAACGAAATCAGATTGATTATATTCTTTGCAGCCAAAGATGGAGAAGCTCTATACAGTCAGAAAAAAAAAAAAAAAAAAAAAAAGACCAGGAGCTGACTGTGGCTTAGATCATGAACTCCTTATTGCTAAATTCAGAATTAAATTGAAGAAAGTAGGGAAAACTACTAGACCAT
The DNA here is from genome assembly GCF_019923935.1 of Bubalus bubalis. Taxonomy (NCBI): domain Eukaryota; kingdom Metazoa; phylum Chordata; class Mammalia; order Artiodactyla; family Bovidae; genus Bubalus; species Bubalus bubalis. The sequence goes on from NC_059166.1 coordinate 99,482,241, forward strand.
TCAGGTATGATCTAAATCAAATCCCTTATGATCATGTAGTGGAAGTGAGAAATAGATTTAAGGGACTAGATCTAATAAACAGAGTGCCTGATGACCTATGAACAGAGGATTCTGACATTGTACAGGAGACAAGGATCAAGATCACCCCCATGGAAAAGAAATGCAAAAAAAAGCAAAATGGCTGTCTGAGGAGGCCTTACAGATAGCTGTGAAAACAAGAGAAGTGAAAAGCAAAGGAGAAAAGGAAATATATATCCATTTTAATGGAGATTTACAAAGAATAGCAAAGAGAGATAAGAAAGCCTTCCTCAGTGATCAATGCAAAGAAATAGAGGAAAACAACAGAATGGGAATGACTAGAGGTCTCTTCAAGAAAATTAGAGATACCAAGGCAACATTTCATGCAAAGATGGGCTTAATAAAGGACAGAAATGGTATGAACCTATTTGGAAGAAAAGTTATGACCAACCTAGATACCATATTGAAAAGCAGAGACATTACTTTGCCAACAAAGGTCCGTGTAGTCAAGGTTACGGTTTTTCCAGTGGTCATGTATGGATGTGAGAGTTGGACTGTGAAGAAAGCTGAGTGCTGAAGAATTGATGCTTTTGAACTGTGGTGTTGGAGAAGACTCTTGAGAGTCCCTTGGACAGCAAGGAGATCCAATCAGGCCATTCTGAAGGAGATCAGCCCTGGGATTTCTTTGGAAGGAATGATACTAAAGATGCAACTCCAGTACTTTGGCCACCTCATGTGAAGATTTGACTAATTGGAAAAGTCTCTGATGCTGGGAGGGATTGGGGGCAGGACTAGAAGGGGACGACAGAGGATGAGATGGCTGGATGGTATCACTGACTCTATGGATGTGAGTCTGAGTGAACTCTGGAAGTTGGTGATGGACAGGGAGGGCTGGTGTGCTGCAATTCATGGAGTCACAAAGAGTCAGACATGACTGAACGACTGAACTGAACTGAACTGAACAGAAACAGAAGATATTAAGTAGAGGTGGCAAGAATAAGCAGAAGAACTGTACAAAAATGACTTCACTACCCAGATAATCATGATGGTGTGATCACTCACCTGGAGCCAGACATTCTGGAATGTGAAGTCAAGTGGGCCTTTGGAAGTATCACTAGGAACAAAGTGAGTGGAGGTGATGCAATTCCAGTTGAGTTATTTCAAATCCTGAAAGATGATGCTGTGAAAGTGCTGCACTGAATATGCTAGCAAATTTGGACTACTCACCAGTGGCCACGGGACTGAAAAAGGCCAGTTTTGATTCCAATCCCAAAGAAAGGCAATGTCAAAGAATACTCAAACTACCATACAGTTGACATCATCTAACACGCTAGTAAAGTAATGCTCAAAATTCTCCAAGCCAGTCTTCAGCAATACGTGAACTTCCAGATGTTAAAGCTGGTTTTAGACAAGGCAGAGGAACCAGAGATCAAATTGCCAACATCTGATGGATTTTAGAAAAAGCAAGAGAGTTCTAGAAAAACATCTATTTCTGCTTTATTGACTATGCCAAAGCCTTTGACTGGGTGGAACAAAATAAACTGCGGAAAATTCTGAAAGAGATGGGAATACCAGACCACCTGACCTGTCTCTTGAGAAACCTATATGCAGGTCAGGAAGCAACAGTTCGAACCAGTCATGGAACAACACACTGGTTCCAAATAAGAAAAGGAGTACTTCAAGGCTGTATATTGTCACCCTGCTTATTTAACTTCTATGCAGGGTATATCATGAGAAATGCTGGGCTGGAAGAAGCACAAGCTGGAATCAAGATTGTCAGGAGAAATATCAATAACCTCAGATATGCAGATGACACCATCCTTATGTCAGAAAGTAAAGAGGACCTAAAAACCTCTTGATGAAAGTGAAAGAGGAGAGTGAAAAAGTTGGCTTAAAGCTCAACATTCAGAAAACGAAGATCATGGCATCTGGTCCCATCATTTCGTGGGAAATAGATGGGGAAACAGTAGAACAGTGTCAGACTTAATTTTTCTGGGCTCCAAAATCAATGCAAATGGTGACTGCAGCCATGAAATTAAAAGACGCTTACTCCTTGGAAGGAAAGTTATGACCAACCTGGACAACATATAAAAAGCAGAGATATTGCTTTGCCAAAAAATGTCCATCTAGTCAAGTCTATGGTTTTTCCAGTGGTCATGTATGGATGTGAAACTTGGACTGTGAAGAAAGCTAAAGAATTGATGAGCACTAAAGAATTGATGCTTTTGAACTGTGGTGCTGGAGAAGACTCTTGAGAATCCCTTGGACTGCAAGTAGATCCAACCAGTCCATCCTAAAGGATACCAGCCCTTGGTATTCATTGGAAGGACTGATGCTGAGGCTGAAACTCCAATAATTTGGCCACCTCATGCGATGAGTTGAGTCATTGCAAAAGATCCTGTTGCTGGGAGGGATTGGGGGGAGGAAGAGAAGTTGACAGCAGAGGATGAGATGGCTGGATGGCATCACTGACTCGATGAATATGAGTTTGGGTGAACTCCGGGAGTTAGCGATGGACAGGGAGGCCTAGCGTGCTGCAATTCGTGGGGTAGCAAATAATCAGACATGACTGAGTGACTGAACTGAAGATAATAAATATTCCTCAGTTCACAAAGAAGCATCAATTCAGTTCAGTTCAGTCTCTCAGTCGTGTCCGACTCTTTTCGACCCCATGAACTGTAGCACACCAGGCCTCCCTGTCCATCACCAAATTGCAGGGTTTACCCAAACTCAGTCCATTGAGTTGGTGATTCCATCAAACCATTTCAGCTTCTGTCATCCCCTTCTCCTGCTGGCCTCAATCTTTCCTAGCATCAGGGTCTTTTCAAATGAGTCAGCTTTTCACATAACTTGACCAAAGTATTGGAGTTTTAGCTCCAGCATCAGTCCTTCTAATGAATACTAAAGGCTGATTTCCTTTAGGATGGACTGGTTGAATCTCCTGGCAGTCCAAGGGACTCTCAAGAGTCTTCTCCAACATCACAGTTCAAAAGCATCAATTCTTCAGTGCTCAGCTTTCTATATAGTACAACTCTCACATCCATACATGACTATTAAAACAACAACAACAACAACAACAAAAACATAGCCTTGACTAGATATGGACCTTTGTTGACAAAGTGATGTCTCTGCTTTTCAATATGCTATTTAGGTTGGTCATAACTTTTCTTCCAAGGAGTAAGTATCTTTTAATTTCATGGCTGCAGTCACCATCTAAAGTGATTTTGGAGCCCAAAAAGGTAAAATCTGCCACTCTTTCCCTATCTATTTGCTATGAAGTGATTGGACTGAATGTCATGAACTTAGTTTTCTGAATGTTGAGTTTTAAGCCAACTTTTTCACTCTCCTCTTTCACTTTCTTCAAGAGGCTCTTTAGCTCCTCTTTGCTTTCTGCCATAAGGTTGGTGTCATGTGCATATCTGAGGTTATTGATATTTCTGCTGGCAATCTTGATTCCAGCTTGTGCTTCCTCCATCCCAGTGTTTCTCAAAATGTACTCTGCATGTAAGTTAAATAATCAGGGTGAGAATGTACAGCCTTGACGTACTCCTTTTCCTATTTGGAACCAGTCTGTTGTTTCATGTCCAGTTCTAACTATTGCTCCCTTACCAGTATTCAGTTTTCTCAAGAGGCAGGTCAGGTGGTCTGCTATTCCTGTCTCTTTCAGAATTTTCCACAGTTTATTGTGATCTACACAGTGAAAGGCTTTGGCATAGTCAATAAAGCAGAAATAGATGTTTTTCTGGAACTCTCATGCTTTTTTGATGATCTAGCAGATGTTGGCAATCTGATCTCTGGTTCCTCTGCCTTTTCTAAAACCAGCTTGAACATCTAGAAGTTCATGGTTAATGTATTGCTGAAGTCTGGCTTAGGGAATTTTAAGCCTTACCTTATTAGTGTGTGAGATATGTGCAATTGAGCGGTAGTTTGAGCATATTTTGGCATTGTCTTTCTTTGGGATTGGAATGAAAACTGACCTTTTCCAGTCCTGTGGGCTCTGCTGAGTTTTCCAAATTTGCTGATATATCGAGTGCAGCACATTCACAGCATCATCTTTTAGGATTTGCAATAGCTCAACTAGAATTCTATCACCTCCACTCACTTTGTTCGTAGTGATGCTTCCTAAGGCCCCTTTAACTTCACATTCCAGGATGTCTGGCTCTAGGTGCATGATTATACCATCATGATTATCTGGGTCGTGAAGATCTTTTTTGTACAGTTCTTCTGTGTATTCTTCCCACCTTTTCTTAATATCTTCTGCTTTTGTCAGTTCTATACCATTTGTGCCCTTTATTGAGCCCATCTTTGGATGAAATATTCTCTTGGTATTTCTAATTTTATTGAAGAGATCTCTAGTCTTTCCCATTCTATTGTTTTCCTCTATTTCTTTGCATTGATCACTGAGGAAGGCTTTCTTATCTCTCCTTGCTATTTTTTGGAACTCTTCACTTAAATGGGTATATCTTTCCTGTTTTCCTTTGCTTTTCATTTCTTTTCTTTTCACAGGCCTTTTCTTTTCTTTTATTTGTAAGGCCTCCTCGGACAGCCATTTTGCTTTTTTGCATTTCTTTTCTTGGGGATGTTCTTGATCCCTGTCTCCTGTAAAATGTCATGAAGCGCCGTCCATTGTTCATCAGGCACTCTGTTTATCAGATCTAGTCCCTTAAATCTATTTCTCACGTCCACTGTATAATCATAAGGGATTTGATTTAGGTCATATCTGAATGGTCTAATGGTTTCCCCTACTTTCTTCAATTTAAGCCTGCATTTGGCCTTAAGGAGTTCATGATCTGAGCCACAGTCAGCTCCCTGTCTTGTTTTTTTTTTTTTTTTTTTTTTTTCTGATTGTATAAGGCTTCTCCATCTTTGGCTGCAAAGAAAATAATCAACCTGGTTTCATTGTTGACCATCTGCCAATGTCCATGTGGAGAGTCTTCTCTTGTGTTGTTGGAAGAGGGTGTTTGATATGACCATTGCGTTCTCTTGCCAAAACTCTAGTCTAATAGACTTTTCCCTGCTTCATTCTGTACTGCAAGGCCAAATTTGCCTGTACTCCAGGTTTCTTGACTTCCTACTTTTGCATTCTGATCCCATATAATGAAAAGGACATCTTTTCTCAGTGATAGTTCTCAAAGGTCTTGTAGATCTTCATAGAACCATTCAACTTCAGCTTCTTCAGCATTACTTGTCAGGACATAGCCTTGGATTACTGTGATATTGAATGGCTTGCCTTGGACACGAACAGAGATAATTCTGTCGTTTTTGTGACTGCATCCAAGTACTGCGTTTCAGACTCTTTTGTTGAATATGACAGGTACTCCATTTCTTCTAAGTGATTCTTGCCCACAGTTGTAGATATAATGGTTGTCTGAGTTAAATTCACCCATTTCAGTCCATCTTAGTTTGCTGATTCCTAAAATGTCAAGGTTCACTCTTGTCATCTCCTTTTGACCACTTCCAATTTGCCTTGATTCATGGACCTAAGATTCCAGGTTCCTATGCAATATTGCTCTTTACAGCATTGGACCTTGCTTCTATCACAATTCACATTCACAACTGGGTGTTGTTTTTGCTTTAGCTCTATCCCTTCATTCTTTCTGGACTTATTTCTCCACTGATATTCAGTAGCATATTGGGCACCTACTAACCTGGGGAGTTCATCTTTCAGTGTCCTATGTTTTGGCCTTTTCATACTGTTCATGGGGATCTCAAGGCAAGAATAATGAAGTGGTTTGTCATTCCCTTCTCCAGTGGACCACATTCTGTCAGACCTCTCCACCATGACCCGTCCATCTTAAGTGCTACTGCACAGCATGGCTTAGTTTCATTGAGTTAGACAAGGCTGTGGTCCATGTGATCAGATTGGCTAGTTGTCTGTGATTGTGGTTTCAGTCTGTCCACCCTCTGCTGTCCTCTCTCAGTGCCTACCATCTTACTTGGGTTTCTCTTACCTTGGACGTGGGGTATCTCCTCTCAGCCGCTTCTGTGCTGTTCAACTGATGCTTCAAAGAAGCATACATTAAGCAAAAAACCCTTGAAAACTATTGTTATATTTCATCTTTCAATTTCATGTCTAAAGTCATATTGCTAAGATTGAAGCTAGAACTTAGCCAAGCCATAAATCACCCCAAAAGATAGGAAGTCTAGCTTTTTCCTAGAATTTTCCATCTAGGTTGCTTCCATGTCCTGGCTATTATAAACAGTGCTGCGATGAACATTGGGGTACATGTGTCTCTTTCAATTCTGGTTTCCTCTGTGTGTATGCCCAGCAATGAGACTACTGGGTCATATGGCAGTTCTATCTCCAGTTCTTTAAGGAATCTCCACACTGTTCTCCATAGTGGCTTTAATAGCTTACATTCCCACAAACAGTGTAAGAGGGTTCCATTTTCTTCACACCCTCTCCAGCATTTATTGCTTGTAGACTTTTGGATCACAGCCATTCTGACTGGCGTGAAATGGTACCTCATTGTGATTTTGATTTTCATTTCTCTGATAATGAGTGATGTTGAGGATCTTTTCATGTGTTTGTTAGCTATCTATATGTGCTCTTTGGAGAAGTGTCTGTTTAGTTCTTTGGCCAATTTTTTGATTGGGTCGTTTATTTTTCTGGAACTGAGCTACAGGAGTTGCTTGCATATTTTTGAGATTAATTCTTTGTCAGTTGCTTCTTTTGCTATTATTTTCTCCCATTCTGAAGGCTGTCTTTTCACCTTGCTTATAGTTTTTTTTGTTGTTGTTGTTGTGCAGATGCTTTTAATTTTAATTAGGACCCATTTGTTTATTTTTGCTTTTATTTCCAATATTCTGGGATGTGCGTCATAGAGGATCCTGCTGTGTGTCGGAGAGTGTTTTGCCTATGTTCTTCTCTAGGAATTTTATAATTTCTGATCTTACATTTAGATCTTTAATCCATTTTGAGTTTATTTGTGTGTATGGTGTTAGAAAGTGTTCTAGGTTCATTCTTTTACAAGTGCTTGATCAGTTTTCCAAGCACCACTTTTAAAGAGATTGTCTTTTCTCCATTTTATATTCTTGCCCCCTTTCTCAAAGATAAGGTGTCCATAGGTGCCTGGGTTTATCTCTGGGCTTTCTATTTTGTTCCATTGATCTACATTTCTGTCTTTGTGCCAGTACCATACTGTGGCTTTGTAGTAGAGCCTAAAGTCAGGCAGGTTGGTTCGTCCAGGTCTATTCTTCTTTCTCAAGACTGCTTTGGCTATTCAAGGTTTTTTGTGTTTCCATACAAATTGTGAAATTATTTGTTCTAGCTCTGTGAAAAATGCCATTGGTAGCTTGATAGGTATTGCATTGAATCTATAGATTGCTTTGGATAGTATACTCACTTTTACTATATTGATTCTTCTGATTTATGAACATGGTATATTTCTCCATCTATTAGTGTCCTCTTTGATTTCTTTCACCAGTGTTTTATAGTTTTCTATACATAGGTCTTTTGTTTCTTTAGGTAGCTATATTCCTAAGCATTTTATTATTTTCATTGCAATAGTGAATGGAATTGTTTCCTTAATTTCTCTTTCTGTTTTCTCATTATTAGTGTATATGAATGCAAGGTATTTCTGTATGTTGATTTTATATCCTGCAACTTTACTATATTCATTGATTAGCTCTAGTAATTTTCTGGTGGTTTCTTTGGGGTTTTCTATGTAGAGGATCATGTCATCTGCAAACAGAGTTTTACTTCTTCTTTTCCAATTTGGATTCCTTTTATTTATTTTCCTACTCTAATTGCTGTGGCCAAAACTTCCAAAACTATGTTGAGTAGTAGTGGTGAGAGTGGGCACCCTTGTCTTCTTCCTGGCTTTAGGGGAAATGCTTTCAATTTTTCACCATTTAGGATAATGTTTGCTGCGGGTTTGTCATATATAGCTTTTATATGTTGAGGTATGTTCCTTCTATTCCTGCTTTCTGGAGGGTTTTTGTCTTAAATGAATGTTGAATTTCATCAAAGGCTTTCTCTGCATCTATTGAGATAATCATATGTCTTTTATGTTTAAATTTGTTAATATGTTGTATTATATTTATTGATTTGCGGATATTGAAGAATCCTTGCATCCCAGGGATAAAGCCCACTTGGTAATGATGTATGATCTTTTTAATGTGTTGTTGAATTGTGTTTGCTAGAATTTTGTTAAGGAATTTTGAATCTATGTTCATCAATGATATTGGCCTGTAGTTTTCTTTTTTTTGTGGCGTCTTTGTCAGGTTTTGGTATTAGGGTGATGGTGGCCACATAGAATGAGTTTGGTAGTTTATTTCCTTTGCAATTTTCTGGAAGAGTTTGAGTAGGATAGGTGTTAGCTCTTCTCTAAATTTCTGGTAGAATTCAGCTCTAAAGCTGTCTGGTCCTGTGCTTTTGTTTGCTGGAAGATTTCTGATTACAGTTTCAATTTCTGTGCTTGTGATGGGTCTGTTAAGATTGTCTATTTCTTCCTGGCTCAGTTTTGAAAAGTTGTACTTTTCTAAGAATTTGTCCATTTCTTCCAAGTTGTCCATTTTATTGGCAGATAGTTGCTGATAGTAGTCTCTTATGATCCTTTGTATTTCTGTGTTGTCTGTTGTGATGTCTCCATTTTCATTTCTCATTTTATTGATTTGATTTTTCTCTCTTAGTTTCTTGATGAGTCTGGCTAATGGTTTGTCAATTCTATTTATCTTCTCAAAGAAACACCTTTTTGGCTTTCTTCATATTTGCTATGATCTGTTTTGTTTCTTTTGCATTTATTTCTGCTTTAATTTTTAAGATTTCTTTCCTTCCACCAACCCTGGGTTTCTTCATTTCTTCCTTTTCTAGTTGCTTTAGGTGTAGAGTTAGGTTATTTATTTGACTTTTTTCTTATGTCTTAAGGTATGCCTGTATTGCTATGAATCTTCCCCTTAGCATGCTTTTCCAGTGTCCCACAGGTTTTGGGTTGCTGTGTTTTCATTTTCATTCATTTCTGTGCATATTTTGATTTCTTTTTTTATTTCTTCTGTGATTGGTTGGTTATTCAGCACCGTGTTGTTCAGCCTCCATATGTTGGAATTTTTATTAGTTTTTCTCCTGTAATTGAGATCTAATCTTACTGCAAAGCTCAACATTCAGAAAACGAAGATCATGGCATCCAGTCCCATCATTTCATGGGAAATAGATGGGGAAACAGTGGAAACAGTGTCAGACTTTATTTTTGGGGGCTCCAAAATCACTGCAGATGGTGACTGCAGCCATGAAGTTAAAAGACACTTACTCCTTGGAAGGAAAGTTATGACCAACTTAGATAGCATATTCAAAAGCAGAGACATTACTTTGCCAACAAAGGTCCGTCTAGTCAAGGCTATGGTTTTTCCTGTGGTCATGTATGGATGTGAGAGTTGGACTGTGAAGAAGGCTGAGCACCGAAGAATTGATGCTTTTGAACTGTGGTGTTGGAGAAGACTCTTTAAAGTCCCTTGGACTTCAAGGAGATCCAACCAGTCCATTCGGAAGGAGATCAGCCCTGGGATTTCTCCAGAAGGAATGATGCTAAAGCTGAAACTCCAGTACTTTTTCCCACCTCATGCGAAGAATTGACTCATTGGAAAAGACTCTGATGTTGGGAGGGATTGGGGGCAGGAGGAGAAAGGGACGACAGAGGATGAGATGGCTGGATGGCATCACTGACTCAATGGACATAAGTCTGAGTGAACTCCGGGAGTTGGTGACGGACGGGTAAGCCTGGTGTGCTGTGATTCATGGGGTCACAGAGAGTCGGACACGACTGAGAGACTGAACTTAACTGAACTGAATTTTACTGCTCTGATGTCAGAAAAGATGTTTGGAATTATTTCAATTTTTTTTTTTTTTTTTTTTTTAAATTTACCAAGGCTAGGTTTATGGCCCAGGATGTGATTTATCCTGGAGAAGGTTTTGTGTGTGCTTAAGAAAAAGGTGAAATTCATTGTTTTGGGGTGAAATGTCCTGTAAATATCAATTAGGTCTAACTGGTCTATTGTATCATTTAAAGTTTGTGTTTCCTTTTTAATTTTGTTTAGTTGATCTATCCATAGTTGTGAGTGGGGTATTAAAGTCTCCCACTATTATTGTTTTTGTTAATTTCCCCTTTCATACTTGTTAGCATTTGTCTTACATATTGCGGTGCTCCTGTTTTGGATGCATATATATTTATAATTGTTGTATTTTATTCATAATGATCCTTCATAATGATCATTGAATAATGATTCAGTGTCCTTTGTCTCTTTTCACAGCCTTTGTTTTAAAGTCTATTTTATCTGCTATATGTATTGCTACTCCTGCTTTCTTTTGGTCTCTATTTGTGTGGAATATCTTTACCAGCCCTTCACTTTCAGTCTATATTTGTCCTTTGTTTTGAGGCAGGTCTCTTGTAGACAACATATATAGGGGTCTTGTTTCTGTATCCATTCAGTCAATCTTTATTTTTTGGTTGGGCCATTCAACCTATTTACATTTGAGGTAATTATTGATAAGTATGATCCTGTTGCCATTTGCTTTATTGTTTGGGGTTCGAGTTTATACACCCTTTCTGTGTTTCCTGTCTAGAGAAGATCCTTTAGCATTTGTTGGAGAGCTAGCTTATTGGTGCTGAATTCTCTCAGCTTTTGCTTGTCTGTAAAGCTTTTGATTTCTCCTTCATATTTCAATGAAATCCTTGCTGGGTACAGTAATCTGGGCTGTAAGTTATTTTCTTTCATCACTTTAAGTATGTCCTGCCATTCCCTCCTGGCCTGAAGACTTTCTATTGAAAGATCAGCTGTTATCCTTCTGGGAATCCCCATGTGTATTATTTGTTGTTTTTCCCTTGCTGCTTTTAATATTTGTTCTTTGTGTTTGATCTTTGTTAATTTTATTAATATGTGTCTTGGGGTGTTTCACGTTGGGTTTATCCTATTTGGGACTCTCTGGGTTTCTTGGACTTGGGTGATTATTTCCTTCCCCATTTTAGAAAAGTTTGTGACTATTATCTCCTCAAGTATTTTTTCATGGTCTTTCTTTTTGTCTTCTTCTTCTGGGACTCCTATAATTTGAATGTAGGGGCGTTTAACATTGTCCCAGAGGTCTCTGAGATTGTCTTCAATTCTTTTAATTCAGTTTTCCTTTTTTGTCTCTGTTTCATTTATTTCTACCATTCTATCTTCCACCTCATTTATCCTAGCTTCTGTCTCTGTTATTCTACTGTTGGTCCCCTCCAAAGTGTTTCATCTTTTTCAAATTATATTGTGCTTTTAAAAATATAATTGGAGTATTAAAATTCTTATAAGTAGAAAGAAGCTTAGGCATGTATGATTCGAAGTGAATAAAAGAAATTTGGATCACACCATGTAAAAGTGACATGAGGCTAACCACAGTTGACATGTTCTCTCCCAATTTGCTTTTAAAATATTTATATAATTTTCCACAAATGTATGCGGAATATGTGTGTGTGTGTGTGTGTGCATATGTGCAAGCAGAGAGAAACTAGTTCAATGTATTGATAAAACCTTCCAGATATAGATACATGTTGGGAGGCCCTGAATGGGTTCCCTCTATAAAAGTTTTTAGAATCTGTTAAACATTTATTTTTCATTTCCTCTGGTTGGAAAAGAGAAAGATTTGAAATTAGATATGATTTGATTTAAATTTTTTTTCAGCCATGTAACTTGAAATTTGATCTTAAGTAAAATAGTAAGTCTCCTATTTTTTTGCTAGAAAATAGTAGCAAATCACAAGAAATATTTCCTATCATCTAAATTCTCAACAAATTTATTCATTGAAAAATAAATTTATTTTCTGTTTTGTATGTTTTTGTAGATATAGCATTCCCAGTTATAATTTTTAATATGTATCCTGAGTTGTTCATTAAGAAAATAACATAAATACAGCTCTTAATCAAATACAAGCACTCAAAAAATTTTCTTTCTGAAATTTCTATCTCTCAATATTATAGAGAAAAGGAAAGTAAAAAGTAAAAAAAGTCAATATTTTTGCCTTATTTCTTTATTCGTATCTGTTTATGCATATTTAAATAGCTCATTATAATAACATTGCCATTTTAGTGTAAAGATTATACTTAAAATATTATGAGAATTTTTCTTTTCCTGTAGTCTTCAGAGTAGTTTTAAAAACTATTTTTTGGATTAATGCAAAATAAATTTTATCATATATCTTTGTGTTCCAAATTTCATTTTAAATTATACTACCATTTGCTTATTTAGGCTACCTGCTGACTATTCTATTTCATAAAAGGAAATATTGACACAGTGAAATTACTGGGTCAAAGCATAAAGGCATGCCAAAACCACAAAATGTTATTATAAAAAATGTGCAACTTTGTGAGCCTACACTTATTGAAAATTTACAAAGTATATATACAAATTTATAATTGCTTCCCAAAATTATTATTATCAGTTTACACTGCTTCTAAAAGCTTAGAGTGCATCATTTTATACTTTTGAAATAATTATAAAATATTATAAAAATGTGTTACCTTTGCAATGAAGCAGTTTAATTTGCTTTTATTTCATAGCTAGCCATTAGTCTTTTCTTCCATGCTCACTAAAAATTATAGATCCCTTAGTTTGGATTTTTTTAAATAACAGGTATTCACACTTGTTGTTTGAAAGCTTAACCTTATTTTGTCAAACTTTGAAAGTGTTCTTTATGAACACTTTATTTATATATATGTGTATATATATATATAAGTATATATACACTTTATTTACATATATGTATATAAATATGTATATATATACTTATTATAAATATATTGCCTGTGATAATTATGCTGTTTAACATACCACTTATATATTATAGACTACATTCTCATTGAAACAATATCCATCTTACCATCATAAAAAGACAATTTATTACTACTTCCAATTTTATTTGAATACTTCAAAGTCATCTCAAGTCATGGAGGTTACTATGATACAATGTAGGGAAGAAAAATGAAGATGTATAATCAATTGAGATAAAGGTACATATACGATTTTAAAATTGGAAAAATAAAGTGCAGAAGAATGAGGTAGGTAAATATGTTGGATCCTGACTGCATGAATAGAGTTTGATAACTTAAGCTTTGCAGTCACAAAACAAGTAGATGAAGACAAGTAGATAAAGAGTGTAGGTAATTAGAAGAGAAATGGATAACTTTTCTTTGTCACTTTAAACAAATTCATTCACAGAATTGATGCATATTTAGCATTATTGAGATTTGTAGATAGAATACTAGGAAATATTACTGAACAAAATATTATTATATAGAATATGCTGCATGCAATTTCTTAACTGCTTAGTGAAACATGTATAAAATTACATGTATGACAGTATAGAAACAGAATAGTTCTACATACTTGATGTCATGGTAATAATTTTCAGTTTTCATTCAACTCAAGGATAACTCTATACTTGAAGGTAGGCAGAAGTCTTTAATATCAAGAGCCCTGGAATCAAATGATTTTATTTTGTTTTGAGTGGTTTTATATTTGTTAGTAGGGACTTCCCTGCTGAGTCAGATGGTAAAGTGTCTGCCTACAATGTGGTAGGCCCTGGTTCAATCCCTGGGTTGGGAAGATTTCCTGGAGAAGACAATGGCAGCCCAGTCCAGTATTTTTGCCTGCAAAATCCAATGGACAGAGGAGCCTGGTAGGCTACAGTCCTTAGGGTCGCAAAGAGTCAGACACAACTGAGTAAATTCACTTTCACTTTTCTTTCATATTTCTTACTCTGCACAATTACTTTATTTTCCAAACTATCATTAATATTTGGTATTACTCCACTGTTTTTAAGCTATTGTTTCTTAGATTTCTCTCCCGCTTCCTCCTCTTGCTCTCTCTCTTTTTTTTTTTTTTTTTTTTGGAGAAAGAGTGCAAGGGCCCCATGAGGACCTAAGCCGGGCAGCAGAGGAGGGTGCGGCACCCTGAGGCCTGGAGGCACCGCCAGGGGCGCCCCCTGCGTGGGGCCGAGGCGACCGCTCATGGACCGGTAGAGCCCGCAGAGCCAAGATGGGTGGAACCGACGCCTGGCCACCAGTGCGAGCGAGGAACCCTTGTGTCCCGGACTGCCTTGCAGTAGGTCAGAGTAAGGGAGCTGCTCTGTTACCCAACCCAGAAGCAGGTCATCTGTGAATGGTTAGCACCAGGTTCCCCATGAACATGTGGCGCGTGAGGGGCGAGGGACATGGTTAATAAGATCTACATCCTTCACGGTTTTAGGGAATAACACAAACGGATGGTAAAGCACAAAATAAAATGAGCCAAGTCAGGAGGTTTGATCCATTCCAATGACAGATTTGGCATCTGTTTTTCTATAACAGGCATGTTGGCCATGAACACGTGTGAACTTCAGTCGTCTCCACGCTTTGCTGTATCCCATCAAGCTCCTCTGTCCATGGGATTCTCTTGGCAAGAATACTAGAGTGGGTTGCCATGTCCTCCTCCAGGGGATCTGCAAGACCTAGGGATTGAATCTGCCTCTTTTACATCTCCTGCATTGACAGGTGTTTTTTTGTTTGTTTGTTTGTTTGTTTTGTTTTGTTTTTGTTTTTACCACTGGCACCATCTGGGAAGCCATAGTACAAATATATGTGTAGGTAGGGACTGTCAGAAACAGCCTCCTTGTATGCCAATTCTGGTCGACACTACCAATAATTTGTTTATGCTTAGGAGCATCATTGAACATTATTAATACAATTCAGCTTAGTACAATCAAAAGCAGACCAAAAGAGTGAAACTGTTAGCTACTCAGTTGTGTCCAACTCTCTGCAGTCCTATGCACTGCAGCCAGCCAGGCTCTTCTGTTCATAGGATTCTCCAGGCAAGAATACTGGAGTGGGATGCCTTCCCTTCTCTAGGGGATCTTCCCAACACAGGTCTCCTGCACTGCAGGCAGATTCTTTATGGTCTGATCCTCCAGGGAAGCTCCCATAGAGCATGTACTATTTTTTAAAACACTTAACATGAAGTCTGTATATTATTGGGGGAGTTTTTCTCACTATAAATTTTAAATCAATTCAAACCAGGATGGAAATATTGGAAATGTCTATATATGTGTTTTTATATTTCAACAGATAATATTTGGCAGCTTTATTTCTGAATTTTTCATAAAAAATTGTGATGGAAATGAATAGAATTTGGTATATGTGTGTGTGTTTCTACTTATGACTTTTAGATAACAATTTACACTTTGCTGAAATGAAGATGAAAATGTACCTCATAGTCATGGCTGAAATTATTAAAATAAATCCAAGTTTTCATTTACTTAATTATGTATCCTTTACACTTGTTTTTACACTGATACCTAATAAATTATTAAATAGTATTATTAGACAAGAAGAGAAAATATATTCCATCAGAGACCACAGAACAATTCAAATACTAAAATAAAAAAGTTATAAATGAAAATTACAGGTCAACATCTGGAAAAATTACTCATGTTACTTCTTAAACTTTCCAAGGGATTGAGAGACACATGCTACTCTCAAACATGTGGAATGATCCTTTATTACTCATCTGGACTTTGAAAATATAAACTTAGTAGGAAGTACATTAAGGTTTTTATAAACATGTGCAAACAAAATTTCAACTTCAATAAAGAATGCAGAAAGTGTTTACTGATATCTACATGATTAAATCTTGTAAATGTAAATAATGAATAGTGGAGGAGGCTTCTGTTATCTTGGGTAATTGGTTCACTGCTTCACCTGCCAGGAACATGGTAATTGAACAAAATCCTTAATTTTAAATGCTCTAAGGTATAAATACTCCTTTGTATTTAGAGAAAGTATTTTATTTAAAAGCTATTCATGTTTTATTCTTTGCTCTATTAATTGGTTCAATATGATTTTTAGGTCAGAAATTTAATACTCCTTGGGAAGAATTACCACAATGTTGTAAATAATGCATATTTGAAATTTTACTGTTGCCAGTAAATTCAACCAAATAGAGCATAAATATACTAAGGATAAAACATACTCACATTTTGTGTACTTGGATCTAGATTATTCTGAGGCATCAATGTGTGTTTGTTGAAAATGGACATTGCTTATGTTGTCAGATAAATGAATGTCTGATAAAGAATCTGCCTGCAGTGCAGAAAACCTGGGTTCAATCCCTAGGTTGGGAAGATCCCCTGGAGAGGGTCTTGGCAACCCACTGCAATATTCTTGCCTGGAGAATTCCATGGACAAAGAAGCCTGTGGACTACAGTCCATGGGGTCGCCAAGAGTCAGACATGACTGAGTGACTAAAACTTATGTTGTCCAGAAGCAAAGATGACTCTAGTCACACAGTTTCTGATATAGACTTTTGTCTTGCCTTCAGTATGAGGTAGTCATTTCTTTGGGATTTCTTTTCCAGAATAATAAAGCTTGGATAAAATCAGAGGCATTGTCTTTCTGAAGCAGAAATAATCTCTGAATATTGTTTATTACAACTAGATACACAAAGGTGTTCATGTAGGAGACATGATGGGAAAGATGTTTGCATATTTCAATTTTGGTTGAGAGTTAGGAAATCTTTGGGCTTCCCTGGTGGCTCAGCTGATAAAGAATCTTCCTGCATGCTGGACACCTAGGTTTAATCCCTGGATTGGGACGATCCCCTGGAGAAGGGAATGGTAATGCACTCCAGTGTTTTTGCCTGGGGAATTACATGGATGGAGTAGGCTGGCAGGCTACAGTCCAGGGGTCACACAGAGCTGAACATGACTGAGAGGCTTTCATTTCACTAGAAAATCTAATCTCTCTACTCCTGTAATATGAAATCCATTTTTGATATCAGAATAGCTATACAGAGAATGAATACATTCATGTCAAACCTCCAATGCTTTCACTCCTCTTCTTTTGATTATTCCTGTTTAACTCAGTCCTTTTCCTTTGTATTGCTTTAAAAATGCTTCCAAATATTATAATTTATCAGGTTGTCCATAAGTTTTGTTAATTTTTTTTTCTTAAGATGGCTCTAGTAGCACTTAGTTGTATTTAACTTCATTCTAAATAATTTCATTGTATTGTGACAATGGTCATATCAGCATGCATTAAAAAAGTATCAAAATTGATGAATTTTTAATGTAACCATTTTAATATTGAAGTTGGAAGGAAAAAGCAACATTTTTGGCATATTATGCTTTATTATTTCAGGAAAGGTAAAAACACAACTGAATGAAAAATAAAAAAAATCTGTGCAGTGTAGAGAAGGTGCTGTGACTGATAAAAGATGTCAAAAGTAGTTTGTGGAATTTCATGCTGAAAATTTCTCTGTGGACAATGCTCCATGGTCAGGTATATCAGTTGAAGTTGATAGTGATCAAAGTGAGAAATGATTTGAGAACAATCAACACTATACCATGAGGGAGATAGCTAACACACCTAAAATATCCAAATCAAACACTGAAAATCATTTGCACCAGTTTGGCTATGTTAATCACTATTATGTTTGGATTAAACTTAAGTGAAAAAAAACCTTCTTGATGACATTTCCACACATGATTGTCTACTTAAATGTAATTAAACATTTAATTTTTAAAATAAACTTTGATAGGCAATGAAAAGTGGATACTGTACAATAATGCAGATGGAAGAGACTGTGGGGCAAGTGAAATGAACCAACACCAACCATAAGAAAGGCTAGTCTTCATCCTAAGAATGTGATGGTGTGTATATGGTGGGACTGGAAAAGAGGCCTCTTTTATGAACCTTTTCTAGGAAACCAAAGATTAATTCCAGGAAGGGCTACTCCTAATTAGACCAGCTGAAAGCTGGGAAGTTTTAGGAATTAGTCTAAAGAAAACACATAATTTTCCAACAGGATAATCCAAGACCACATGTTTCTTTGAAGACCAGGCAAAAATTGTTACAGCATGACTGGAAACTTCTGATTCATTCACCATATTCACCAGATATTGCACCTTTGGATATCCATTTATTTTGGTCTTTACAAAATTCTCTTCATGGAAAAAAATTTCTTTTCCCTGGAAGACTGTAAAAAACACAGGGAAGAGTTCTCTGCTCAAAAATATAAAAAGTTTTGGGAAGATAGAATTATGAAATTGCCTGAAAATGGCAGAAGGTAATGGAACTAAATGATGAATAATGTCATTCAGTGAAGTTCTTGATGAAAATGCAAAATGTGTCTTTTAGTTTTACTTAAAAAAACTGAAGAAACTCTTTAGTAAGCCAGATAGTAGTATCATTTACTATCTCTAGCTCCCCTAGGTTTTATCTATCTGAAGGAAATACCTGTATCTCTTGGTTTGCCTGGTATCTTGTGTACCAGCTGATGAGTTCAGTATTTGTTGACTGGATGGATAAAAGTAGATTTGAGGACATACCTATTCTGCTAAGTTATAGCAACCAAAGATACAAATGTGACAGCTAAAGATTTATGTTGAAATCATGATTATATAGTTTTGATTAATACAATCAGTGGATGACTGAGTTTGGTAAGCCTCTTCCAAAATATGAATTATTTTCAAACTTAGGTACGAATACACACACACACACACACACACATACACACACACACACACATGACCTTGAGAGTCCTATTATTCCAACTCTGGTAAGTAATGATGCTTGGAATTTGGCTAGTTAAAATAATACTAAAAATAAAATAATGAATGACAAATTGGAATACTATGCATACTGCAATGTACAAAAACTCCCTTAAAACAATCTAGAGAATGCATAATGTCTTTGAGATCAGAAGGCTCAAAAACAACATATAAAAGTCAAAACAATTGAGTACAAACTCAAAATGCAAGTTCCCAGAGTTTCAAAGTTGTAGAAACTGCTTCATCTTCAAAGGAAAGCTAAAATCCTAAAGAAACCTATTTGATAGGAAATGAACATGGCAGTGGATCTTATCCATTGTTTATATGAGCTTTCCTCTTTGGGAGGAAGTATGCCAAGGAAGCTGATCCCATCAAAAAATTTTAAATCTTGTTCAGGTGTTAAGAAATACCCAGTTTAATCTAAATGAAACTTTTATCTCACATCCACATCTCAAATTTTAATATTCACACCTCTGCTTTGTCCTAACCCAGGCTCCTTATCTTGTGCTAATAATGACTATCATAAGACCTGTCCTTTTGTCTTGTTCTTTCAATTCTAGCTCTCTGCCATTTAAGCTGCTTCTGGTTCCCCCAGGGACATGATGGAGAGAGATAAAAGGAAAAGAATAAGATGTCATTTGACAGATGATGCTGTAGGCTGGAGGGGTTCTCACTGCGTAACACACACCAATGCTGCCTTTTCCTCTTACAGGGAGATCATGAGTGCCTCAGAGACTTTCCAGGTGGGATGATTAATTACACTATTCCCTCAAGTGGACAAACTAGTGTGATTTCCCTTAGGTCCTTCAATGATACAGATCCGCAAAACCTTCTCTTCTGGGGATGCCTCGCTGCATCAGGCAGCCCTTCTGCTGTGTCCTTTTAAGATGGTTTGGTGTGACTTCCCTCTGTGGTGTCCACTGAGGTCACGCTAAAACCAACGGAATTCTAGAAGAAAGGTTCAGCCCTTCTCTAACTTCTCTTTTAACCATTATCCCTGTGAGCTCCAGCCAGCTTCCTATCTTTAACCTTTCCTACTGAGAATCACTCACAAATAGCTCCCCAGCTCCATAAGGCAGAGGGCATTCTGAAACCTCTCTCAGTGACTTGGGCAAATAGCAGCTTATGATGATCTATGGAGCTCCCAGCTCTGGCAGCATCCAGGCAGACCCAAGAAACCAGTCCTCTGGACAGACAAATCCAAGCTTTTTGAGTTATTCTCTTGAAGTCTTCCCCCACTTAAGATTGAAGAGAAACATTGCGACTTACCTTTTAAGGAAAGGAAGTTATTTGTTAGGGAATTGACAATGCTGGAGAATGTTTAAACCCTCATTTCTTAACTTCCTATGCCATTTTTTCCCCTTATAACCAAAAGGTGGGTAATGGGCTAAGAATTAGAAAATTATTCTCTGGATGCTATGGATCACTAATAATTTTCATTAAAATGAATGGGCACTTATCAATTCACTGCCTTCAACTTTGTGAAGTGGACGTCGCTCAGTCATGTCTGATTCTTTGTGATGCCATGGACTGTACAGTTCATGGAATTCTCCAGGCCAGAACTCTGGAGTGAGTAGCCTTTCCCATCTCCAGGGGCTCATCCCAACCCAGGGATTGAACCAGGTCTCCTGCATTGCAGGTGGATTCTTTACCAGCTGAGTCACAAAGGAAGTGAAGAATACAGGAGTGGACAGCTGATGCCTTCTCCAGGGAATTGTCCCAACCCAGGAATTGAACTGGAGTCTCCTGCATAGAATGAAGGCAGATTCTTTACTAACTGAGCTATCAGGGAACCTTCAGCTTTGGGACCTCAGAAATCCATCTGCAACAACAGAAGTCCTATATATCATCTAGTTTCAATTTAATAATATAGAAGCAGTCACAATTCAAACCCACCCCTCTGCATTCTAATTTTACTTGCTATAAAATTATTTTAAAATGTTTTCATTTTTAATTATTTTGAATTCTTCTGTAGCTTAAATATTATGTTTATGTTTCTCTTAACCAAATTGAATGACATCAATTTCCCCTCACTATGAAAAAAAGCTAAGACTTTTAAACACATCCTGTGTCATCTCTATTCATTTTTCAAATTAGTTTTTAATTGGTTATTTTTGCAGCTAATTTACACCTTTATTTTTTGCTCCATTAAATTTAAGCAGTATTTCTTGATTCTCTGATGTATAAGATACAGACAATGATTTTTTCTATGTACTTTACCTTTCTCCCACTAATTTCCATATTGACAACTATGGTTTTATTTTATATCATAAAATCACTTTTATATCAATTTTTCTTTTGAAATTATAGATAAGCCATTTTTATATTTTCTACAGGTGTAAAAATAAGAAACATTCAATTTTTATGGGTGCAATAGTACTAGCTATGCAAAATCCAATAAATATGCTGACATTAATTTTATTCTCTACAGACCCAAAGCCAGATTCTCTGTGACACCTGGATAAGAAATTTTCTAGTGTCAAAGTCAAATGGATTCTAATGTTTCACGCTCTGTGATGTAGGCATTTACAGTTTACTGAAGGTCCCTCCACTTTTCAGATCATTTACAGTCAGGGATATGGAACAATATCCTACCTGTGAACAGAAGTGGTGTCTTCCATGGGCCACCACTGCTGTCTGATCTTCTATCACATTTTTCTCCTGTTGAAGTGATCTGCACCCCATGTGTTCCAGATGATGTAATAATGAGATATCAGCAACCTGAATTCCTGAGTCACCAAATGAAAGGCTGCCACTTTCTGGACCTGGAGCCCAGGACAGACTCTGACAGTGAAAGTGAAAGTTGCTCAGTCATATCTGACTCTTTGCAACCCCATGGACTGTAACCTGCTAGGCTCCTCTGTCCATGGAATTCTCCACGTCAGAACACTGGAGTGAGTAGCTGTTCCCTTCTCCAGGGAATCTTCCTGACCCAGGAATCGAACTGGGGTCTCCTGCATTGCAGGTGGATTCTTTACCAGCTGAGCTACCAGGGAAGCCCAGGACAGACTCTGATGCTATGCAAACCTTTGAGACATCAGGTGTGTGTCAGGACTGCAGCAGAGGTTAGCCAACCCTGAAGAGTTAGATAACTACAACATTTGTTAAAAAACACAAAACATTTTAATTTGCTTTCTATTCAGATTATAGTGTTCTTTTACAACTCCTGACTTTTGAGATGAATAAGCTGTAATATAAGCTTTCAATATACCCTCAAAATGATAGTGTTTCTATCTTTTTTGTTTTGTTTTTAGTATTTATAATTGCTTTCTTTCTAATGGTATTCTCCCAAGAGACTTCCAATCTTATGTTACAATCTGTATGGTTTTTCTCAGCCTACTACAGGTCTGTCACATTTTTCTGATCAATTAGAAAAAGAATAGCATAATAGCTCAGGTGGTGTTGGAGAAGGCAATGGCACCCCACTCCAGTACTCTTGCCTGGAAAATCTTATGAATGGAGGTGCCTGGTAGGCTGCAGTCCATTGAGTCTCTAAGACTCGGCCATGACTGAGCGACTTCACTTTCACTCTTTACTTTCATGCATTGGAGAAGGAAATGGCAACCCACTCCAGTATTCTTGCCTGGAGAATCCCAGGGACGGGGGAGCCTGGTGGGCTGCCATCTAAAGGGTGGCATAGAGTCGAACACAACTGAAGTGACTTAGCTGCAGCAGGTGGTGTTAGTAGTAAAGAACCCTCCTGCAATACAGGAGATGTAAGAGATGTGGGTTCAATCCCTGGGTTGGGATAATCCCCTGGAGGAGGGCTTGGCAACTCACTCCAGTATTCAGCCTGGAGAATCCCATGGACAGAGGAGCCTGGTGAGGTACAGTCCATAGGATTGCAAAGTTGGACATGACTAAAGTGACTTAGCCCAGCCCAGCCCATCATAGCAGCTATAATTTCTTCTCTCATATTCTTAATTTTCTTGTAATGCATGTTACCTCTATATTAAAAATCTGCATTTTTATTGGTAATGAACAAGACTATCTATTTGTATTGATAGCTTAGAACAATACATAATTCTATGATAAACATTTTCCCAAACTTGAAGTCATTTTCTGATGTCCTCTGGCATACATTTATTCTAATAAAATAAATGCATATTACTATGATTTCTTTCTATATGGTCTGCTTTTTTTTTTTAATTTCTAGAGAATAAGGGATTTTTCTATCTTCTTGAAGTATCATTGAAGCATCCAAATAAAGCTGCTAGATTTTTTTTTTTTCCATACTCAGTAGGACTTCAAGAGTACTTTTATGGTGAAGATCCTTGCTTCTTTATCTATACTTTTTTTTTATTATTATTATTATTTTGCAAAGTGGCTCTATCATTTGATTAACTTTTTTTCTTGCATTAATATTTTAAATTTCTAAGAATGTTTGCATCCTTCTGATTAAGCCATATTTTTATTTTTATAACATTTATTTATTGATTTATTTTCAGCTACATTGGGTCTAGATTACTATACTCAGGAGCTTTATTATGGCACAAGGTGTCTCTACTTGAGGTTCACAGAGCTTAGCTGCCCCACAGCATGTGTGATCTTCATTCCCTGACCAATATTTGAACCTGAGATCCCTACATTGGAAGCCAGATTCTCAACCACGGAACAATGAGGGATTATTTTTTTCTTACTGATATTTTCCTGACCTTTTGGAGGTAATATCTTTTTTGAATCTAATTGGATTCTAAAATATTGTCAATAAATAATCTTTGTTTTTAATCTTAAACAGTACTTCATAAATGGCAAATGAGAGACTACATTGATTACTATAGCTAATTATTGGATTTTTTTTGCTGCTACATATATATATATATATATATATATATATATATATATATATATTTTCCCCCTCAATGGATCTCTGACTAAGGAGAAGGCTGACATGGACATTAGTGAGATTGGTGAACCCTTGGCCCTTCTTTTGGGTGTGTTGATAGGGAGATGGCATTTGGGATGTTAATGGGGATATGACATTCCTATAGGATGTATTCGTGTTGGAGGGATCAGTTTTTTAGAAAACCCAGTTGTCTCTTTGGCAGCTCTTTTAAATTACCCACAGGTTTTTAACAGGATTACATGCAAACATTTAACTGCCACTCAGTCTATAGTCAGATGCTGAGGAGAATGGGCAGAGAAAGGGACAGATTATTCTGAGGCATAGCTTTCATTTCAATCATGTGGCTTTTTTATAGCTGACAGATATCTCCATTTTATATCCCTATTTACAACTGAATTTTAGTTTTTTCAATTTATGTACCTGAAAGCAGAGTAAAGCCTGAGGTCTCAGAGAGCTTGGCCCCACTTCCATTGAGGAAATAGTGATACTGGACCTGCTTCCATTGCAACACCTTCTATTACAAACCTTCTCACTTTCTCTTCTGTCAATTGAGAAGCTCTCATAGGTCTCTGTATTTCATGCATTTATGAATTTCGCTCACCTGATGTAATGTCTTGTTCATGTCTGTGCTAGGATGAAAGTATTCTGTCTTAATTCTATACTGTCCAGTAAGTGGATTCTTGGGATGGAAAAGAAGAAGGCATGCATGCTTTGCTGGCTCTTATGGTGCCCATTTTCCATGCCCCACATATCCTAGAGATGGCAGAAAGGATCAGCTTCCACTTGCTCAAAGCCCCTTTTAGACCCATACACTTACACTTCTGAGTAACATTCCAGAGAAATTCCTTATCTGAAGGCATACTAATTTATTTTCCAATCACAACTTCTCATTGTTTCATTTTCTTGTTATATGGAATATATGATTTACCTTTTATAGAATTTATTGCTTTCATTTGTGATTCCTTGGGGGTTCCTGCATATCTCTCCATTCATCCTCATCTAATTTCAATTTTAGGGTTATTTCAGTTTAACCACTTTCTTGCCATTTTTGAAATCTCTCCTTCCCTCTGTCTCTGACTTCATTTTGTTTCCTCATGTTGACCTGGGAAAACAGCAATACTCAATCAAATCAGTGTTTGCTCTCACAGGGTCTACTGAATGATACTCAACACACTCACATGCTCACATTATGATAAAGGTATTTTCATGAACCTTTAGCCCCAGTGATAGCCCCAGTCACTCAGTAGTAAAGACTATTGAAACAGAAATGATGGTTCGATTATTTCTACTTAACTGTCTCTTCTTTTACACAGTAATAATGTCCATATCTTATCTTCTACTTTCTTCCAATATTCCAAGATAAAACTTTGATCTTCACTTTCAGCAGGTGATTTCCTCACTTAAGTGGTGAAAAAATAGAATTTCCTCATTTTCTTACAACTAAACATCATAAACTGTCTCCATGTCTTCTTTTATTCTTTCTAGTTGTTAGAATAAAAGTGTGTACATGGATAGGTTAAATTTCACTAAGAAATATTCCTTGAATCTTAGTTGCTTAAAACAAAAAAGAGTCTAAGATTCCATTTCCTTTGCATCCTTTTTCTGAGCTAGGACTATTTATTGCTACTTCCAACCCATAGTCCTTTCACTCAGCTTAAAGTGGCTGCCTTTAAGGAAGCAAATAGAATTTACTATTTTGACTAATTAAAAATTCTTTGGGCTTTTTTTGTTTGTTTGTTTGTTTGTTTTGTTTTGTTTGAGATATTTACCATTGCATTTCTTGCTAGTTGGTTTTAAGAAGTTCATTTCTCAAAATAAAATTTTTCTATTCCACCTTAGCCCATCTATTCCTGTAATCAGTGGGAAACAGTAAAAGACCCCGTGGAGAAGGAAATGGCAATCCACTCCATATTCTTGCTTGGGAAATCCCATGGACAGAGGAACCTCGTGGGCTACAGTCTTTGTGGTCACAAAGATTCAGACACAACTGAACACACACACACATACACACATACACACACACACACACACACACACACACACAATTAAGACATAAGGTTGTCTTCCAACCATTCCCCTACAGCTACACAAAGCAGGGTTGCTCTCTCATGCTATTGTCAGCATTAGTTTTACTGGGTATTTTGTATGGCACAAAAGTGCTCTTTCAGGCTTCCATACTACTAGTTAGAACTTTTTTCTTCAATGACTACCACCAACTTCCAAGCCAAGGCCACAAACATTAATGCTTTATTATGAACAGAGCCCACCTCCAGATCATCTATTAGTTATGTGAATACATGCTGCAGTATTAAGCTCCCAAGCTTCAGTTTATCAATAACATAGAAATACCTTGCTGACTCAACCAGTTGTCATCGGACTACCAGAGTGATGGTCTGTTTGGAAGACTTTGCTCACAGTTTGTGGTTTGGAGGTCTGCAGACTTCCAGGGTACTCTCCTCTATTCCAGCAGTATTCTTTAATCCAGGCTTTCCTGGGAAAATATATGAGTAAATTTTTAATGTATGGACTATACAACTTGCCCACACAGATGAGACTAGCATTGTATTATTTATGTTGATATATATATTGATATATCAATATCTATATCTATATCTATATCTATATCTATATCTATATATATATATCAGTCATATGACCACAAGTAACTTATAGGCAACTAGGAAGTATTATCCGTGTCTGGGTATCTGTTTCCTAGAAATCTTTTTCCAACATGAGCACACATTACACAAGACAGCTAACCTTTACACTAAAACAAAATACTAATGTTTTGATATGTAATATACTTTGGTCATATTAATTTTTGTGGTTAAATATTTGGCAAAATAGTAATACTAATGGAGGGAGACTCCAAATTAACAAATATTTCAAGTTTCTAGCACTAAGGCTGCATTTGATGAAAATCCTTGCCAAGCCTACAAAAGCAGCTAATAGAGCTGCAGAACTTGGAAGTAATGTGTCCACAAGCCAGTGCTGGGGCTGGGTTGCTGGACTGCCTGAGAGCCCAGTGAATGCCTGCAGGTATCCAGAAAGTAGAACAGAATCCTGCATGACTGTTCTCAGGCCAGCCCCCCTTAACTGCAGCTGGGCCATCTGACAAAAGTGACCTCACCCAAAGGTTCTGGTTCTTTTCTCCCTCATTATTACTACACAAAACTCCTACACTAAACTGGGAAGATAAGTGAATATCAAAGCTAATACTTTCCAGACTAAAGAAAAAATAAAAAAGAGAGAGATTTCTTACATATTTTGTAAGCTGTAATGAAGAAAATGATAAGTAAAAAAATTAAATGTGTACCATTCTTTGAAATATTTTTACAGATGAAAGAAGTCTTATTATGATTTTCGCTACAGTGAATATTCTTCAAGAGATGGGAAAACCAGACCACTTGACCTGCCTCTTGAGAAACGTGTATGCAAATTAGGAAGCAAGAGTTAGAACTGGACATGGAACAACAGACTAGTTTCAAATAGGAAAAGGAGTACGTCAAGGCTGTATATTGTCACCCTGCTTATTTAACTTAAATGCAGAGTACATCATGAGAAACACTGGGATGGAGGAAGCACAAGCTGGAATCAAGATTGCCAGGAGAAATATCAATAACCTCATATATGCAGATGGCACCACTCTTATGGCAGAAAGTGAAGAGGAACTAAACGGCCTCTTGATGAAAGTGGAAGAGGAGAGTGATAAAGTTGGCTTATAACTCAACATTCAGAAAACTAAGATCAGGCATCCAGTCCAATCACTTCACGGCAAATAGATGGGGAAACCGTGGCTGACTTTATTTTTTCTGGGCTCCAAAGTCACTGCAGATGGTGACTGCAGCCATGAAATTAAAAGACACTCCTTGGAAGGAAAGTTATGACCAACCTAGACAGCATATTAAAAAACAGAGACATCACTTTGTCAACAAAGGTCCATCTAGTCAAGTCTATGGTTTTTCCAGTGGTCATGTATGGATGTGAGAGTTGGACTATAAAGAAAGCTGAGTGCTGAAGAATTGATGCTTTTGAACTGTGGTGTTGGAAAAGATGCTTGAGAGTCCCTTGGACTGCAGGGAGATCTAACCAGTCCATCCTAAAGGAGATCAGTCCTGGGTGTTCTTTGGAAGGACTGATGTTGAAGCTGAAACTCCAATAATACTTTGGCCACCTGATGCAAAGAGCTGACTCATTTCAAAAGACCCTGATTCTGGGAAAGATTGAGGGCAGGAGGAGAAGGGCATGACAGAGGATGAGATGCTTGCATGGCATCACATGGGGTCGCAAAGAGTTGGACACAACTGAGAGACTGAACTGAACTGAACAGTGAATATTCCAATTCTTCCTTGTTAAGTTAGGCAGCTGGGCTGCATTTAAAAATTAAAGGTTATTTTCTCTTTGATATAATAAGACTTTCACACAGAGGACTATATAGAAAAAGAAAAATAGAGATAAGAAATATAAAGTCTTCTATGTGAAGTGAAGTCACTCATTCGTGTCCAACTGCTTGTGACCCTGTTTACTGTAGCCCATCAGGCTCCTCCATCCATAGGATTATCCAGGCAAGAATACTGGAGTGGGTTGCCATTTCCTTCTCCAGGGGATCTTCCTAACTCAGGGGTGAAACCCAGGTTTCCCACATCGCAGGCAGTTGCTTTAACCTCTGAGCCACCAGCTCAAATTCAGAAAAAGTCTTCTGTAGTCCTTCTATTAAAAGGCAACCAATGTTAATGTTTTGATCTATTTTTTTGGCATTGTTTTATATATCACATTTTTTTTTCCTTCTGAATCTGGTAAAAATCACATGGTGTGTGTATGTTAGTTACTCAGTCATATCGGACTCTTTGTGACTCTGTGGACTGTAGCCTTCCAGGCTCCTCTGTCCATGTAATTCTCCAGGCAAGAACACATGAGTGGGTTACCATACCCTTCTCCAAGGGATCTTCCTGCCCTAAATATTAAATGCAAGTATCATGGATTGCAGGAGGATTCTGCACCATCTGAGCCACCAGGGAAACTCTAAAAGCACATAACATATGATAAATCGAAATATTGAAAAACATTTTTTTTCTAAATTGTCACCATGATAATCAATGCAGTTCAGTCTCTTATTAGTGCCCCACTCTTTGCAACCCCATGGACTGCAGCACACCAGGCTTCCCTGTCCATCACCAACTCCCAGAGCTTGCTCAAACTCATGTCCATTAGTCATTGATGCCATCCAATCACATCTAAGAGGATGAGATTTCATCCCCTGTCATCCCCTTCTCCTCCTGCCTTCAATCTTTCCCAGCATCAAGGTTTTTTCCAATGAGTCAGTTCTTCTCGTCAGATGGCCAAAATATTGGATCCTCAGCTTCAGCACCAGTACTTCCAATAAATATTCAGGACTGATTTCCATTAGGGTTGATGGACTTCATCAACTTGCAGTCCAAGAAACTATCAAGAGTCCTATCTACCACCACAGTTCTAAAGCATCAATTCTTCAGCACTCTGCTTTCTTTATGGCTCAACTCTCACATCCATACATGACTATTGGGAAAACCATACCTTTTACTAGATAGACCTTTGTCAGCAAAGTAACATCTCTGCTTTTAAATATACTGTCTAGACTGATCATAGCTTTTCTTCCAAGGATCAAGCGTCTTTTAATTCCATGGCTGCTGTCACCATCTGGAATGATTTTGGAGCCCAAGAAAATAGAGACTGTCACTGTTTCCATTGTTTCCCCATTTGTTTGCCATGAAGTGATGGAACCGGATGCCATGATCTTAGTTTTTTGAATGTTGAGTTTTAAGCCAGCTTTTTCATTCTCCTCTTTCACCTTAATCAAGAGGCTCTTTAGCTCCTCTTTTCTTTCTGCCATAAGGGTGTGGTGCCAGGGTCCAACCCCAGCTGATCCAGGGTATTCGAAGCGGGGACAGCCTTGGCGAGGATCAGGATACAATAGCTTCAATTAGATATTAATTAAAGATATAAAGAGTAACAGAATAAGGATAGCTCAGTAGGAAAATTCAGTGGAGAAAAGAGGCTGAGTAGCTTGGTTTACACGGGGAACCAATAAAACTTCAAGACAAGAAGCTTGCACCACTTACGTAGGCCACAGGCATCCTTCCATTCTCCCGAAGGAGAGGAGACACTGAGGCCTCCCCAGTCGGATCTTAGAAGCCCAGGCATAATTAGTAAGCATGGTGGGTTCCGAGCTCCAAATGGAGACTCAGCCAGAGTGAGAGAGAGAGCAACATGGGGAGACCAGTCTTTTAAGGAACTGATCCCAATTCTTTATTTTCCATGGTCTGTTTTTATACACTGAGATGTTATACAAAAGTCACGTGGGGACAGCAGTCCTGACTTTTACTAAAGTCAGGTGCTTCACACAAATGTATACAGAGGTCTTAGGGGTGTTACATCATCTTCTGGCCAGGGGGGCCTGCTGAGAATTTATGACCCTCTCCTTGTGACAGTGGTCAGTCAACCAGAACACTTTTTCTCCAAGGGTGATTATTCTTAAAACAGACGTCACTCAAATAAAGTTACATTCCTATAGGGTGAGGGTGTAGTGGGTTTTAGTTAAGGAAAGAATTTACTTAGCCTAAGGTCTAACATGATTAATATCAAAGGTTAATACTTATTTCTTCTATATATTCATTAACGTGTATAAAGGCAGGGGATGTGGAGACTTAGCAGTAAACATTGGCTCAACAAATGAAAAACCCTTCACCAATACAATTTCTAATCAGCCCACTATACTTATACTAATGGTTTTCTAAACTTTTCTAAGGAACCTGTTTTTAGAAGGTTTAAAGCATCTCGTGCCTTTCACGGTTGGGAGGCTGTGAGCAATCACATGTGGCCGAACAAGCCTGTCAGGCAGGCTAGAGAACCTTCAGAGGAGTTTGTAGGTTGAAACATTCCTATCAGGCCCAGGAATTATTATTAACTGGAGCTCTAAGTTAACTCCTTCTCCGAAAGAGGTGGTGGGGTATAGCTCCCCATAAAGTCAGAGGTGTAGGGTAGAGCACAAAGTAGTAGAGTAGGCAGGCTCTGGTTATGAGGGTAGATGCTCGAGGATTTCCAGGGGGACTCCTGAGGCTCAATCCCACCTTTGCGTATGCTGAGCCTCCTTCCTCATGACCTTTGCCAAGGGCGGAGTGCCTCACTCTGGCCCCCAACAGTGTGGTGTCATCTGCATATCTGAGGTTATTGATATTTCTCCTGGCAACCTTGATTCCAACCTGTGCATCATTCAGCCTGGCATTTTGCATGATATACTCTGCATATAATTTAAATAAGCAGGGCGACAATATACAGGCTTGACATATTCCTTTCCCAATTTGGAACCAGTCCATTGTTCCATGTCTGGTTCTAACTGTTGCTTCTTGACCTGCATACAGATTTCTCAGGTGTCACATAAGGTGGTTTGGTATTCTGATCACTTTAAGAATTTTCCACAGTTTATTGTGATCCACACAGTCAAAGGCTTTGGCATAGTCAATAAAGTAGATTTTTTTTTTTTTCCTGGAATTATCTTACTTTTTCCATGATCCAAAGGGTGTTGGGAATTTGATCTCTGATTCCTCTGCCTTTTCTTAAAACCATCTTGAACATCTGGAAGTTCTCAGTTTCAGGTACTAGCTTGGAGAATTTTGAGCATTTCTATGTTAGCACATGAGGTGAGTGCAACTGTGCAGCAGTTTGAACATTCTTTGGCATTGCCTTTCTTTTGAATTGGAATGAAAACTGACCTCTTCCAGTCCTGTGGCCACTGTTGCGTTTTCCAAATTTGCTGGCATATTTAGTACAGCACTTTAACAGTATTGTCTTTTAAGATTTTAAATAAAGCATCTGCAATTCCATCACCTCCACTAGCTTTGTTCGTAGTGATACTTCCTAAGGCCCATTTGACATTACATTCCAGGATGTCTGGCTCTAGGTTCGTGATCATACCATTTTGCTTACCTGGCTCATTAAGATCTTTTTATAGTTCTTCTGTGTATTCTTGTCACGTCTTCTTAATATCTTCTGCTTCTGTTAGGTTCACACAATTTCTGTCTTTTATTGTGACCATCTTTGCATGACATATTCCCTTGGTATCTCCAATTTTCTTGAGGAGATTTTTACTCTTTCTCATCCTATTGTTTTCTTATATTTCTTTGCATTGATCACTTAGGAAGACTTTCTTATGTCCTTGCTCTTTTTTGGAACTGAGTATTTAGATGGGTATATCTTTCCTTTCCTCCTTACCTTTTGATTCTCTTCTTTTCTCAGCTATTTGAAAGGCCTCCTCAGACAACCATTTTGCTTTTTTGCATTTCTTTCTTTTTTTTTTTTTTTTTGGGGGGGGGGTGGTTCTGATCACAGCCTTCTGTACAATGTTATGAACAATTTTTCATAGTTCTTCAGATACTCTATGACATTTAATCTCTTAAATCTATTTT
This sequence comes from Bubalus bubalis, assembly GCF_019923935.1. Lineage (NCBI taxonomy): Eukaryota > Metazoa > Chordata > Mammalia > Artiodactyla > Bovidae > Bubalus > Bubalus bubalis. The sequence goes on from NC_059166.1 coordinate 99,514,090, forward strand.
TCACTTCCACTGTATAATCATAAGGGATTTGATTTAGTTCATAATTGAATGATCTAGTGGTTTTCCCTACTTTCTTCAATTTAAGTCTGAGTTTTTCAATAAGGAGTTCATGATCTGAACCACAGTCTGCTCCCAGTTTTGTTTTTGCTGACTGTATAGAGCTTCTCCATCTTCAGCTGCAAAAAAATATAAGCAATCTGATTTTGATACTGACCATCTGGTGAAGCTCATGTATAGAGTTGTCTCTTGTGTTGTTAGAAGAGGTTGCTTGCCATGGCCAGTGCATTCTCTTGACAAAACTCTGTTAGCCTTTGCCTTGTTTCATTTTGTACTCCAAGGCCAAACGTGTCTGTTCTCCAGGTATCTCTTGATTTCTTACTTTTGCATTCCAATCCACTATGATGAAAATTACTTTTTTAAATTGTTTTTTTTTTGGTGCTAATTCTAGATGGTCATGTAGGTCTTCGTAGAATCTTTCAACTTCAGCTTCTTCAGCATTGGCAGTTGGAGCATAGACTTGGATTACTGTGATATTGAATTGTTTGCCTTGGAAGTGAACATAAATAATTCTGTCAATTTTGAGATTGCACCCAAGTACTGCATTTGGACTATTTTGTTGACTATAAAGGCTACTTCATTACTCTAAGGGATCCTTGCCCACAGTAGTAGATGTAATGGTCATCTGAGTTGTATCACCATAATAATAAGTATATCTTAACATGATAGTCTTGGGGAGGTGGGTAGATGCTAGTCAAATAATGAATAATTTTGAGAATAAATGATTTCATTTGGAAGTAGCATTTTACAGGGAATATTGATGTATTATAGTATTGGATAAATTTGGCTGAGCTTTGAGGGAAAAAAAAATAATAAATTTAGGGCTAAACTTTTGCTACAGAAATTCATGACCTAAGGCTTGTAGGCCAGATCTAGCAACTGTCTTCATCTGCTTTATCTGAACACATCCATTCAATTACATATTGTCATGACTGCTTTCACACTGCAATTGCAGAGCTGAGTATTTATTACAGGGACACTATATTCCACAAAGATGAAAATATTTACTATGTGCCCTTTTATGGCAAAAGTTTGTGTAACCTGCTCCAGGAGGCTACCGGATAAAATCTAGTAATTCAATGAGAGTAAACAGTAATTGTAATACTTGTTCTTTGAGTGTTTGATGAGGAAAGTTAATCTTCCCATGACTAATTAAGTAGAATTAACATACAACCCAGGCAAATGACTTTAGTTCCTTCAAGATTAACTGTATTCTATCTAACATTTGATTCCAAAATGGTTTAACTTTGCTAATTTCCTTTAGTTGTCTATTTGAAGGACTCATGTGCTCTTCTTCCTTTTTTTGTTAGCTTCATTTCAATTCCTAGTACCGTGGATGTAACCTTATTATTATTAGTTATTATTTTGATATAGAATAGCTTGTTCTAAGTGTTTACTTTAATAATCAACTGTTTCTAAATTTACACACAAAAAGGTTTTGGTATCATTCCTATATATGAAAATAATAAGCCTTTATATTAGCTACTTTTCCTCAGTGGATATATCTTGATTTGTCTGAGTTTATTTTATATAAATTATTTATTTCCACCCTAGTGATGGAGAGTCTACACTGTCCAATAACTTTAACTATGCTACCATGTCATAATTATTTTATGTATATTGGAATAGTTATTTCTGACATATGAACATGCTGTGTAGATGTTTTCTGTTAAGGTTTTTAAATGATAAAACTGAAAATTAAGCTTTATGAACTTTTATTTTCAGTCCATATAATTTAAATCATGAATTATTTATTGTATTTTAAAATGAAGGGATTTGCAAATGCTCAGATTTCAGCTCATAGTTCAATAAATCAGAGTATTAGAATGCAAGTTCAGAAGGAAAACAAAGGTGACAAAAGGAAATCTTTTATTTTTCTTTGCAATTTTCAGCCCTTTATAACGGCATATTTTATTAAAATATAGCTGATTCACAATGTTGTGTTAATTTCTGCTTACATCAAAGTGCTTCAGTTGTACATATATATGTACATACACTTTTTTCATATTTTCATTATGGTTTATCAGAGGATGCTGAATATAGCTGCTTGTGCTATATAATATTGTTTATCCATTCTCTATATGATAGTCAAGGCTGTTGTTTTTTTTTTCTTTTAACTATTTTAATCTCAAATATCTGTGCCTAAGACTGACACTTTGCAGTTTGTTTATACTCATCCTGCAAATCTAGAATTTTTATGTCATAGCTTGTTTTATGGTTTCTGACTCTTCACATGTGGTTATAATTTAATTATGTATCTATACCCTTTGCTCTGTGAGTTTTGCAGTGATTCCCACCAGAATATCCAAAGTACACTTTTGCTTTCAATGTGCATTAGTGATTAGTCTTGACTTTTCAGGGCTCCTGGTCTTTGCCTGGGATAAAAATGTGTCACTGGTGTCCATTCTCTCTGGATCACAGATTGAAAACACAAGGAAAGATCTAAATTAGTGCTTCCTAGCTTTTACTATGTTATTGATTCTCTAATGAAGCTTTTTAGATATATTTTTCCTAATTAACTTCTCCCACCCATGAAATTTTAACATCATAGGTATATCGATTTTGGTTCTATAATGTGGTCCTTTGCTGCTGCTTCTGTTTAGTTGCTAAGTCATTTCAAAGTGTTTGTGACCTTATGGGCAGTAACCCACCAGGTTCCTCTGTCCATGGGATTTCCCAGGAAAGAATATTGGAGTGAGTTGCCATTTCCTTCTCCAGTTCAAACCCATGTCTACTACTTGACAGGCAGATTATTTACCACTGAGTCACCTGAGAATGCCCTGTGGTCCTTTGGAAGAACAACAATAATTGCAAAGTCTAAATTCCATACATACATCAAGAACCAGTTTTTACCCCATTGGGACCAGTATTGCTTGCCTTGATGGTGCATAATTTAAACCCAACTTTAAGCTAGAAGCTCAGACTTATTTATCCAAGACTCATACGAGCAGTCAAACCATAGCTGACAGACAGCCCCAGGATAGTGAAGTAACTTTTTATTTGTAGGTCACTGAAATTTGTTCGTTATGTGGCAATTTTTCAGGTAACACAAATATATTACTCTTCATTACACCAATATTCACTTATTCAACAAATATTTAGTGTCTGTAGAGCATCAGACACTATGTGTAACAATGGATATGAAAGTAAAATTTATTATGGCTTAGAAGGCACATAATAAGCAAGTAACTACAATGGTGGCCAATTTGTTGCTCAGAAAGGAAAATGATAGCAGAACAAAAATACGTCTCAGGGAGACTTTTAAGCAGATGCTTTGTTAATGTACTGAATACTTCTGATGTTGTTAGGAATTATACAATTTGGGGAAATTGTGCATAAATCCTCTGAAGTTAGAGGAAATTTCATTCAAATGAAGAGAAAAGTAATGAGAGTGAGTCAGGACAGAAGTGGGGGCTTCTGAAGGCAAACTCTGGAGGTCTGCTCTAACTTATAGCTGTTGAAGTGACTTTTGATATGGAGTTTATGTGCCCCTTAAAAGATGTCAGTATATGAGCCTCAGCTCCATACATTTCCTAAAAGTTTATATATCAAAAATTATGGCTTATAAGTGTCTTTATTTTTTAAGAAGAAAGTCCAAACCTTAAATATGTATATATAGGAGTTCTGTGACCCAGCTAAGATTAAGACACATTTAATCAAGGATTTTATGTAAAGGGGGTGTCCTTTTTAATTTTATGTTTTAGAAAGATTGCTTTGGAAAAACAAACTTAAAGAACCAAGGTTTAGACAGAAGGGAGTGGACATTGAGGGAAGAGTGCAGATGGCAGAAATCATGAAGATTCCATTATGTGAGTGGACAGTTTAAAGAGATACTTATTAAACAGGATTGCTAAGACTTATTAACAGTGTTTTGGAATAAATTGGGAAGGATTGGAGAAGACAGATAGACAATTTCATGTTTCAGTTTTTGAAAAGTGGAAGGGATGGCCATATCATTGCTAAGTAAAGGCAGAATTTGAGGCTGGGGTAATAGTGACATAGCTAGAGTAAAAGTTCATAGGTAGGTAACTTGGGGAGACATTATCCAGTCCCATTTCTATTCATATGGACAGCACAACTTCATCAATCAGAGGAAAATCATCCCGAAGAATAGAGGTGTTAGGAGAATTATAAGTGCTTTACCATTAAGTGGAGAATTTTCCTGAAAAAGCTATTGTCACCCTGCTTGTTTAATTTATATGCAGAGTACATCAAGAGAAATGCCAGGCTGGATGTAACATGTGCTGGAATCAAGATTGCTGGGAGAAATATCAATAACCTCAGATATGCAGATGACACCACCCTTATGGAAGAAAGCAAAGAGGAGCTAAAGGGCCTCTTGATGAAAGTGAAAGAGGAGGGTAAAAAAGCTTGTTTAAAACTCAACATTCAAAAAACTAAGATCATGGCATCTAGTCTCATCACTTCATGGCAAATAGATGGGGAAACAATGGAAACAGTGACATACTTTATTTTCTTGGGCTCCAAAATCACAGCAGATGGTGACTGCAACCATGGAATTAAAAGATGCTTGTTCCTTGGAAGAAAAACTATGACCAACCTAGACAGCATATTAAAAAGCAGAGACATTACTTTGCTGACAAAAGTCCATATAATGAAAGCTATGGTTTTTCCAGTAGTCAAGTATTGATATGAGAGTTTGACCATAAAAAAGGCTCAATGCTAAAGAATTAATGCTTTTAAAGTGTGGTGTTGGAAAAGAATTTTGAGAATCCCTTGGACTGGAAGAAAATCAAACCAGTCAATGCCAAAGGAAATATATCCTACATATTATTTCGAAGGACTGATACTGAAGCTCCAATACTTCAGCCACCTGATGAGAAGAACTGACTCACTGGAAAAAAAAAAAAAAAAACCCTGATGCTGGGAAAGATTGAAGGCAGGAATAGAAGGGGACAGCAGAGGATGAGATGGTTGGATGGGATCACCGACTCAAGAGACATGAGTTTGAGCAAGCTCAGGGTGATGATAAAGGATAAGGAAGGATGGCATGCTGCAGTCCATGGGGACACAAAGAGTTGGACACAACTGAGTGACAGAATAACAATAATCCCTTCTCAAATTCAGGGAGTGCTTGTAACCTATGCATTTCATGCTGCTGAGCAGAAAGCTGTGGAATGGTTTCCACATGCCTTCCTTTCCTATATTGTTCTCAAAGCCATGTGACCCGTGATCACTGCTCCATGAATATCTTAGCCTTCTTATATAGTTTACTGTCTACCATGCTATTTCTGAATTGTTTTTACTTTACACTTCCCTTTGCCTGGTTTGTGACTAAATTTACTTAACTTTTATAACTCCTACTAATTCTTTAGAAATATGTCAACCATGAACTTCCAGATGTTCAAGCTGGTTTTAGAAAAGGCAGAGGAATTGGAGATCAAATTGCCAACATCTGCTGGATCATCAAAAAAGCAAGAGATTTACACAAAATCATATATTTCTGCTTTATTGATTATCCCAAAGCCTTTGACTGTGTGGATCACAATAAACTGTGGAAAATTCTGAAGGAGATGGGAATGCCAGACCACCTGACCTGACTCTTGAGAAACTGGTATGCAGATCAGGAAGCAACCATTGGAACTGGACATAGAACAACAGACTGGGTTTCAAATAAGAAATGGAGTACATCAAGGCTGTATATTGTCACCCTGCTTATTTGACTTATATGCAGAGTACATCATGAGAAATGCTGGGCTGGAAGAAGCACAAGCTGGAATCAAGATTGCTGGGAGAAATATCAATAACCTCAGATATGTAGATGACACCACCCTTATGGCAGAAAGTGAAGAAGAACTAAACAGCCTCTTGATGAAAGTGAAAGAGGAGAGTGAAAAAATTGGCTTAAAACTCAACATTCAGAAAACTAAGATCATGGCATCCGGTCCCATCACTTCATGGCAAATAGATGGGGAAACAGTGGAAACAGTGGCTGACTTTATTTTTCTGGGCTGCAAAATCACTACAGATGGTGACTGCAGCCATGAAATTAAAAGATGTTTACTCCTTTGAAAGAAAGTGTGCCCAACCTAGATAGCATATTAAAAAGCAGAGACATTACTTCATCAACAAAGGTCCATCTAGTCAAGGCTATGGTTTTTCCAGTGGTCATGTATGGATGTGAGAGTTGGACTGTGAAGAAAGCTGAGCCTCGAAAAACCAATGCTTTTGAACTGTGGTGTTGGTGAAGACTCTTGAGAGTCCCTTGGACTGCAAGGAGATCCAACCATTCCATCCTAACAGAAATCAGTCCTGGATGTTCATTGGTAGGTGTTATTTTGAAGCAGAAACTCCAATACTTTGGGCACCTGATATAAACAGCTGACTCATTTGAAAAGGCCCTGATTCTGGGAAAGATTGAGGGCAGGAGAAGAAAGGGACGATAGAGGAGGAGAAGGTTGGATGGCATCACCAACTCAATGGACATGGGTTTGGGTGGACTCCAGGAGTTGGTGATGGACAAGGAGGCCTGGCGTGCTGCAGTTTATGGGATCACAAAGAGTTGGACACAACTAAGCAACTGAATTGAACTGAACTGAACTAATTCTCTGAAAATCTAATTAAATAACTTAAATCTTGGCTTTGAGTTTCACCCTTATCCATTAATAATAAAGTGTTTGTACTTTTATGGTTGAAGTGAAAATTTTGCTAATTTTCAACATGTATGCAATTCTCTTTCTAAACTGTGATCATCTGTGGTTCAGATACTTACTTACTTTACTTGTTTTTTTATCTCTAGTTCACTCTGTACTGCCTGGGAAATAGTTATTTCCTGCTTGTCTTGTTAAAGAGATGACTTGCTGTTAACAAAATGACCTAATATATTTTCCCTAACAAATTCATCTTCTGAATTGCACCCCAAGTGCTGCCCTCTATGCAGCTTTCCAGGTCCTCCTTGCCTCAGTCTGTTGAAGCTTCTAAAATACAATATGACAGAGTGGGTGACTTATAAACACAAGAATTCATTGCTCACAGTTCTGGAGGCTGGAAGTCTGAGATCAGGGTGCCATCATGGTTAGGTGAGAGCTTTCTTCCAATCAAAGATTTCTCACTGGGTGCTCACAGGGAATAGGAAGTCAGCAAGCTCTCTAGGACCCCTTTTATAAGAGCACTAATCCCTTGCATGGGCTTTCCTGGTGGCACTAGTGGTAAAGAATGCTCCTGAGAGTGCAGAAGACATAAAAAGATGTGGATTCAATCCTTGAGTCAGGAAGATCCCCTAGAGGAGAGCATGGCAACCCACTCTTGCCTGGAGCATTCTGTGGACAGAGGAGACTAATGGGCTTCAGTCCAAAGTGATGTAAAGAGCTGAACATGACTGAAGCAAATTAGCACAGCACACATAGCACACCCTTGCATGAGGGCTCTACCCTCATGACCCAACAATTTCCTAGAGGTCACATCCCATCTCCTACCATCGTGTTTCAGGGAGAAGATATCAACATATGAGTTTTGAAGGGACACAAGTATTTAGACAATTTATATTCTTTGTTAGAATCAATCTTTCCTTAACTACAATCTTATAACAAGTTTGGGCTCGATTCTAGAAATTATAACATCTGACTCTATCTAAATCTTATCACAGTCTTTGTTAAAATACTTGTTAAGTAAATATATATATATATATACACACACACATATACTTTTTAAAACTTATCTTTATTGCAAATTAAAACCATTTTTTTACATATGCACAATGCTTGATATAGAATTTTATGGATAATACATAATTATAAAAATTCAACATACATGAATAATTTTCATGTAAGAGTCAGTAATATATTGCATTTATATTTTGAATTCTTTAGAAAAATATTTTGGCTAACTTTATTAGATTTAGGAAGGCTTTACTATAACTTTGAAGAAATTCTTATTTACCACTAATCATTTAATTTCTGATTTTTCAGTGATAACACCTCCATTGTTATATTATATTGAAGTTGTACAATGTATATTTATAGTGGAAATGGGCAATCAAGCCAATCCCTTTGTTATTTCAAATGTGCTGTTTATCACAATCATCTCCAATATTTTTAACTGCAATAGATTTGTCACAGGATTTTTAGTTCACATACCTTAATAATAAATTTTTAATTGAAGTCAAGGGACAGATGAAACTTTATTTTAGCAATAATCTAAAATCATCCTAAATTTGATTTTTTAAAAAAGGCACTGTGACTGGTGAATTCTTTTTGAAAACTATCTTTTTCAGTTCTTTGAGTAGAATATTTTCTTCTTTCTTTGGTATATGAGTCTATGTTCTCATGCATTACCTAAATTTGCTACTCTTGAAACAAGTGAATGTCTCACAGTAGGAAGGTGAGTTTTCCTGGAATAAAGGATCTATTCTACAACATAAGCTTAGTGAAAACACTTAAAGTTCTACAAGCTTGAATCATTTAATGAATAAAACATGAAGCTGGTAAAGAAAAGTGCATTATCCTTTAGCAAGGGACTTCAAAACTGTTGTCTAGAATATACTTTCATTTTTTTTCTAACCTTTTAAAAAAAGTTGGTTCTGCAAATTTCTCTCCTCCATATTCCCTTCCATGTTTCAGCCACTGGTTTATTTAATTTCATTTCATCATCATTCAATAAATCACAAATGTGGTCAGTGCTGTATTTTCAAGCTATAAAGAAAGTAAGATCTTGATTATAGCTAGTAAACCTCATAGTGGTTATAGTAAAGTACACTTTCTTAGGGACTACCTGAGCATAGTTTTATGACCTATACAATATATTCAGTGACAAGCCTTGGCTATCTTCCTTGTTACTATTCACACTTATGTTTTCAAAAGATTAAAATAAAATAAAATAAAATAAAATAAAATTTTTGGCATATCATGATTACAAAAGTCTATAATTCCATGATACTGATTAAACTCTAAGAGGATATAAATGACTCTGACTTTAATGTGTGTTTCTGCACATAATCTCAGTGGGCTCATCAACTGATGGTTTTGCTCGGCTCCATTAACCATTAGTTAAATTAGTCATAACTTTCTTAACATTATTGACTAATTGCATTGTGATTCTGAGGTAACTCTAGAGTGTACTAAAACTCCAAACTTATGCAATACACTTTTCCTTCATAGTGTGACATCATGCTATTTAAATCATGATTGATGACTTTCCTTCAAGATAACATAGAAATTCCTGACAGAAACATCGAACAAGAACTAGAGAATTCAGTGGAACATGCAAATGCATGTTTCCTTTATACATTAAAATAATTGTTTTAAAGGTTACTAAGGTTCTCAAAGGCATTCTTTTGAAAGCATCCTATGATAACCTAAGTAAAACATCGATTAATGAGGAATAATTTTTCTTGTATTACTATTGAATTTAATTATGTCCTTTTGAAATGTGCCTGTCATTTGGAAATCTATGGGGGATGAATAACAACCAGAAATTAAACTCTTGTTGGATGAGAAGAGATATTCTACCTATTCATCTCATTCATGTGTCATTTACTCATCTGTTCTACAAATAACTTTTAAAGGCAGGTAATGTTATAGATATCATTTGGTTCCTTTGGATGTACTTATCTTAAAGAATATGGCATAAATATAACTATATATCTTAACTATTTGGGAAAATGTTTATTTCCTAGTATTTGCTAGATAAACTAGAATGTTAAATAGAAATGGAAATGGAAAACAACTAAATCTAATATATAAATAAAGCTTCCCAAAGTTAGTTTTAAATCTATTCTGTTTCTTAATGATTTTTCAGCCATATCAATTTATTTGTTCTTTTACTTGTACATAATGATTTGATACATGTATATAATGCAAAATTATTGCCATAATAAGGCTAGTTAACATATCCATCATCTCACATAGTTTCTTCTTCGTCTTCTTTTTTTTTTTTTTTTTCTTTTGTGGTGAGACTTTTTAGGATCTACTCTCTTAGTATCATTCAGATACAAAATGCAGTATTGTAAACTATAGTCACCATGTTATACATTAGATCCCCAGAATTTATTCATTTCATAATTGTAAGTTTGAACTTTTTGACCATTTCCCCACTTTCCCCATGCCTCAGCAGCTGGGAACAACCAACTTACTGTTTGTATGAGTTTGACTTAATAAAATTCTACATACAAGTGAGATCATACAGTAACAAAAGATAATTAGTTTTTGTTACACAGAAGAAAAAATGAGGACTCACAGAATAGTGGGGACATTGACACATAAGTCAATTCACACATAAGTCAATTCCTATTTAGATATTTACTGATAGTTTCAAGAAAAATAGGACTTCCCTGGTGGCTGAAGTGGTAAAGAATTTTCCTGCAATGCAGAAGACCCAGGTTTGACCCCTGGGCCAGGAAGATCTCCTGGAGAAGGGAATGGCAACCCATTGCAATACTCTTGCTTGGAGAATTCCATGGACAGAGGAGCTAACATGGTGCAGTCCATAGTGTTGCAAAGAGTCAGACATGACTAAGACAATAACACTTTGAAGAAAAATAGAGGGTAAATATAAGAGTGACTACAGTGGGGTTTTGGAATATGGGTCTTTTTTGAAAGTTAGTCAGGGAAGGCCTCACTCTTAAGATTACATTTAAACAAAAAGCTGTTTAAATGCTATGAGGAAGAAAATTTTGTGGGAATGACCTGTGACGTGGGCTTCCTGGTGTTTTGTTTTTGTTGTTTAGTCCCTAAGTCATGTCTGACTGTTTGTCACCTCATGGACTGTAGCCTTACAATTTCCTCTGTCCATGGGATTTTCCAGGCATTAATACTGGAGTGAGTTGCCATTTCCTCCTCCAGGGGATCTTCATGACCTAGGGATTGAACCTGAGTCTCGTGCATTGTTAAGTGGATTCTTTAGTGCTGAGCCACCAAGGAAACCTTGTTTGTTATTTGGATACTATTTGAACAGACTGATCAAATGAGTGAGGAGACATGAGTAAAAGATGTGGTAAGAGGGGCTGCTGAAAGCCAAATGGGGAGAAGCGGAGAGTATAGCTGCACTGAAACAACATTTTGCTTTGAGTTCTTCTTCCTCTTCTTTTTTTCTTTTTTTTTTTTTTTTTTTACTTTATTATTTGAATGAAGGATAATTGCTTTACAGAATTTTGTTGTTTTCTGTCAAGCCTCAACATGAATCAGCCCTGCTGCTGCTGCTGCTGCTGCTGCTGCTAAGTCGCTTCAGTTGTGTCCGACTCTGTGCGACCCCAGAGACGGCAGCCCACCAGGCTCCCCTGTCCCTGGGATTCTCCAGGCAAGAACACTGGAGTGGGTTGCCATTTCCTTCTCCAGTGCATGAAAGTGAAAAGTGAAAGTGAAGTCGCTCAGTCATGTCCAACTCCTAGAGACCCCATGGACTGCAGCCTACCAGGCTCCTCTGTCCATGGGATTTTCCAGGCAAGAGTACTGGAGTGGGGTGCCATTGCCTTCTCCGGAATCAGCCATAGGTGTACTTATATCCTCTCCCTTTTGAACGTCCCTACCATCACCCTTCCAATCCCAACCCATTTAGGTTGATACAGAGCCCCTGTTTGCATTTCCTGAGCCATACAGCAAATTTGTGTGGCTATCTGTTTTACATATGGTAATGTAAGTCTCCATGTTCCTCTTTCCATACATCTCACCCTCTCCTCCCTTCTCCCATTGTCCATAAGTCTATTCTCTATGTCTGTTCATTGCTGGCCTGTAAATAGGTTCTTTGGTACCATTCTTCTAGATTCCATATATGTGTTAGAATACGATATTTATTTTTCTCTTTCTGACTCACTTCACTCTGAATAATAGGTTCTAGGCTCATCCACCTCATCAGAACTGATACAAATGTGTTCCTATTTGTGGCTGAATAACATTCCATTGTGTATATGTACCACAAATTCTTTATCCATTCATCTGTCAAAGGACATATAGGTTGCTTCCATGTTCTAGCTATTGTTAATAGTGCTGCAGTAAACAATGGGATACATGTGTCTTTTTCAATTTTGCTTTCCTCAGGGTATATGCCTAGAAGTAGGATTGCTAGGTCATATGATGGTTTTATTTCTAGTTCTTTAAGGAATCGCAATACCATCTTCCAGAGTGACTGTATAAATTTATATTCCCACTGACAGTGCAAGAGTGTCCCCTTTTCTTCACATCCTCTCCAGCATTTATTGTTTGTAGACTTTTTGATGATGGCCATTCTGACTGGTGTGAGGTGATATATCATGTGGTTTTGATTTGCATTTCTCTAATAATGAGCAATGTTGAGCATCTTTTCATGTGTTTGTTTGCCATCTGTGTGTCTTCTTTGGAAAAATATCTGTTTAGGTCTTTTTTCCCCACTTTTTGATTGGCTTGTTTGTTTTTCTGGCATTGAGTTGTATGAGCTGCTTATCTATTTTAGAAATTAATCCTTTGTCAGTTGCTTCATCTGCTATTATTTTCTACCATTTTGAAGGTTATCTTTTCACCTTGCTTATGGTTTCCTTTGCTGTGCAAAGGCTTTTAAATTTAATTAGGTCCCACTTGTTTACCTTTCCTTCTCTTTTTCTTTAATTTCTGTTACTCTAGGAGGTGGGTCACAGAAGATATTGCTTTGATTTATATTATTGAGTGTTCTGCCTATGTTTTCCTCTAAGAATTTTATAGTTTCTGGTCTGACATTTAGATCTTTAATCCATTTTGTGTTTATCTTGTGTATGGTGTTAGGAAGTGTTCTAATTTCATTTTTTTTTTTTTTTTAACATGTAGTTGTCCAATTTTCTCAGCAACATTTATTGAAGAGGGTTTCTTTGCCCCATTCTTGCCTCCTTTGTCAAAACTAAGGTACCCATAGGTTCATGGGTTTATCTCTGGGGTTTCTATCTTGTTTCAATTGTCTGCATTTCTGTTTTTGTGCCAGTACCATACTGTCTCGATGACTGTAGCTTTGTAATATAATCTGAAGTCAGGAAGGTTGATTCCTCCAGCTCCATTCTTCTTTCACAAGACTGCTTTGGCTATTCAGAATCTTTTGTGTTTCCATATGAATTGTGAATTTTTTTTGTTCTAGTACCGTGAAAATTGTGATTAGTAATTTGATAGGGATCACATTGAAACTGTAGATTGCATTTGGTAGTATAGTCATTTTCACAATATTGATTCTTCCTACCCAGGAACACAGAATATCTCTCCATCTGTTTAAGTCATCTTTGACTTCTTTCATTAGTGTCTTATAATTTTCTGTGTATGGGTCTTTTGCCTCCTTAGGTAATTTTATTCCTAGATATTTAATTATTTTTCTTGCAATGGTGATTGGGATTGATTCCTTAATTTCTTTTTCTGATTTTTCATTGTTAGTAAATATATAAATGCAAGTGATTTCTGTGTATTGATTTTGTATCCTGCAAGTTTGTTAAATTCACTGATCAGCTTCAGTTATTTTCTGATACTATCTTAAGGGTTTTCTATGTACAGTATCATGCCATCTTTCATGAGATGAGAGCTTTACTTCTTTTCTTATCTGGATTCCTTTTCTTTCTTTTTCTTCTCTGATTGTTGTACTAGGACTTCCAAAACTATGTTGAGTAATAGTGGTGAAAGTTGATACCCTTGTCTTGTTCCTGATCTTAGCGGGAATGCTTTCAGTTTTTCAGCATTGAGAATAATGTTTGCTGTAGGCTTATCATACATGGACTTTACTACATTGAGATAGGTTCCTTCTAGGCTGATTTTTTGAAGAGTTTTAATCATAAATGGGTATTGAATTTTGTCAAAGGCTTTTTCTGCCTCTATTGCAATTATCATATGATTTTTATCTTTCAATTTGTTAATATGGTGTATCACATTAATTGATTTTCATATGTTGAAGAATCCTTGATCCCTGGAATAAACCCAACCTGATCATGCTGTGTGAGCTTTTTGGTGGGTTGCTGAATTATGTTTGTTAAATTTTTTTTTGAGGATTTTTGCATCTATGTTCATCAGTGATATTGGCCTCTAGTGTTCCTTTTTTGTGTTGTCTTTGTCTGGTTTTGGTATCAGGGTGATGGTCACCTAATGGAGTAAATTTGGAAGTCTTCCTTCCTCTGCAATTTTTTGAAAGAGTTTTAGAAGGCAAGGCATTAGCTCTTCTCTGAATGTTTGATAGAATTCTCCTGTGAAGCCATATGGTCCTTTGCTTTTGTTTTTTTGGAAGGTTTTGGATCACAGCTTCAATTTCAGTGCTTGTAATTTGGGTTGTTCATAATTTCTATTTCTGGGTCAGTCTTAGAAGATTAAACTTTTCTGAGAATCTGTCCACTGCTTCCAGGTTATCCATTTCATTGCCATATAGTTATTCAAAATAGTCTCTTATAATCCTTTGTATTTCTGCATTTTTTGTTGTAACCATTCCATTTTAATTTCTAATTTTGTTGGTTTGATTCTTCTCTCTCTCTCTCTGTTTTTTTTTTTTTTTTTTTTTTTTTCTTGATGAATCTGATGAACGGTTTGTCAGTTTTGTTTATCATTTCAAAGAACCAGCTTTATTATTTTTACTATTGTTTATTTTGTTTATTTTTCACTTATTTCTACTTGGATCTTTATGATTTATTTCTTTCTGCTATTTTTTCCCCTTCTTTTTCCAGTTGTGTTAAGTGTAAAGTTAGGTTGTCTACTTGATGTTTTTCTTGTTTCCTGAGGTAGGATTGCATTGCTATAAACTTCCCTCTTAGAACTGCTTTTGCTGCATCCCATAGGTTTTGAGTTGTCATGTTTTCATTGTCATTTGTTTCTAGAATTTTTGATTTCCTTTTAATTTCTTTAGCAACCTGTTGGTTATTTAGAAATGTGTCGTTTAATCTCTATGTGTTTGTGTATCTTAACAATATTTTTTTTCTTGTAATTTATATCGTGTCTCATAATGTTCTGGTCAGAGAAGATGCTTGATACAATTTCAATTTTCTTTAATTTACTGAGGTTTGATTTGTGATCCAAGATGTGGTCTATCCTGGAGAATACTTCATGTGCACTTGGGAAGATGTATTCTTCTGCATTTAGATGAGATGTCTTGAAGATATCAATGAGATCCATCTCATCTAATGTAGCATTTAAAACTTGTGTTTCCTTGTTAACTTTCTGTTTTGATGATCTGTCCACTGGTGTGAGTGGGGTGTTAATATCTCCCACTATTACTGTGTTACTGTCAATTTCTCCTTTTATGTTTGTTAGTGTTTATTTTATATATTGAGGCGCTCCTATGTTGGGTGCCTAGATACTTACAATTGTTGTAGCTTCCTCTTGGATTGACCCCTTGATCATTATGTAGCATCTTTCCATATCTCTTGCAATTTTCTTTAAGACCTATTTTATCTGATATGAGGATTTCTACTCCAGATTTCTTTTGCTTGTCATTTGCATGGAATATAATTTTCCACCTTCTCACTTTCTGTCTATATGTGTCTTGAGGGCTGAAGTGGGTTACTTGTAGACTGTATGTATGTATGTGTATATATATATATATATATATATATATATATATCTTATTTTTGTATCCATTCAGCCAGTCCGTGTCTTTATTGGAGCATTTAAACCATTTACATTTAAAGTAATTATTGATATATATGTTCCTATTGTTATTTTCTTAATTGTTTGAGGTTGATTTTGTACATCTTTTTACTTCTTTTGTATTTCTTGACAGTATAAGTCCCTTTAACGTTTTTTGTAAAGCTGGTTTGGTGGTACTGAATTCTGTTAAATTTTGCTTGTCTGAAAGGCTTTTTTTTCTTCATCAATTTTGAATGACATCCTTGCCGGGTACAGTGATCTTGTTTGTAGATTTTTCCCTTTCAGTACTTTAAATATATCTTACCATTCCCTTCTGGCCTCTAGAGTTTCTCCTGAAAGGTCAGCTGTTAAGTGTTTGGGGTTTTCCTTTTATGTTACTTGTTGCTTCTTCCTTGCTGCCTTCCGCTGTCCGCCAGCCATTATGCTCCCCTCCGCGTTGCTCCGCTGTCCGGGTTTGGGCCCCTCCTACACCAGGTCCATGCCTACGCGGAGGCTGCTGCAGCTCAGGCCCCTGCCGCGGGTCCGGGACAGATGTCCTTCACCTTCGCCTCACCCACGCAGGTGTTCTTCAATGGCGCCAACATCTGCCAGGTGGATGTGCCCACGCAGACTGGAGCCTTTGGCATCCTTGCAGCCCATGTGCCCACTTTGCAGGTCCTGCGGCCAGGCCTGGTTGTGGTCCATGCTGAGGATGGCACCACCTCCAAATACTTCGTGAGTAGTGGCTCAGTCACAGTGAATGCTGACTCCTCCATGCAGTTACTGGCTGAGGAAGCTGTCACCTTGAACATGCTGGATCTGGGGGCAGCCAAAGCGAACCTGGAGAACGCACAGTCGGAGCTGTTGGGGGCAGCAGACGAGGCCACTTGGGCTGAGATCCAAACCCGCATCGAGGCCAACAAGGCCTTGGTGAAGGCTCTGGAGTAGGCGGTGCCTGCCTCACACTGGTCCAGCTGGGAGACCTGGTCGGAGCTGGGCAAGGGTGGCCTGGCATGAAGACTCAGCTCTCCATGGGTGCAGGCTGACAGGGAGTAGGCCTGCGTGAAGCTGTCCTGTTAATAAGCCACTAGGGGGCAGCACAGTGCCAGTTTCTGCCCAGAGCGCCCCTTGGGGTCCTGCCCCTTTACGCTAAATAAACCCAGGGAAACCAGCCTGTTCTGGCAGGTTGGGTGGCTGGGAGCAAGCTGGGACACTTGCCCTGCTGGCGAGGAATGCTGTCCCCCTGGGGGGTTCTCCTGCCATCTGCACCACTGCTCTGCTCCTGCAGTGTCTGCTGCAGAGACCGCTGCTCCTAACCACCAGCAGACAGCCTGCCCCCTGCCCAGCCCGTATTAAAGACCTAGGATCCAGAAAAAAAAAAAAAAAAAGTGTTTAGTCTTTGTTACTTTTATTAGTATGTATCTTGGTGTGTTTCTCCTAAAGTTTATACTGTATGGAACACTTTGGGTCTCTTGGACATGATTGACTATCTCTTCAAATATTTCTTCATACTCTTCCTTTGTCTCTTCTTCTTTCTCTTCCCTATAATTTGAGTGTTGGTGTGTTTAATATTGTCCCAGAGGTCTCTGAGACTATCCTCAGTTCTTTTGATTGTTTTTACTTTATTCTGCTCTTCAGAAATTATTTCCACCATTTTATCTTCCAGCTCATTGATTTGTTCTTCTGCTTCATATATTCAGCTATTGATTCTTTCTAGAGTATTTTTAACGTAAGTAATTGTATAGTTTGCCTCTGTATGTTTATTCTTTAATTCTTCTAGATCTTTGCTAATTGATCCTTGCATTTTCTCCATGCTGTTTCCAAGGTCTTTAATCATCTTTGCTATAATTATTCTGAATTCTTTTTCAGGCAGTTTACCTATTTCCTCTTCATTTATTTGGACTTCTGTGTTTCTAGTTTGCTCCTTCATTTGTGTAGTATTTCTCTGACTTTTCATTATTATTTTTTTAACTTATTGTGTTTGAGGTATCCTTTTCCCAGGCTTCAAGGTTGACTTCTTTCTCCTTTGTTTTCTGCCCTCCTAAGATTGGTTTGTGTAAGCTTCATATAGGGTGAGATTTGTGCTAAGTTTTTGTTTGTTTGTTTTTCCTCTGATAGGCAAGGCTGAGTGATGTAGTAATCCTATCTGCTGATGAGTTAGTATTTTTGTTTTGTTTGTTGTTTAGATGAGGTGTCCTGCACAGGGTGATACTGGTGGTTGGGTGATGCCAGGTCTTGTATTCAGGTGGTTTCCTTTCTGTGATTTCTCACTATTTGATACTCCCTAGGGTTAGTTCTCTGGTAGTCTAGGGTCCTGGAGTCAGTGCTCTCACTCCAAAGACTCAGGGCTTGATCTCTGGTAGGGAATGAAAATTCCACAAGTTCTTTTTTTTTTTTTTTTTTTTTATGGCATCAAGTGAAATTAAAACAAATATCCATTATCAATAAAGGAGAAACCAAAGATGAACCCCAGAGTAATAGCAATTACAAAATCAGGTAAATAAAAATAAAATAATGGAATATACACATATACATATACACCCACGAGCAACATCAAAACAGTGCAACAAAAATAAAGTACAGTAGATTGATCTGGTGAACAAAGGGAATGAAAACTTATATTTACCAGTTAAGAACAAAAACAACGAATGCACAAACTAGAAAACAAAACTAAATCCAAGTGCCAATTGGGGAATAAACCAATGAAAACAAAACTAACAAATATGTTGAGATGAAAGGAAAAACAGAAAAGAAAGAAATAATAAGTATGCAAATTAAATAGAGGTAGATAACTGTAAAGGGAAAAGAACAGTAGGAAAGGCAAACAAAGGAATAAATGCAGAAAAATTATAATAGGTTAAAAAAAACTTAAAATTATAAAACAGAGAAAAAAAGGAAGAAAAAAAAGGAAAAAGAAAGAAAGAAAACTCCACAGAACTACAAAAGCCCAATGTATAGACAGTTTATAACAAAAATAAAATAATTTGATTGAATATACATATGACATATACATATACACCCATAAGCAAAATCGAAGCAGTCTAATAAAAATAAAGTACAATAGATTGACCTGGTGAACAAAGGAAACCAAAAATTATATCTACCAGAATGAAACTAACTAAAGCACAAACTGGAAAACAAAACTAAAGCAAGGTACCAAGTGGGGAATAAAGCAATAAAAATAAAGATAACAAATATTTTAAGAAGAAAGGAAAGAAAGAAAAGAAAGAATATATATAGAAAGTTAAATAAAGATATATGAACAAGGTTTATATACATTAAATATTAAGTGTGAGGGGAAAAGAACAGTAGGAAGAGTAAACAAAATAATAAATGTAGAAAAAATAATGATAGGTTTAAAAAATTGAAAATTAAAAAAGAGAGAAACAAAAATGGAAAGCACCACAGAACTGCAAAAGTCCAACATAAAGGCAGAGGTTTATAGTAACTAAAAAATATGACTGAGAGGAAAAAAAAGCTCAAAAGCTTAATTAGATTTTATAGTGTCAATAAAATCGACAACTACAATGGGGTGAGGGGAGGGGAAAAAAAATCCAAAAGAATCTACAGAACAAGTCAAAACATAAAAATGACATGCTTTTCTTGAGTCACTGCTGTCAGAGTCCTTTGCTTCGCTGGGAGTCACAGTCTATCTCACCTCCCTAGGATGCCCTCCAACACTTTGCTGATCTCTGGTTCTGCTGTGGTGGCAGCTCAAAGTCTAATTTTGTCCTACTCCTGTGTGTTCTTGCCTCCAATGTCCACAGCTATCAGAACTAGTGCGTTTTCTTTTGTGGGAGCTCTCAATGATCTTTTATACATTCCGTAGACATAGAATCTGCCTAATAGATCATATGGATTTGATCTGCAGCTTGTACAGCTGTGGGAAGGTTTTGGGTCTTCTTCCTTAGCCACACTGCGCCTGGATTTCAATTGCTGCTTTATTTCCACCTCTGCATGTGGGTCATCCACTGGGGTTTGCTCCAGAGGCTGCCCTAGAGGAATTGGGTCTGCCCTGTGTGGTCCAGGTGTGGAGGTGGTGCAACTGCTTGAGTTCCAGGGGTTCTGGCAGACCAGGTATTCAGGGGAGTTGGTGGCTAGGGTAGCAGGGAATATAGTGCTCTAGTAGGGTATGGCAACCAATAGTGGCCCATATGCTCCAATATTCTTTCCTGGAGAACCCCTCTCTGACAGAGAAGCCTGGCAGGCCGCAGTCTACAGGGGCACAAAGACACTACCGAAGTGACCCTGTGCTCACAGATGCAAGACTTTTTGCCTGTGGCAGCTCTACCCCAGTGAGAGTTGAGTATGAAGGTCATGCAGCTGCTTGGCTTGCAGGGACTCTGGTGGCCCCAAACATTCAGGGACATGGACTGCTACAGCACAGGAGTTATGGCCCTATCAGAGTCTTGTAGCTGGCTATCAGAAGGCCTCTTTGGCCAGTCTTTCTCCATAGCTCCGCCTGTTCAGGCACCTAAAGGGCTCCTTTGTCTGGGATTCTTCTCTGTTGTTCAGCACGTCAGGCACATAGAGGGGCCCCTCTGGCTAGGGTCCTACTCTGTAGACCTGCACATCAGGCACTTAAAGGGGCACCCTGGGCGTGGGTCCTTCTCTGTAGTTCAGTGCGTCAGTCATTTGATGGGCCAGCCTCTCTATTGTTCAGCTGCCAATGCTGGCGTGTGGGGAGAGAGAGGCTATGGTGATGGCTCCACCCACTATGCATGACTCAGCAGTATTGCCTTGCTTCCATGGCTGCCCTGCTTTCCTCCACAGGCATTTCCCACCACAATCTCCTCCCTCACATTCCCTCAATCTGTCTCTCCAGAGTAACAGCAGCCCTCTCCCTGGGATTGCTCCACAATCCCTAAACTCCAGCTCCCAGCTCCTGTGCCTTCCAGGGGACCTGCACTCCTGTCTAGGGTATGTATGGCTGCAACAAGGACTGTCTGATTTTCATTCCATTTAGGCTGCCACAGATCAGCTGTTTCACTCTTAGCCTTAAGTATTTCTCCTCTGACTCAGACAATTGCCCCGATGTGGGGATCGGACCCCCTACTAGCCAAGGGCAGGTCCAGTCCTACTAACACTTGCATTTTTCCCCCTAGTTCCTTCATCCTACCGAATTTTGCATGGTTATATATATTCTATTCCACTGGTCAGGTACTCCTGTCCACTCTCAGCTGGTGTTGTGCATGCAATTCTGTGTCTGAAGGTGTATTCCTGATATATCTGTGGAGAGAGATGCACCCCACATCCACGTACTCCTTCACCATCTTGTTCTCTCTTGGGTCTTTTTAAAATAAGTGTCATGAGAGATTCCCAAAAGATTTTTAAAACTTTTAATTTTAAAATAAATTTAGATATACAGCAAAGTTTTAAAGGTAGAATTGAGTGTTTCCATACCTCTTTTTTCCACTTTCCTAAAATGTTAAAATCTTAAATAACCATGGTACTTGTGTCAAAGTTTTTTTTTTTTAAAAAGAAATATTGTTGGTACAATGCCATCAGTTAAACTACAGACTTTATTCAGAGTTCTCCAGGGCACCATGCTGCATTTGTTCGTTAAATCTTCTGTGATAATTTGTCCATTTTTCACTTTGTTTCATGACCTTGATATGTTTGAAAAATACTAGTCTGGTGATTTGTAAAATGTCACTCAGTTAAGATTTTTCTGATGTTTCTTCATGATCAAACTGAAGCTGTGACTTTGGGGAGGCTCACTGAGAGGTGGCATGACCTTCTTATAGCATATTTTCCATCAACATGAGTTATTGCTGGTAAATGTTCATCTTGATTTCTATTTGAAAAGTGATGTGACCTGACGTGTTTAAAAGTGCTATGCTGGCTGCTGGTTTGAGAACAGACTGTAGAGAAACAAGGGTATAGCAGGGAGATCAGTTAGGAGGCTTTATTAGATTGTTTTGATTTATTAAAAATAGCCCAAGTGAAATATGTAATTTCCACAGGAATGTTAGTAATGAACGTGTTAAGAAGTGGTGCTGTAGATTCCAGAAGGAAATCTTCATGAATCCTGGAAGGAATACAGGAAAGATTTTCTGACGTAAACAAGGAACAGGAACATCTGCGATTTTATGCGGAGCAATAGAAATAATGAAGTCATTTATTAGAAATATTCGTGAAAGGAACAGATGGGGGTACAATTAGGAATTTGCTTTTAGTCATGCAAATTTTGAGGCACCTACTCAGTGCCCAGATGGACTTATTTTATAGAGTATGTTATATGTCACTGAAGTTTGTATTTGGACTGGAAATAAGCATTTAGGAGTCATTTGTGTATAAATCGTATAGAAAGTCATGAAACTACATGAGTTCATCTAGATAGTGAGTGAAGGTATGAAGCCTAAAAACATAGACTTAAAACCATTTCCTACGTTTAGTCCTATTTCTTATCCTTTATTAGCAAGTACCAATAGTAGTCAGTTTATTTACTGAACAACTATTTGTTGACTGCCCAGGACACAATTGTGAACCAATTAAGGAAGGTTTTCTATTCCCATCACACTTGTACTCTACACGCAGAGAACACAGAAGACAGTCAGCCAACAATGACAAGTGTATTTAGAGGTTAAATCACTTGGTGTACTGGCAAGGATGAAAATAAAATAATGAGAGGAAAGAAACTTACTCTTTTGTCCATGAAGGCCTGAGGGGATGGTATCAAGCTGAGACTTCAGTGTCAAGGAAGCAACTGAGAGGAAATATAAGTGGGATAGGTGAGTATAAAGATCTTTACAAGTGCAAAATGAAGAGCCTCAGAAAATTAACGTCTAGGAGTTTATTCTGTGGAAATGTTCAATGCCAGGAACTTCAAAGAAGAAATTGCATCCTACTGAGGGAGAAAAATCTAGAAACACTTTAATGTTGTTAATATGAAACTAGGTAAACAATTAAGAATCACTGTAGTGGTAGGTATGATATAATATGTTATTTAATTACTAAGTTGTGTCTGACTATTTGGGACCCCATGTACTTGTAGCCTACCAGGCTCCTCTATCCACGATAGTTCCCAGGCAAGAATAGTGGGTTGCTATTTCCTTCTACAGGGGATCTTCCCAACCCAGGGATTGAACCCAGGTCTCCTGCATTGTTGCCATTCTCTTTACCATCTGATCTAATAGGTAAGTTCCAGTGGAAGGTATGGTAACCATTGAACAAGACAAAATATATCTATACTCTTGCCTGGAAAATCCCATGGACAGAGGAACCTAAATAGGCTGCAGTCCATGGGGTTGCAAAAAGTCGGGCACCCCGAGCGACTTCAATTTCACTTTTCACTTTCATACATTGAAGAAGGAAATGGCAACCCACTCCAGTATTCTTTCCTGGAGAATCCCGGAGACAGAGAAGCCTAGTGAGCTGCCATCTATGGGGTCACATGGAGTTGGACACGACTGAAGCGACTTAGCAGCAGCAGCAGCTCATATATTAGCATATATTTTTATGTTTTTAAATATTATTTGGGTGTAAAAAATGTTATTTGATAATATGTGGTCATAATCTCATTGCTTTTGCTTTAAGAATAGAGATTCTATCCATATAATATTTCTCAAGGAAACTAAAGAAACCATTAGTGATGGTTATCCATGACTAAAAGAGCTTGAGTTTTACTCTTCCTTAGAAAGCCTTCTGGGTAATTTCCAATATGTACCTAGTTTGTTTTTAAGGTAATTCCAGAAAGATTACTTCAAATGAGAAATATCATTAAAACCATGCAATGTGGACAGATCAAACTTGCACTGATATTTCCCTCTATATGCTGTTTATTTTAATCCATTTGTTTTCCTATTTTTCACACAGCTCCATCTCAGGAGTAGCTTTATGGCCTATCCTCATGTCTTTCTTAAATGGAGTTTGCACTATGTCAATAATGCTCATGGCAAGCTGTTTGCAGCTGGTTAGCAATTGCTGGACTGGGCTTGGAGAACAACCTAAATGTCCAAGACAGCAATGTTGATCTTGGTACATATATTGAAAATAGGAACAGGAAGGATAAGCAACAGAGGAGTAATCTTAAAAAGCTTAGAGGGTTTAAATTGGAAATAAGTATAAAGAAGAGATTCAAAATGAATGAGGACATGGTATACAGAAAATATATTCTCATTGGTTATTGCAAGAAAATGACATCTTAAATTCAAAGTTTTTAGATGGAAAATATCATGGAATATTGCTGAAAATTCAAGGTGTTCAGAAGTGTTTGCCAAAGTGGAATGGGAGTGATTTTCTTCACAAAGCCCTAGACAGAATTCCCAATATATATATTTCTTTAAAAATAAATTATTTAATTTTTAATATTTTTATTCTAGTATAAATGATTTAAAATATGTGTTACTTTCAGGTGTACAGCAAACTGATTCGGTTATACATACATACACCTATTTTTCAGATTATTTTCCCATATAGGTTATAAAATATTGAGTAGAGTTCCCTGTGCTGTACAGTATGTTCTTATTGGTTACCTATAACATGTATAGTACTGCATATCTATTAATCCCAAATTCCTAATTTATCTCTTCCCTCATTCCCCTTTGGTAACCATGAGTTTGTTTTCTATCTGTGAGTCATTTCTGTTTTGAAAATAAGTTCATTTGTATAATTATTTTTAGATTCCATATATATCAATTTTCCTGTGATATCTGTATTTTTCCGTCTGGTTTACTTCACTTAGTATGAAAATATCTAAGCATATATTTTTGTGTTACAGGTAGTTTCCATCTTTCAGGAAACAAAGAGTATCCTGTGATTGGAAACTCCTTAGAGTAGGGGAAGTAAGCCCTCGACAAGCCCCTCTGCTGGTCATAAGCCAGTCCAGAAAGCTCTGCCAACTGCAGGCACCTAAGTGAGTTTTCAGTTTCCTCAAGATGCTCTGCTGACTGACACACACTTCAGTCCCTCAGCCTGCGTGCTGGGCCACGGTCAGGAGTGCACCTGAGAAAGTGAGCTGATGCTCTGAACAAGATGTGCTTCTGTGCCTGAGACTCACCCTTTTATTTTCAGTGCAGTGGAGCTGAATATCCGAGATCTCTGTTTCAATTTTTTCATAGCTTCAGCCGTTTTAAATGCTAAAGAGATTGTGAGGATTGACATGTAGATAATGAATATTTTAAATAGTTGATTTTTATAGGGTGACTAAGTTTCTGATCTTAATTATACTTTCTTATATCCTTGTAGTTTGCTTAAATTGTATTTCTTTTTGCCTATGAAGAATATTAAATGACTGGCAGTGAACCCTAAGAATAAATGAGTATTTAATGGCAATATTCCAAACGAAGAGGGATTCAAACTTGCATTATGAACTAGGAATTATTGTTAAAATACAACCATATAGCAATCCTAATACATATTAATATGGTATATATTACAGTTAATACTATATTATTGATGTTTATTAAACATTCTTGAATGATTGAACAAGTGTCTATATTAAATTTCTTCTGGCAAAGACAAAAAACTAATGCCTTCCATCAAACCAAGTGAACATCACATAGTCAGAACTTTGGCTGAAGACTGAAATGTCACAGAGACAGATAAATTATATATATATATATGTATATATATATATATAAACACTGCTCTCAAACACATTCTTAAATGAGAAGTATAGAATTCTAATACTTAAACCAAGCCCCAATAAGAATCCTATATTCATGGAAGGCAATATATAAGACTTAGCTCAATGGCAACTTTGTTACATAGGTATGTATGGATAATTTCACCACATTTAGCTTTCATTTGAAAGAAACTAGAATTTTTCATATTCTGTGTAAGGAAATTTGAGTCTCATCTTTGAAGCCTATGATATGTGAAGCAGAAAATTATTTTTAGGCATTTTGATTTATGGATATGTTTTTCTAATACACACAGTAGTTTACTGAGTTAATTTATTTTTGACCTGAAATGAAACTTTACATGATATTTCAAGTGAAAATAACATGCTACATTAATCCACTAATCTTCCCAATTTAAGAATTTACAGAAAATGTATTATCTACTAAAGCAATCAAAGATTCATCTTCTATAGAGGTGCTACAATATCACTGAGGAATATATTTTAAGTGGTTTAGCTTTCATCTTTTGGTGATATTCTCTGACTGAATTTCTATTGTGTTGTATGTGTACAATTTAACCAATTATAACTCATATCAGTAGCTTTGTTCCATAGGACATATGAATTATTTCAATACACATTTAGCTACTGCATTTGCAATTGCTTATGTTTATTAAATACTGACAGTATTTGTGAAACAAAGCTATGTAATCATTTCTATTAATAGGGTGCATTACAAAATTCCAAGCATAAAATAAATTCCAAGCATTAAAACAAATGAGAAGTTTTCAAATATGATAAGACATAAACTTCATAATTACTGAAATCCCTACACAAAGCAAGCACATCCATAGCTTTACAAATACATATTAATATTTTGGTAATTCATAACAGAAGAACAATAATTCCCCAGATTAGCAATATAGGCATCATCTGAAATTTTGTTATAAATACAAATTCTAGTCCCATTCCATGCAGAAAGCTCTTGAGAGTCCCTTGGACTGCAAGCAGATTAAACCAGTTAAACCTAAAGGATATCAACCCTGCCTATTTATTGGAAGAACTGATGCTGACACTGAAGCTCCAGTACTTTGGCCACCTCATGAGAAAAGCTGACTCATAGAAAAGACCCTGATGCTGGAAAGATTGAAGGGAGGAGGAGAAGGGGGCGACAGAGGATAAGATGGTTGGATGGTATCACTGACTCAATGGACATGAGTTTGAGCAAGCTCCTGGAACATGGTGAAAGACAGGGAAGCTTGGCGTGCTGCAGTCCACAGCATCACAAAGCATTGGACATGACTGAGCTACTGAACAACGAAAAACAAAGCCCCAGTCAAGACTCACTGAATCAGAAACTCCAGGAATAAACAGAGTAATCTGACATACTCTAAATGTGGAAGAAAAATGTGCCACTACAGTGGACCGAAGGAAATTCAGATAACAAAACCAAATGCACCTATAGATCACTATCATTAGTAGTCTTTCTTCTGAAATAATCTTTGTTGTTAGCAGTAGGTACTTCAAGATCTGACTCAGCATCAGTGTTACCTTACACCATTTACCACATCTGGCTGACAGGGCGTGTGTACTTCCATCAGCCAGCACTAGATCTTTGTCTGAAGGTAGGCTTCAGGCTGCCAGAATTTCTCTGTTTCACCTTAGCTGGGCATTTATGGAAAGTGAGAGCATCCATGTTACCTTGAGCAGGTTTAATGAATAACTAGGATGTGTAAATGCTCCTGCTCTCTTGCTTTTCCTAAAGACATTCTGAAAGATGATTCATACTGTCTCCAGATCTCCCTGGTGAGATCCAGCCAGTGATTCTTCCCCAGACTTTTCTTGGGAGCACCCTCCCCACTTCCTGCCTTATTCATTCTCTCTCTCCTAGTCCTACTTCTCACGTCTCCACCAATTCTCCTAGGAATAATTCCTATTCTCTATCACATGAACCATTATCTCTGTATCAACTTAAGGGGAACCCAACCTAAAGTAGACAGAATTCCTATTTCTCTAAATAAAAAACAAAACAAAACAAAAAAACAGCTTTATATAAAAGATCATCTTATCTTTTGTCATGATACCCTGTTTGCATGAGTGTTTTATGTTTTTATGACACTTTGTTTTAATTAGACTTTATTTTTTTAAACAATGTAAGATACACAGAAATATTGACAGAAATGATAGAATTCCCATATGCCCTGTACCTTGTTTCCCCTATTGTTAATATTATGTTGGTATCATGCACTGGTGACGTTTAACAAAACAATATTTATAGATTATTACTATTAACTAATAAAGACTATGTTTTTGGCTAAATTTTACTCATCCTCCAAGTCTTAGCTCATGCTTAATATGGGTTCTTATTTGTATTCAATTCATTCACTTAAATTTCACCCACTTAACATTCACCCATCACCCTCCTTCTTTTCTTTTACTAAACACTTATTATATATACCAAAAATTGTTCTAATAGGTACAAGGCAGTGAATCAAGCATACTGGGTCTAAACTATCTTTTTCTAAGCTATCCATTCTAAAAAATTGAATAAATGTATACAAATATAACTTCATATAGTAATAAGTGCTACAAAGAAAGTAATAGTAAAGTACAGCAGTTTTAGAGAAAAATGGCGCTTCCCTGGTAGCTTAGCTGGTAAAAAATCTGCCTGCAATGCAGGAGACCCCAGCTTGATTCCTGGGTTATGAAGATCCCCTGGAGAAAGGAAAGATTATCCACTCCAGTATCTTTGCCTGGAGAACTCCATGGAAAGAGGAGCATGGTATGCTACAGCCCATGGGAGTCACAAAGAGTCAGACATGACTGAGCAATTTTCACTCTACTTTAGAGAAAAAGATCCTTTGGGAGAGGAAGATCTGTACAAATTCTTCTGTGCATTGCCATTGGAGTTGACACCTGAATGCTTAGTGTGAGGCAGCCATGGGAAAATCTGCATAATAGAGGTTCCAACAGAGGGAATGGAAATTCCAAGGGGTCTAAAGCATATCCAATGTATCTGGAAACAGTCAAAAACAAAAGCAAACAACAACAACAATAACAACAAAACCAGTGTGTCTAGAAGGCAAGGGGGAAGAGGAGTACTAGGTAAGGAGGGAGACTTAAGTGAGGGCTAATCTATTGAGGTTGTCAGAAAGAGAAAGAACTATTGAATTGATTCCAAGCCAATGAGACATCAATGAAAAGTGAAAGTGTTGCTTGCTTAGTCATGTCTGACTCTTTGCTATTCCATGGACTGTAGCTGTCAGGCTTCTCTGTCCATGGAATTCTTCAGGCAAGAACACTGGAATGGGCATCCATTCCTTTCTCCAGGGGATCATCCCAACACAGGTATTGAACCTGGGTCTCCTGCATTGCAGGTGAATTCTTTACGGTCTGAGACACCAGAGAGATATTAATAATTAGAGAATGAATTGCACAGGGTATCATATGAGGTGTGCTCCTGCTTAGTTGCTCAGTTGCGTCCTCCTCTTGGTGACTTTTTGGACTGTAGGGGATTTTACAGGCAAGAATACTGGAGTAAGCTGCCATTTTCTCCTCCAGGCGATATTCTCAACCCAGGAATGGACCATGTGTCTCCATTGCAGGCAGATTTTTTGCCCACTGAGCCATTAGGGAAGTTCAATGATCATATGAGGTGATCAACTTTTAAAAATATCATTCTGAAGAATAGATTGGGGCATATAGGAGTAGAATCAGAGGAAGGAGGCTAGATGGAGGTCTCATGCTTATCTTTTCAAATACGTGTAGTTCTTGGTTCTCATTTGTGGCACAATTCTGTACTTCTTCTTAGAATAAGAATCATTTATATATAGGGGCCAATTCTAATGATTTTTGTCCTCAACATATCTAATATATTTGATACTAATTTTTGAAAGAAGAAGTTAAGTATTTCTAAAACCTAAGAGCTAGTTAACACCAGTGACAACTGTTTTTATTTTTAGCGGGAGACAGCTCAGCAAATCAAAATCTTTTTCTAACTCATATTCACCAAATCTACTGTATCAATAAATTTTATATTTAATTTCCTCTCAGTCATTTTTCCTCAATGAGTTAGAACAGAATTACTTAAGCATGTTCTACTTGGTTTTATTTCTCAGCTGTTCGAAAACCTTGATACATTTTTAGTGCTATCTTTGCTAATTCATCACAAGATTTTAATAGGAAAATTTCAGAACCACATGAATATACTATATATATTTGATAGGGGATAAGGGCAATTGTCTTACATGGGGATCTGTATTTATACTCTACATGTTATCTGAGAATCTTGATTGTGTTCTTTCTTTTCATAATAACTCTACATTGTTGATGTTAAATTAAATGATTAATAATTTATCACCTTGAGTTTTGTACCTTTATTATATATTTATATGTGTATCCACTTATATTTAATTTATATTTAT
Source organism: Bubalus bubalis (assembly GCF_019923935.1). Classification (NCBI taxonomy): domain Eukaryota; kingdom Metazoa; phylum Chordata; class Mammalia; order Artiodactyla; family Bovidae; genus Bubalus; species Bubalus bubalis. The sequence goes on from NC_059166.1 coordinate 99,543,618, forward strand.
AATCTTACCTTTTCACTTCACTTAAAACTTAGAAAACAAGCTCATATTAACTTTTTTAATTTATTTATTTTAATTAGAGGCTAATTACTTTACAATATTATATTGGTTTTGCCATACATCAACATGAATCCACCACGGGTGTACACATGTTCTCAATCCTGAAACCCCCCATCCCACCTCCCTCCCCATACCATCCCTCTGGGTCATCCCAGTGCACCAGCCCCAAGCATCCTGAATCCTGCATCAAACCTGGACTGTAGATTCGTTTCTTAAACTTGACTTTTTTTTTTTTTTTTTAAGTGGCAAGCTAATAAATAGTATAAAATGTTATTGTACTATGTACTAAAGCCTTTTTTTAAAATTCTGGTTGTTTTTGAAAACCCAAAATTATTTTTAAAAACAAATAAATATTATTAATTCTTTCTAATTTTTTCACTTGGATTTTCATACAAATTTATGTAACTGACTTCAGATATATTTAAAATAATGGAATAATGAGACTCAATAATCTGCTCATGATCTTTATCCCTTCTGAGTAGCTTACTTCCATTATTCATGAGCCAGGGGAGTGATCTTTGAATAAAGTATACACTCCTGTGGTCAGAAGAACATGTAAGTAAGAAGATAACCATTCCTTGTCCCTTTCCTCAAATGATATTCCCAAAAAGGCATTTCATATTAATTGCTGCAATATGACTTTGAGTATTGACTCCTTTTGAATTTTAAAAGTATTTGGTTGAAATGTCTTATATATTCATCAACATTGATTATGAACAGTCATCATAATAGGAATATTTCCCCTGGGATGATATCAGAGCAGAAATTTTCTATTGTTTCTCAATGATTCCTATACAGGAACAAAATTATAAATGAAAATGTTTACTAAATTTGACAGTGTCAAATTGTCTTTCTAGATAATCTGGCTCTTTTTTTTTTTTTTTTTTAATGAAACAAAAAAATTATGAGTCAGTCGTTTTCCTGTGGTTACCTAAATGAAATAGGCAAAAGTTTAATTTAAATTAAGTTTAGCATACTTTGGCCCTTATAAAATTATTAATTTATTTCTAAACTAGATCCATGTTTTATTTTGCTATAAATTTCTATTTTATACTTTATTAGATATTTCAATACAGTAAGTTGCTTAAAATCCTTTCTCATTAATGGCATCCCATATACTATAAATGCATGTATTAATTAAAACATAAATCCATTGATTAAAACAAATAGGCTAAATTTTTTGTTTCTGACTATATGTCAAATATTTTTAAGGGTTGAATGGCTTTGCATATCATTTTCCTAAGTTAAAAGTATTTGTTATAAAGCAACTGTACTCTCAGGAAAAAACAAACTAGAGATACTTAAGGGAGATAGTTTATCTAATGGAAATTACATATGTTTATGTGGTTGAATTAGCTGATTCAAAGTAAGATCAAATGTGTGTGATTTATCTAATTTTTAAGTTACTTTCAACCTGCTGACAAGCTGTGACCAAATATTGCTTAAGAACTGTTCAAGAAACTTAATCAGTGGCTCAGATGGCAAAGAACCTTCCTGCAATGTGGAAGAGCTGGGTTCAATCCCTGTGCTAGCAAACCACTCCAGTATTCTTTCCTGGAGAATCACCATGGACAGAGGAGCCTGGTAGACTATGGTCCTGCCAATGGGGTTGTAAAGATTCAAACACAGCTGAGCAACTATGCACTCACACACAGTCTCAAAACTATATAAATATATATAAGCTGGAAAATAAAAATGGCCTGAAAATTCATTCTCAAAAAACATTTAGTAAAGTATTAAATATACAAAATAGAAAATAAAATTATAAATAAGTATTTCATCATAATGTATTTGTTTATATGTTGATGTAGAACATTATTTATGAAATAATTTAAATACAAGTTAAAGTGTTAGTCGCTCAGACATGTCCTACTATTTGCGACCCCATGGACTGCAGTCCATCAGTCACCTCTGCCCATGGGATTCTCCAGGCAAGAGTACTGGAGTGGGTTGCCATTTCCTTCTCCAGGGGATCTTCCTGACCCAGGAATTGAAACTGGATCTCCTACATTGCAGGCAGATTCTTTACCATCTTAACCAACAGGGAAGTTCCCATTTAAATAACAAACTGTCATAAAATTGTATGTAGAGCTATATGTTTTAGAAATGATGCAAAGTCAAGAAGTCTCCAGGGCTTGTCATGAATAGCAAAGAAGAAAAGTGTGGGATGGAAAATGAAAGAGAAAAGAATAAAGTCTTATTTTGACAGTTTGACAGATAAATATTGAATTGACTTTCTTTTATATATTTGACTATCTTTCATGATATAATCTAGAGGAAAGTAAGAGTTGAGAGGTGACTATTTTGAAATAAACTGATTTTAAGCCTTATTGGACTAATGATTGTTACTGAACCATTCACCAACAAAGAACAACTTGAAAGTGGTTTAATGACACAAAAAAATCTGCTTCCAACACATGAAATGAGGCAATGGCAATGTCTCTGATTTGCAGATTATATTTATCCACACAGTGATTCAAGGAACCCAACTCTTTTTATCTTGTGTTTTTACATTGCTGTCACATTTCTGTAGGTCCTTGCCATCTTTTTCCCTAGTCAGGAGAAGGAAAGAGAGAATTATAAGAAAGTCCAACTTCTAAAAATCAGGTCCCACAAATGCAAATTGCAAAGGTGCCTCTGCCCAACATAACAGGATGCCATGAAATTCCACATATCTCTATATCTGAAAGTGTGTAGAAAAGACATAGAAGATGAAAACAAAGAAGCAGCAGAGTCAGTACCTGAGACCCCAGCGGGAAGCAGAGCCTCAGCCTCAGAGAACCTGATAGCAGCAGCTGGCACCTCTAAGTGGCCTCATGACGCTGGCCTCCCAGCCTCAGAATTGCCCAAAGGCAAAGGTAGCGAGCATGGGTTTTGTTCCTCCAGACATGTGGACACAACTCCAGCCCCCATCTGCAGTGGCAGAGAACCTGCAAACCTGATGACAGATACAGCAGGGGTATTCACGTGACCTCAGCTAACCCCACAAACTCTCCACCTTTCCTCATGGTGGCAAAGCGTGCATCTCAGGAGATCCCGTGTGTGGCAGAAGAGCCCACCATCTCAGTGCCTCAGGCAGTGAATCAACAAGAGTGGCAGCAGTGAAGCATCAATGACCCTGGAGGCATAGGGTACACCTCTGACAGATGTGGTAGAAGCTGTAAAGTGCTACCTCTCATATACAATCAGAGGAAGCTCAGATAAGATAAAGCAAGAACTATCTCAACTCCTACTGGAAAACAGATTTCTAATCTAATCTGTCAAATCCTTAGAATCCAGTAGAAAGATGTTTGAGATTTCTAATGTGCCAACAGAGTAACAACTTATTACCATGAAGAACCACAGCAACACAGCATCACAAAAGGAAAATGACTGTTCTCTAGAAACCAAACTTAAAAGCTATGAAACACTGTAATACAACTGATAGAGAACTCAAAAGAACTGTCATAAAAAAAACTAAACAAAGTCACAGGAAAACAACAAGCAAACAAAAAACAGTTCAATGAGCTAAGAAACAAATTTAACAAACAGGAGTATTTTACCAAAGAGATTGAGTTTGATCTCAATCTCAAAGAATTTCAATCTCTGCAAAAGGACACAACAAATTCTGGAGGTGAAAAATTAAATAAACAAGATGAAGAGTACATTTGAAAGCATTAGAAACACAGAAGACCATATGGAAAAGAGAATCACTGAGCAGGAAGACAAAAGTCTAGACTTGCCACAAATAGAAGAGGAAAGAGGATCAAAATATTTTTATTTATTTATTTATTTTACTTTACAATATTGTATTGGTTTTGCCATACATCAACATGCATCCACCACAGGTGTACATGTGTTCCCCATCCTGAACCCCCCTCCCACCTCCCTCCCCATACATACAATACAGTATACTAACGCATATATATGGAATTTAGAAAGATGGTAACAACAACCCTGTATGTGAGACAGCAAAAGAAACACACATGTATAGAACAGTCTTTTGGACTCTGTGGGGGGGGGGGGGTGGTGATTTGGGAGAATGGCATTAAAACATGTATGATATCATATAAGAAACAAATCGCCAGTCCATGTTCAATGCAGGATACAGGAAGCTTGGGGCTGGTGCACTGGGATGACCCAAAATATTTTAAAAAATGAGGAAATTATACAAGAACTATCTCTTTTAAGAACAACTTTAGGGCAATGGTGTTCCAGGAGGAGGGGAGTAGGAGAAGGAAGCAGAAAGTGTATGTCAAAAACTTAGTAGCTGAGAAGTTCCCAACCATGAGAAGGAACTGGATATAAAACTCCATGAAGCTAAGAGAACACCTAGTTATCTCAATGTAAAAAGAACATTTCTAGGACATATTATATTAAAACTGTCAAAAGTTAATGACAAAGGAAGAATTTTAAAGGCAGCCAGGTGAAAATGGATACCAACCTACAAATTAATGCCTATTTAGACAATCAACATATTTCTCAGCAGAAATTCTACAGGCCTTTAGGGAATTGAATGTCATTCCCCAAATACTGACAAATAAAAGCTGTCACCCAAGAATATTCTACTCAGCAAAGTTATCCCTTATGTATAAAGGAGAAATAAAGGCTTTTACAGACAAACAAAAGTTGAGGGTGTTCATCACCACTAGATCTGCCTCACACAAATTGAATGGATCTCTAGATCCTTGAAATGAAATGAAAACTTGAAATGAAAACACAAAATTACAGGACATTTTGAGTCAAGTGATGAACAGACAGAAATAGAAAATTGTAAATCTATATCAGAATATGTTTTTTCAACATTTTATTACAGCATAACAGTTAAAAGAGAAAAGAAAAAAAAAAAAGCCAAAAAAATGCCCACTTCAATTTGGTTACAAACTCACAACATAAAAAGGGATAATTTGAGACAACAAAAGCAAAAATGGGCAAGGGAAAAAGAATGAAACATTTAAAGGTAATGAAGATAAGATGCTATCAGCAGGAAAAAACACTGATATTGAAACATCTTTTGAAGCTACAGTATAACCATAAAACATAAATCTAAATTACAGAGATGAAAGCGCACACACACACACACACACACAGACTGAGAACAACATCACAGAAAACCACCAAATAAAAATGTCAGCAAGAAGCATGAGTTAAAAAGAAGAAATGGAAGTATGGAGCACCAGAAAATAAAAGATAAAAGGGCACCAGTAAATCTTCATCTATCCATATTCACCCTAAATATAAATGGATTGATCATGAATCAAAAGACACAGAGTGGTTAAACTGATCTGAAAACAATACTCAAGTATATACTGACTCCAGGAGTCTCATCTGAGCTCTCAGGGCAAACATAGCCTCAATGTGAAATGACTGAAGGTGATACTCCGAGAAAATGACAGCCAAGCAAAACCGCAGCAAGCACACTCAGGTCAAACAAAATAGACTTCAAGTCAAAAAACATGAATGGTGTATAACTATGAAGAGAAAAATTCATTAAAAGATGTAACAGTCATTAATATGTAGGTACCTAATATAGAAGGTTATTATGAAACTAATAACCAAAGGAGAATTTAGTAGTAAACTAAGAATAGAGTGCTTAGTTGAATTAGGCCATGAAGTATTTACACGCCGCCCATCACCCTCCTCAAATAAACACGATGCACTTAAACCTATTCACATGTATCAATTATATGAGAGGAGACAAGTCATAACAAGGTAAGCATACTGGCAAGTGTGCTTGAACAAACCAAGATAAAGCTTAAACAAAGCACCTCGTTTAAACCTAGAAGATTTCACGTATTATGAATATCTTGAAGTAAACCTAGCCCATAACTCTATTACCAATTAAATAACCAAAATAAGATAAAATAAAACATTCACCCTCTACTCTAAATTACAGGAGATAGAAAGTTTAAACATGGTGCTATAGAGAAGGTACCACAAGGGAACAGTGAAAGAAAAAGTAAAGTACAAAAAAGCAATGATTACCCCTTGTACCTTTTGCATAATGAATTAACTAGCAAAGGCTTAACAAAACGAATTTTAGCTAAGTAAGCCGAACAGTTTACCAAGAACCAACTCATCTATGTGGCAAAGTAGTGAGAAGATTTGTAAGTAGAGGTGACATACCCAATGAGCCTGGTGATAGCTGATTGTTCAGCTTTAAAAATACCAAAAAATCCAAATAAATAAATAAATCCCACTGTATGTTTAAAAGTTAGTCTAAAAGGTACAGCCTTTTAGAAACGCATGCAACCTTAGCTAGAAAGTGAGATCCAACAACACCATAGTAGGCCTAAAAGCAGCCACCAATTAAGAAAGCGTTAAAGCTCAACAATAAAATGACATTAATCCCAATAATAGGAGAAGACAGTGACACCCCACTCCAGTACTCTTGCCTGGAAAATCCCATGGACGGAGGAGCCTGGTAGGCTGCAGTCCATGGGGTCCCTAAGAGTCGGATACGACTGAGTGACTTCACTTTCACTTTCATGTATTGGAGAAGGAAATGGCAACCCACTCCAGTGTTCTTGCCTGGAGAATCCCAGGGATGGGGGAGCCTGGTGGGCTGTGGTCCATTGGGTCGCACAGAGTCGGACATGACTGAAGTGACTTAGCAGCAGCAGCAGCAATCCCAATAATAAATAACCAATTCCTCGTCCTAATACTGGACTAATCTATTGAAAAATAGAAGTAATAATGTTAATAGGAGTAACAGGAAGTACCTTCTCCTTGCATAAGTTTAAGTCAGTATCTGATAATACGCTGACTATTAACAGTGAATAAAGATAACCCAATGATAAACAATTTATTAGCTATACTGTTAATCCAACGCAGGAATGCACTCAAAGAAAGATTAAAATAAGTAAAAGGAACTCGGCAAACATAAACCCCACCTGTTTACCAAAAACATCACCTCCAGCATCCCCAGTATTGGAGGCACTGCCAGCCCAGTGACAATGGTTAAAGGGCTGTGGTATCCTGACCATGCAAAGGTAGCATAATCATTTGTTCTCTAAATAAGAACTTGTATGAATGGCCACATGAGGGTTTTACTGTCTCTTACTTCCAACCAGTGAAATTGACCTTCCCGTGAAGAGGCAGGAATAGACTATTAAGACGAGAAGACCCTATGGAGCTTTAACTAACTAGTCCAAAGAAAATAAACTCAACCACCAGGGGATAATAACACTCTTTATGGACTAACAGTTTCAGTTGGGGTGACCTCGGAGAACAAAAAATCCTCTGAGCGATTTTAAAGACTAGACCCACAAGTCAAATCACATTATCGCTTATTGATCCAAAAATTTGATCAACAGAACAAGTTACCCTAGGGATAACAGCGCAATCCTATTCAAGAGTCCATATTGACAATAGGGTTTATGACCTCTATGTTGGATCAGGACATCCCAATGGTGCAACCGCTATCAAAGTTTCGTTTGTTCAACAATTAAAGTCCTACGTGATCTGAGTTCAGACCGGAGCAATCCAGGTCGGTTTCTATCTATTATGCATTTCTCCCAGTACAAAAGGACAAGAAAAATAAGGCCAACTTCAAATAAGCACTTTAAATCAATTAATGATTTCATCTCAATTAATTCCACAAACAGACCCTGCCCTAGAATAAGGCTCAGTTAAGGTGGCAGAGCCTGGTAATTGCATAAAACTTAAACCTGTATAATCAGAGATTCAAATCCTCTCCTTAACAAAATGTTTATAATTGATATTCTGATGCTAATCATTCCCATTCTCCTAGCTGTGGCATTTCTTACACTGGTAGAGTAAAAAGTTCTAGGGTATATGCAATTCTGAAAAGGCCCAAATGTTGTAGGCCCATATGGCCTACTTCAACCCATTGCTGATGTAATTAAACTTTTCAGCAAAGAACCACTATGGCCTGCCACATCCTCAATCTCAGTATTTATCCTAGCACCCATCCTGGCCCTAAGCCTAGCCCTAACCATATGAATTCCTCTACCCATACCCTACCCCTTCATCAGAATAAACCTAGGAGTCCTATTTATACTAGCCATATCAGGCTTAGCTGTATATTCCATCCTGTGATCAGGCTGAGCCTCCAATTCAAAATACACAGTAATTGGAGCCTTACAAGCAGTACCGCAAACAATCTCATATGGAGTCACATTAGCAATTATTCTGCTATCAGTCCTCCTAATAAGTGGATCCTTTACCCTCTCAACCCTAATCATCACACAAGAGCAAGTATAACTAATCTTTCCAGCATGACCCTTAGCAATAATATGATTTATCTCAATACTAGCAGAAACAAACTGAGCTCCATTTGACCTTACCGAAGGAGAAGCAGAACTAGTCTCAGGCTTTAATGTAGAATATGCAGCAGGAGCATTCACCCTATTTTTCCTAGCAGAATATGCAAACATCACTATAATAAATATTTTTACAATAATCCTATTCCTAGAGGCATTTCATAATCCATGCATACCAGAACTATACACAATCAACTTCACCATCAAGTCACTGCTACTCACAATTTCTTTCCTATGAATTTGAGCATCCTATTCCTTTATGATCAACTAATACACCTACTATGAAATAATGTTTCTACCCCTAACACTAGCCCTATGTATGTAACATACATCACTACCCATTCTCCTATCAAGCATCCCCCCACAAACATAAGAAATATGTCTGATAAAAGAGTTACTTTGATAGAGTAAATAATAGAGGTTTAAAGCCTCTTATTTCTAGAACTATAGGAATTGAACCTACTCCTAACAACCCAAAACTCTTTGTCCTCCCAATTACACCAAATTCTGATAGTAAAGTCAGCTAATTAAGCTATTGGGCCCATACCTGGAAAATGTTGGTTTATATCCTTCCTGTACTAATAAACCCAATTATCTTTATCATTATCCTATCAACTATCATACTAGGAACTATCATTTTCATAATCGGCTCCCATTGACTACTCATCTGAATTGGATTTTAAATAAATATGCTTGCTATTATCCCCATTATAATAAAACAATACAACCCATGAGCCAAAGAAGCATCAACCAAATACTTTCTAACCCAATCAACAGCTTCAATATTACTAATAATAGCCATTATCATTAACTTAATGTTCTCAGGTCAATGAACTGTAATAAAATTACTTAACCCAACAGCATCCATACTCATAACAATAGCTCTCACCATAAAACTAAGAATAGCCCCATTCCACTTCTGAGTCCCAAAAGTAGCACAGGGCATCTCCTTATCATCTGGCCTAATCTTGCTTACCTGACAAAAACTAGCACCCATATCCGTACTTTGTCAAATTTCCCCAACCATCTACCTAAACCTAGTCCTAACCTTATCCATTCTATCAATTATAATTGGAGGTTGAGGGGGACTAAATCAAACCCAACTACAAAAAATTATGGCCTACTCATCAATCGCCCATATAGGCTGAATAACAGCAGTCCTACTATATAACCCCACTATAATACTACTAAACTTGGGCATCTACATTATCATAACCTCTACCATATTCACACTATTTATAGCCAACTCAACCACCACCACCCTATCACTATCAACACATGGAATAAAGCACCTGTTATGACCGTCCTAGTTCTTGTCACCCTCCTATCAATAGGAGGACTTCTCCTACTCTCAGGATTTATACCAAAATGAATAATTATTCAATAAATGACAAAAAATAATAGTATCATCTTACCCATCCTTATAGCAATTACAGCACTACTAAACTTATACTTTTATATATGACTCCAAACAACATAAAAATAAATGACAATTCTCCACCACAAAACAAATAACCCTCCTACCAACAATAGTTGTACTATCTACCGTACTACTACCACTCACACCAATCCTATCAGTACTAGAATAGGAATTTAGGTTATACAGACCAAGAGCTTTCAAAGCCCTAAGCAACTACAGTTTACTTAATTCCTGACAAGGATTGCAAGACTACATCTTACATCAATCGAATGCAAATCAACTACTTTAATTAAGCTAAATCCTCACTAGATTGGTGGGCTCTACCCTCAAGAAATTTTAGTTAACAGCTAAGTACCCTAATCAACTGGCTTCAATTCTCTTCTCAAGAAAAAAAAAAGGCAGGAGAATCCCCAGCAGAATTGAAGCTGCTTCTTTGAATTTGAAATTCAACATGTAAATTCACCACAGGACTTGGTAAAAAGAGGAATTAAACCTCTGTCTTTAGATTTACAGTCTAATGCTTTACTCAGCCATTTTACCCATGTTCAGTAACCACCGATTATTCTCAACTAATCGTAAAGATATTGGTACCCTATACCTATTATTTGGTGCCTGAGCCGACATAGTAGAAACAGCCCTAAGCCTGCTGATTTGTGCTGAACTAGGTCAACCTGGAACCTTGCTCAGAGACGACCAGATTTATAACATAATTGTAACTGCACACGTGTTTGTAATAATCTTCTTTATAGAGATGCCAATCATAATTGGAGTGTTTGATAACTGATTAGTTAATCTAATAATTGGCTCCCCCGACATAGCATTTCCCTGAATAAATAACATGAGCTTCTGACTTCTCCCCACTTCTTTCCTACTACTTCTAGCATCATCTATAGTCGAAGCTGGGGCAGGAATAGGCTGAACTGTGTACCCTCCTCTAGCCAGCAACCTAGCCCATGCAGGAGCCTCAGTAGACCTAACCATTTTTTCTTTGCACCTGGTGGGTGTCTCCTCAATTTCAGGGGCTATTAACCTCATCACAACAATTATTAATATAACCCCCTCTGCAGTATCACAATATCAAACTCCCCTGTTCATGTGATCCATGCTAATTACTGCTGTATTATTACTCCTCTCACTCCCTGTATTAGCAGCTGGTATTACAATATTATTAACATACCAGAATCTAAATACAACATTCTTTGACCCAGCAGGAGAAGGGGAGTGCATCCTGTACCAACACTTATTCTGATTCTTCGGACACCCTGAGGTATATATTCTTATTTTACCCAGATTTGGAATAATTTCCCATATTGTAACTTTTTATCAGGAAACAAAGAGCCATTTGGATATATGGGAATGGTCTGAGGTATGATATCAATTGGGTTCTTAGGATTTATCGTATGAGCTCACCATATGTTCACAGTTGGAACAGACGTTGACCCATGGGCCTACTTCACATCAGCTACTATAATTATTGCTATCTCAACTGGAGTAAAAGTCTTTAGTTGATTGGCAACACTTCACGGGGGTAACATTAAATGATCTCCCACTATAATATGAGCCCTAGGCTTCATTTTCCTTTTTACAGTAGGAGGCTTAACTGGAATTGTTCTAGCCAACTCTTCCCTTGACATTGTTCTCCACGACACATATTATGTAGTCACACATTTCCATTATGTATTATCAATAGTGGCTGTGTTTGCTATTAGAGGAGTATTTTTGCATTGATTCCCATCCACTATTCCCAGGCTACACCCTTAACACTACATGAGCCAAATCCATTTTGTGATTATATTTGTAGGTGTAAATATAATCTTCTTCCCATAACACTTCTTAGGGCTATCTGGTATACCATGACACTATTCTGATTACCCAGACGCACATACAATACGAATCACCATTTCATCCATAGGTTCATTTATCTCTTTAACAGCAGTTATACTAATAATCTTCATTATCTGAGAGGTATTCACATCTAAGTGAGAAGTCTTGACTGTAGATTTAACTACAACAAATTTAGAGTGATTAAATGAATGCCCTCCACCATACCATACATTTGAAGAACCTACATATGTCAACTTAAAATAAGAAAGGAAGGAATCAAACCCTCTATTACTGGTTTCAAGCCAACATCATAGCCACTATGTCTTTCTCAATTAATGAGATGTTAGTAAAATATTACATAACTTTGTCAAAGTTAAGTTATAGGTAAAAACCCTATACATCTCATATGGCATACCCCATACAACTAGGCTTCCAAGATGCAACATCACCCATTTATAGAAAAATTATTGCATTTTCATGAACACATACTAATAAATGTCTTTTTAATTGGCTTGCTAGAACTTTACATTATTTCACTAATATTAACAACAAAACTAACTCATGCTAGCACAATAGATGCACAGGAGGTGGAAACAATTTGAACTATTCTGCCAGCCATTATCTTAATTTTAATTGCCTTTCCATCTTTACAAAATTTTTTATATAATAGATGAGATTAACAATCTTCCCCTTACAGTAAAAACTATAGGACATCAATGATATTGAAGTTATGAATATACAGATTATGAAGACTTAAGCTTTGACTCCTATGTAATTCCAACATCAGAATTAAAAGCAGGAGAACTAAGGTTACTAGAAGTAGACAGCTGGGTTGTACTACCGATAGAAATAACAATTCAAATATTAATTTATTCTGAAGATGTACTACACTCACAAGCTGTGACTTCTTTAGGATTAAAAACAGATGCAATCCTGGGTTGTCTATATCAAACAACCCTCATGTCAACCCGACCAGGCTTATATTACGGACAATGTTCAGAGATCTGCAGATCAAATCATAGTTTCATGCCCATTGTTCTTGAACTAGTCCCACTAAAATACTTTGAAAAATGATCTGCATCGATACTATAAAATCGTCAAGAAGTTAAATTAGCACTAACCTTTTAAGTTAGAGATTGAAAGTATAATGCTCTCCTTGACAACATGCCACAACTAGACACATCAACATGATTTACAATAAACCTATCAATATTTCTAGTTCTTTTTATTATTTTTCAACTAAAAATCTCAAAACAGTTTTTATTATAACCCAGAACCAACATTAACCAAAACACAAAAACAAAGCACTCTTTGAGAAACAAAATGAACGAAAATCTATTTGCCTCTTTCATTACCCCTGTAATTCTAGGCCTCCTCCTTGTTACTCTTATCATCATATTCTCTAGCTTATTATTCCCAACATCAAATTGATTAGTAAATAACTGCCTCATTTCTCTCCAACAATGAATGCTCCAACTTGTATAAAAACAAATAATGGGAATTCACAACATCAAAGGACACACATGGACATTAATACTAATGTCCTTAATCCTATTTATTGGATCAACAAATCTACTAGGCCTACTACCTCACTCATTTATACCAATCACACAACTATCAATGAACCTGGGCATAGCCCTCCCCCTATGAACAAGGGCTGTAATTAAAGGCTTCTGCAACAAAACTAAAGCATCACTTGCTCACTTTTTACCACAAGGAACACCAACCCCATTAATTCCAATACTAGTTATCATCAAAACTATCAGTCTTTTCATTTAACCAATAGCCCTAGCCACACGACTAACAGCCAATATTACTGCAGGACACTTACTAATTCACCTAATTGGAAGCACCATAACAGCTCTTATTACAATTATTATTCTAGTCTTACTAACAATTCTTGAATTTGTAGTAGCTATAATTCAAGCCTACGTATTTACTCCCTTAGTTAGTTTTATAATACATAATGACACACCAAACCCACGCCTATCATATAGTAAACTCAAGTCCTTGACCCCTTATTGGAGCCCTATTAGCCCTCTTAATAACATCCAGCCTAATTATATGATTTCACTTCAACTCGATTGCTCTATTAATACTTGGCTTAACAACAAATATACTCACAATATGTCAATGGTGACGAGATATTGTCCGAGAGATCACCTTTCAGGGACATCACACTCCAACCGTCCGAAAAGGTCTCCATTATGGAATGATCCTTTTCATTATCTCTGAAGTCTTATTCTTTACTGGGTTTTTCTGAGCATTCTAACACTCCAGTCTCGCCCCTACACCTGAGCTGGGCATCTGCTGACCCCCAAAAGGCATTCATCCACTTAAACCCCCAGAAGTCCCACTACTTAACACTTCGCCCTACTAGCCTCAGGAGTCTCTATTACCTGGGCCCATCACAGACTTATAGAAGGAAACCACAATCACATATTACAAGCTCTATTTATTACTATTTCACAAGGTATGTATTTCACATTATTACAAGCCTCAGAATACTATGAAGCACCTTTTACCATCTCAAATGGGGTTTATTGTTCAACCTTTTTCATAGTCACGGTTTCCACGGCCTCCACGTTGTTATTGGATCTACTTTCCTAATTGTCTGCTTCCGCCAACTGAAATTCCACTTCACTTCCAACCACTACTTCGGCTTTGAAGCTGTCGCCTGATATTGACACTTCGTAGACATAGTATGCGGAGAAGGCAATGGTATCCCACTCCAGTACTCTTACCTGGAAAATCCCATGGACGGAGGAGCCTGGTAGGCTGCAGTCCATGGGGTCGCTAAGAGTCTAACGCGACTGAGCGACTTCACTTTCACTTTTCACTTTCATGCAGGGGAGAAGGAAATGGCAACCCACTCCGGTGTTCTTGCCTGGAGAATCCCAGGGATGGATGAGCCTGGTGGGCTGCCATCTATGGGGTCGCACAGAGTCGGACACGACTGAAGTGCCTTAGCAGCAGCAGCAGCAGCCAACATCACCTATCAAAAGAAAATCTAACCCGACAAAACCTATACATCACCATACTAATCTTACTACAGCTATTCCTAATCATAACCTTCACTGCCATAGAGCTGATCCTCTTTTGTATTCTATTTGAATCAACACTAGTCCCACCACTTATTATTATCACCCCATGGGGGAACCAAACAGAGCGCCTAAATTCTGGCCTCTACTTCCTATTTTATACAGTAGCAGGTCCCTCCTGCTGCTGGTTTACACTAGTCTACATCCAAAACACCATAAGATCCCTGAATTTCCTAATACTTCAATACTGAGTACAACCAATACTTAGCTCCTGGTCAAATATCTTTTTGTGATTAGCATGCATAATAGCCTTCATAGTAAAAATACCACTATATGGCCTCCACTTTGACTACCCAAAGCCCATGTAGAAGCCCCCATTGCAGGCTCCATAATTCTTGCAGCAGTCCTACTGAAACTAAGAGGATATGGCAAACTATGAATTACAATACTCCTAAACCCAATAACCGACTTCATAGCATATCCATTTATTATGCTGTCCTTATGAAGTATAATCATGACTAGCTCAATTTGCCTTCCTCAAACAGACTTAAAATCACTCATTGCATACTCCTCTGTCAGCCACATGGCACTTGTATCATAGCCATTCTTATCCAAACACCTTGAAGGTACATAGGCCCTACAGCCTTAATAAGCGCCCACTGTCTTACATCCACCATACTTTTCTGTGTAGCAAACTCTTAACTACAAATGAATCCACAGCTGAACAATAATTCTAGCCTGAGGCTTATAAACATTCTTCCCACTAAGGCCACCTGATGACTCTTAGCAAGCTTGACTAATCTAGCTCTGCCCCCAACAATTAACCTAATCAGGGAACTATTTGTAGTAATATTGACTTTTTCATGATCCAACATCACAATTATTCTAATAGGAGCACATATAGTAATTACTGCCCTATACTCCCTGTATATGTTAATTACAACACAACGAGGTAAATACACCCACCACATTAGTAATATCACACCCTCCTTTACATGAGAGAATGTCATTATGTCATTACACATTTTACTCTTATTACTACTATAATAAGTAATTATAGTTATTAATAACTACATATATATATACCAAATATGAATAGATCTAAAGGGAAAATTGTCCCAATCCACTAATCCTAGGGAACTTTAGCATCCTAGTTATATCAGCAGAATAATTATACTGAGAGAAAATCAATAAGAAAATCATTACCTTAAATGAAATATTAGACCAGTGGATTTGGATGGGTTTATATAGAACATTCCATCCAAATGCATCATAGTGCATATTTTTTCTCAAATACTCATGGAAGGTTCTCAAGGATAGACTATATGGTAGGTTATGTAACAAGTCTCAGTAAATTTAAGAGGATTGAAATAATTTTAAACATAGTTACTGATGACAATGGCACGAAACTAAAAATCAATTAAAAGAAGGCCAAAAATATCAGAAGTATATGGAGACTGAACAATATGTTAATGAACAACAATTGTGTCAAGGAAGAAATGAAAGGAGAAATAAAAAATAAGAAAACTACCTGAAGACAAATCAAAGTATGACACACCAAACTCTTTAGGATGTAAAAAAAATAAATAAATAAATAAATAAATAAATAAATAAATATATATATATATATATAGGGAATGTTCATAGCAATACTGCCCTATCTCAATAAACAATAAAAAAAAAAAATCAAGTAAGTCTAAACTTACTCTTAAATGAACTAGAAAAACAACAAAATAGAACAATGAGAAGCAGTCCCAAGATGGTGGAGGAATAGGATGTGGAGACCACTTTTTCCTTCTCAAATTCATCAAAAGATTATTTGAATGTGTACAACTTCTAGAAAACAACTTCTGAATGCTGGAGGACACCAGACAGCCAGATAGGCAGCCCAAATTCTTCAAAGGAAGTAGGATAGACTATAAAAGATGAAAACAGTGACAAAGGATTTGGGACAGATACCCATTCTGGGAAGGAGTCATGAAGGAGGAGAAGTTTCCACACAATAGGGGACCCTTTCACAGGCAGTGCTGGTGGGGAGAAATGGAATCTCAGAGGCAACATAATTGGAAACAAACAAACAAAAAACACAAAATACGCACTTAAACTCAACTACCAGGTGATGGACAGGGAGGCCTGGTGTGCTGAGGTTCATGGTGTCGCAAAGAGTCGGACATGACTGAGCAACTGAACTGAACCAGTGGAGAAGTGGCTCAGAGATTCATGTCCACAAGCAGTGAGTGGGGGCTTGGTGTGGAGGCATAAGATGCATAATCCATCCTTAGGGTAAGTACTGGGCTTAAATGCCCTGAGGATAATCTGAAGGGCTTAATGTGAGATAGCTACACAAACCATGGGATTGCCAGCGATAGATAAAAAGGACCATTCCCATGAAAAATCTCTAAGGAGGCATGGTGACCCTTGGAGCACTCACAGAACAAAGTATTGTACCCTGGCAAATACCAAAGGAGAGCAAACGGTTTGTCATCTACCACCTTCCCTCCCAGAGGCAGAAGGGCAGGTGTGCAGCAGCCAGAGGCAGAAGGCAAGGGGCTGCTGCAATCTCAGACCCAGAGGCTGAATTTTCTGCCAAACTGTGAACAGGCTGCCTGTTGTAAACCAAGACTTCCTGGGATCCTGGGAGGTTCAAATCAACCAGGACCAGGAATGTCAGAGCCTGAGATCAGCACCCTAAAGGAGATATACAGCATAGCAGGGGCTGTGCCCTCGTGACACACCTAGGAAACTGAGCGGTCAGGACCAGGGAGGTTCATAACGTGTATGGCCCAACTGGGACGGTGCACTCACCAAGAACTTGCTCAAGGGCACAAAACGCACAGCCCTTCTGTGACCTTATGGAGCACCCAAGCATCTGAGTGTCTTAGAACTGGGAAGTGCATTAAAGACAGGGCCCACTTCAGACAGTCCCCTTACAGAGCATGCAGGAGCTTGAATAGTGTGGACCCAGGAAGTACAAGATGACTCGGGCTGTGGTAAACCCAGTGAGTTCCATCCAAGGGGAGCACTCCTCGCACATGCCAGCAGAATTTGTTTGCAGTGTCCCTCTTTCTCCACAGCACAACTGAGCAAGTGAAGCCTGAGTAATTGGCTACCTTTGCTCCCTAGTGTCTGGAGGAGATTATACACTGAAGAGATTTGTAAACAGAGGAAGCCAAAATAAGCAAAGAAGGGGAAACCACCTAGGAAGTAACAGGGGCAACACATTAAAATCCTGAAGTTAATGATGAGACTATGCATTTGAGGGGCAAATACATAAATTAAAGACAAGTACAAGCCAGAACAAGGGACTATCTGAAACTGAACTGACCCAACACTGCTCACAGCAGCCCCAGAGAAATTCCTAGATATATTTTTACTATTATCACTTTTTCTTTACTTTTTAAAATTTTAGGTCTTTATTTCTCCTCTAGGTTTCATTTTATAGCCTATTATTACTGTTCTAAAGAAAAAAACCATGAATTTTAAAAACAAATTATATATATATATATATTAATTTTTAGGATTGATTTTGTTTCATTTTTTACATTGCATTTTTGAGAGTCTAATCGTTAATCTGGGTCTTTAATTTACCCCATTTGATATTTGTTATCAATTTTTTACCTTTAAAAACCTGATTTTTAGTATCCATTTTCACTTAGTGATTTGTCTACTGGATTGACTTCTCTTTCCCTTTGGCTCTCTTATTTCTCCTCCTAGTCATCTGTATCTCCCTCCTCCCTCTTTCTTCTCTATATAACTCTGTGAACCACTCTGTGTGTTCTTGGCTGTGGAGAGTTGCTTCAGCATTAACCTAGGTGCTTTGGTTTCTGTGATGTGTGGATGGAGAAGTCTTGAGGTTAATGTAAGGGGGCAACTGAAACCCTGAGGCAGGAAGCTCAACTCCAGAACATTAGACCATCATAGAACACCTGACCATGGGGAACAAAAATAGGCAAAAGCCAACCCAAAAGTCTCTATACCTACACTGAATCCAAACTCGATGGCCCAAGATGCAGCAAGTTCCAGTGGAATACCCCCACATTGATTCTCCAGCAAACAGGAACACAACACTGAACATTAAAAGATGGACTGACTAAAGCCATACCAAACTCAAAGACACCTCAAAACTCTTTATTGGACACTTCATTGCACTCCAGAGAAAAGAGATCCAGATCCACTCATCAGAAAGACACAAATTCCCCCAATCAGGTAAACTTGACAAGCCACTGGTCCAATCACAACCACAGGGAGGAGACTTCACAATAAAGAGGAACCATGCCCCCAAGCCTGTAGAAAAAGGACCTCAAACACAGCAATCTAAACAAAATGAAAGCACAGAGAAATATACAACAGGCGAAGAAATATGATAAAAACCCATCAGTCCAAAACAAACAAACAAACAAAAAAGGAAGTGGAGGAGATAGGGAGTCTACCTGAAAAATAATTCAGAATACTGATAGTAAAGATGAGTCAAAATCTTGAAAAAGAATGGATTTACAGATAAGCAGACTGGTAACACAGACTGAGAAGATGCAAGATATGCTTAACAAGGACCTAGAAGAAATAAAGAGGAGTCAATCAATAACATACAATGCAATAACTAAGATCAAAAGCACTCTTGAGGGAACCAACAGCAGAATAAATGAGGCAAAAGAAAGGATAAGTGAGGTGGAAAGTAAAATGGTGGAAATAAATGAAGCATGAGGGGAGGGGGGGAGAGAGTTAAAAGCAATGAGAAAAACTACAGAGACCTCTGGGACAATGTCAAACCCCATCATTAGAATTGTAGGTGTCCCAGAAGAAGAAGCCAAAAGAAAGCACATGAGATAAAACTTGAGGAGATAATAGTTGAACATTTCCCTAAAAGGCAGAAGGGAATAAACCCAAGATGAAACACATCAAGATTCATAATAATTAAACTAACAAAAATTAGACACAGAGAGCAAATAATAAAAGCAGCAAGGGAAAAGAAACAAATAGCATACAAGATAATCTTCATAAGGATAATGGCTGATCTTTCAATAGAAACTCTTCAGGCCAGAGAGAATGGAAGGACATATTTCAATTGATGAAAGAGAAAAAGCTACAGCTAAGATTACTCTATCAGGAAAGGACTTTATTCAGATTGGAAAGAGAAACAAAAAGCTTTACAGATAAGCAAAAGCTGAGAGAATTCAGCACCACCACACCAGTTCTTCAACAAATTAAAAAGGATTTTCTCTAGATAGGAAACACACAAAACAAAAGTTTATAAAAACAAACCCAAAACAAAAAGCAAATGGTAACAGGATCATACTTATCAATAATTACATTAAATGTAAATGGGCTAAATACTCCAAACAAAAGACAAAAACTGGACAAGTGGATGAAAAACAAACCCGTATACATGCTGTCTACAAGAGACTCTCAAACTTAGGGACATATACAGACTGAAAGTAAAGGGGTGGAAAAGGATATTTCATGCAAAAAGAGATCAAAAGATAGTAGGAGTAGCAATACTTATATCAGTCAAAATATACTTTGAAATAAAGACTGTGATAAGAGACAGAGAAATACACTAAATTATGATCAAGGGATCAACCCAAGAAGAAGATATTACAATTATAAATACATATGCGCCCAACATAGGAGCACCTCAATACATAAAGCAAATGCTAACAAGTATAAAAGGGGAAATTAACAGTAACACAATAATAGTGGTGAACTTTAATACCCCACTCACACCTATGGATGGATCATTCAAACAGAATTAAGTAGGAAAAACAAACTTTAAGTGACACACTAGACCAGTTAGACCTAATTGATATCTAGAAGGCATTTCATCCAAAAACAAAGGATTTCACCTTTTTCTCAAGTGCACACAGAGCTTTCTTCAGGATAGATCACATCCTGGGCCACAAATCTAGCTTTGATAAATTTTAAAAACTGAAATCATGTCAAGCATCTTTTCTGTTAACAATGAAGCATGATTAAATATCAACTACGGGGTGGGGGGGGACACAAACTACATAAAACACAAACAAATGGTGGCTAAACAACATGCTTCTGAATAACTGATATCATGTAAGAAATCATGCAAGGAATTAAAAAGGAAATCTAAATATACATGGAAACAAATGACAATGGAAAAATGACAACCCAAAACCTATGGGATTCAGAAAATCAGTGCTAAGAGGGAATTGTTCACAACAATACAAGTCTACTCCAGGAAACAAGAGAAACATCAAACATACAACCTAGCTTTCCATCTAAAATAACTAGAGAAAGAAGAAGAATGATAACAACAAAAGCAAAGTTAGTAGAAGGAAAGAAATCATAAAACAGCATAAATAAATGGAAAACAACAACAACAAAAACAAAGGAGAATACAGCAAAGATCAACAACACTAAAAGCTGGTTCTTTGAGAAGATAAACAAAATAGATAAGCCATAGCCAGACTCATAAAGAAAAAAAAATGATGAAATCAATAAAATTAGAATTGAAAATGGAGAAATCAGAACAGATAACATAGAAATAAAAAAGGTCACAAGAGAGGGCTATGAGCAACTGTATTCCAATAAGAAGGACAAATTGGAAGATATGGACATATTCTTAGAAAAGTATAACCTTTGAAAACTGAACCAGGAAAAAATAAAAAAATATGAACAGAGCAACCACAAGCTTGGAAATAGAAACTGTAATAAAAAATCTTACAACAAACAAAAGTCCAAGACCAGATGGCTTCACAGGCAAATTCTACCAAAAATGTAGAGAGAGCTGATACCTATCCTACTCAAACTCTTCCAGAAAATTGCAGAGGAGGTTAAACTTCCAAATTCATTCTACGAGGCCACCAACACTCGGATTTAAAAACCAGACACAGAAGCCACAAAAGAAGAAAACTACAGGTCAACATCACAGATGAGCATAGATGATAAAATCCTCAACAAAATTCTACCAAATAGAATCCAAGAGCATGTTAAAAAGATCATACATCATGACCGAGTGGGCTTTATTTCAGGAATGCAAGGATTCTTCAACAGGGTACACAGGCTGGTCCACTGGGATGACCCAGAGGGATGGGATGGGGAGGGAGGTAGGAGGGGGGTTCAGGATGGCTGATTCATGTCAATGTATAACAAAAACCACTACAATATTGTAAAGTAATTAGCTGCCAATTAAATTAAATAAATTTTAAAAATTTCCAAATCAATGTTATACAACATATTAACAAATTAAATGATAAAAATCATAAAATTATCTCCATAAATACATAGTAAAATTTGACATAATTAAAAGCCAATTTATGATTTAAAAACAAACAAACAAACAACCAAAAAACACTCTACAGAAGGTAAGCATAGAAGGAACATCAGTTCAGTGGCTTAGCCATGTTTGACTCTTTGCAACCTCAAGGAATGCAGCACGCCAGACTTTCCTGTTCATCACTAACTCCCAGAGCTTACTCAAACTCATGTCCATCAAGTTGGTAATGCCATCCAGCCGTCTCATCCTCTGTCCTCCCCTTCTCCTCCCAGATTTAATCTTAACTAGAATCAGGGTCTTTTCCAATGAGCCAGTTCTTCACATCAGGTGGCCAAAGTTTTGGAATTTCAGCTTCAGCATCAGTCCTTCCAATAAATATTCAGGACTGATTTCCTTTAGGATGGACTGGTTGAGTCTCCTTCCAGTCTAAGGGACTCTAAAGAGTCTTCTCCAAAATCAGAGTTCAAAACCATCAACTCTTCAGCACTCAGCTTTATTTATAGTCCAACTCTCACATTCACACATGACTACTGGTAAAACCATCGCTTTGTCTAGATGGACCTTTTTGGCAAAGTAATGTCCTTGATTTTTATCATTCTGTCTAGATTGGGCATAGCTCTTCTTCCAAGGAGCAAGTGTCTTAATTTCATGACTGCCATCACCATCTACAGTGATTTTGGAGCCACACCAAAAATAAAATCCCTCACTGTTTCCATTGTTCCTCCATCTATTTATCACGAAGTGATGAAACTCCAGTACTTTGGCCACCTCGTGCGAAGAGTTGACTCATTGGAAAAGACTCTGATGCTGGGAGGGATTGGGGACAGGAGGAGAAGGGGACGACAGAGCATGAGATGGCTGGATGGCATCACTGACTCGATGGACATGAGTCTGAGTGAACTCCAGGAATTGGTGATGGACAGGGAGGCCTGGCATGTTACGATTCATGGGGTCACAAAGAGGCGGACATGACTGAGCGACTGAACTGAACTGAACTGAACTGATGGGACTGGATGCCATGATCTTAATTTTCTTAATGGTGAGTTTTAAGCCAACTTTTTAACTCTCCTGTTTCACTTTCATCAAGAGGCTCCTTAGTTCTTCTTCATTTTCTGTCATAAGGGTGGTGTCATCTGCATATTTGAGGTTATTAATATTTCTCCCAGCAAGCTCACTTCCAGTTTGTTCTTCATCCAGACTGGCATTTTGCATGATGTACTCTGCATATAAATTAAATTAGCAGGGTGACAACATACAGCCTTGATATACTGCTTTACTGATTTGGAACCAATCTCTTATTCCATGTCTAGTTCTAACAGTTGCTTCTTGAACTGGATGCAAGTTTCTCAAGAGGCAGGTCAGGTGGTCTGGTTTTTCCATCTCTTGAAGAATTTTTCAGTTTTTGGTGATCCACACAGTCAAAAGCTTTGCTGTAGTCAATAAAGCAGAAGTAGATGCTTTTCTGGAACTCTCTTGCTTTTTCAATGATCCAGTGGATGTTGGCAACTTGATCTCTGGTTCCTCTGCCTTTTATAAATCTAGGTTGAACTTCTGGAAGTTCATCATTTATCTACTATTGAAGCCTGACTTGGAGAATTGTTGAGCGTTATTTTGCTAGCGTGTGAAATAAGTGCAATTCTGCTGTAGTTTGAACATTCTTTGGCATTGCTTTTCTTTGAGATTGGAATGAAGACTGATCTTTTCCAGTACTGTCGCCACTGTTGAGTTTTCCAAGTTTCTTGGTATATTGAATGAAGCACTTTAACAGCATCATCTTTTCGAATTTGAAATAGCTCAACTGGAATTAAATCATATATCCTTTCTATGTAGAGTATTATATCATCTGCAAATAGTGAGAGTTTTACTTCTTCTATTCCAATCTGGATTCCTTTTAATTCTTTTTCTTCTCTGATTCTTATGGCTTTTATTATATTGAAGTATGTTTCTTCTTTGCCTACTTTCTGGAGAGTTTTTATCATAAATCTTTGCTGAATTTTACCAGAGGCTTTCTTTGCATCCATTGAAATAATCATATGGTTTTATCTTTTAATTTGTTAACATAGTGTATTACATTGATTGATTTTCAAGTCCTTAAAAATCCTTGCATCCCTGGAATAAAGAAGCAAAAGAGCTGCAAGTATAAAACTATAAAACACTGATAAAATAAAAATCAAATATGACACAAAGAAATGGAGAAATATACCATGTCTGTGGATTAGAAGAATCAATATAGTGAAAATGTTTATACTACCCTAAGCAATCTATGAATTTGATGCAATCCCTATCAAGCTACCAATGGTACTTTTCATAGAGCTATAACAAATAATTTCACATTTTGTAGGGAAAGAAAAAATCCTTAAATAGCCAAAACAATCTTGAGAAAGAAGAATGAAATTGATCAACCTTCCTGACTTTAGATTATACTACAAAGCAACAGTCACCAAGGCAGTATGGTACTGGCACAAAGACAGAAATATAGATCAGTAGAACAAAATAGAAAGTCCAGAGATAAATCCACATGCCTTACAGACACCTTATTTTTGATAAAGGATGAAAAAATATACAATGAAGAAAAGACAGTCTCTTTAAAAACTGGTGCTGGGAGAACTGGTCAGTCATGTGTAGAAGAGTGACACTGGAACACTTTGTGGTGCCATAGAGAAAAAAATAAATTCAAATGGATTAAAAATCTAAATGTAAGACCAGAAACTATAAAACTCTTGGATGAAAACATAGAACACTCTGTGACATAAATCACAGCAAGATTCTCTATGACCCACCTCCAAGAGTAATGAAAATAAAAGCAAAAATAAACAAATTGGACCTATTTAAGCTTAAAATATTTTGTGCATCAAAGGAAACTATATGTGAGGTGAAAAAAATAGTTTTCAGAGTGGGAGAAAATAACAAACGTAACAACTGACAAAGATTTAATCTCCAAAATATACAAGCAGCTCATGTAGTTCAATACCAAAAAATGAACAACCCAATCAAAAAGTGGCCAAAAGAACTAAGTAGACTTTTCTCGAAAGAAGACATACAGATAATTAATACACATGAAAAGATGCTCCATGCCATTCATTATTAGAGAAATGCAAATCAAAACCACAATTTAAAGAGACACATGTACCTCAATATTCATCTCTGCACTCTTTTCAGTAGCTAGGACATGGAAGCAATCTAGATATCCATCAGCAGATGAATAGAAAAGGGAGTTTTGGTATGTATACAGAGTGGAATATTAGCTATAAAAAAGAACATATTTGAATCAGTTCTAATGAGGGGGATGAAACTGAGGCATATTATATAGAGTGAAGTAATTCAGAAAGAGAAACATAAATATTGTATATTAATGCATATGTAAGGAATTTAGAAAGATGGTAATGATGATCCTATATGCAAGGTAGCAAAAGAGACATAGATGTAAAGAACAGACTTTTTTCAATCTGTGGGAGAAGGGAAGGGAGAATGGGTTGAAAGAATAGCATTGAAACATGTATATTGGTCTTCCCTGGTGACTCAGATGGTAAAAAATCTGCCTGTAATGTGGGAGACCTGAGTTCAATTCCTGGTTTGGAAAGATCCCCTGGAGAAGGGAATGACTACCCAGTTCAGTATTATTGCCTGGAGAATTCTACAGACCTACTACCATATGTAAGACAGATAACAAGTTCACGTTTTGATTCATGAATCAGAGCCAGTGCTCTGGGACAACCCAGAGGGATGGGGTGAGGAGTGAGGTGGCTGGGGGGATTCAGAATGGGGGGACACATGTGTATCCATGGATGGTTCATGCCAATCTATGGCAAAAATCATCACAATATTGTAAACTAATTATCCTCCAATTAAAATAAATCAATAAAAGAAAAAACAAGAAAAGCCTAAAGTCAATAGAAGGAAGAAAATATTTAAGATCAGAGTGTAAATAAATGAAACAGGCACTAAAAAGAAATATATATTTATAAAACTATGTTCTATTTGAAAATAAGAAGAAAAATGACAAATATTCAGCTAGGCCTACAAAGACAACATGGGAGAAGGCTCTGATAAATAAAATAAAAAAGCAAAGAGGGGAAGTAGCAATGGATACTGCAGAGATGCAAAAGAATGTAAGATAATATTATAAACAGATGGATGCCATTTAAGTAGACACTTTAAGAGAAATGGATTAATTCTTAGAGTCATAAAGCTTTCCAAGACTGAATCATGAAGTGGAAAATCTGAATAAGCTGGACATCCATAAAAATATTAAAGAAGAATAATAAAAAACTTCCACAAAACCAAAAGCTCAAGAACCTTCACAGGAGAATTATATCAACCATTCAAAGATTTATCTATACTTCTCAAACTCTTCCAAAAAAATAAGAAGAGGAAATGCTTCCTAACTTATTTTATAAGGCCAACATTACCCTGATAACAAAATCAAAGACAACACACAAAGAGAATATTACAGGACAATATAATGAATATAATTTTTATATATATTAGCAAAATGCATGTATTAAAAGGATCAAAATGAGAATATATTAGCAAACTGCATATATTAAATATTAGCAAACTGTATACATTTAAAGGATCAAACAGAGAACATTGAAAAGATTGTATGTCATGATCAACTGGGGTTTATTTCAGAGATGTCAAGATAGTTCAACATTCATAAATCAACCAATGTGGTTCAATATATCAACAAAATAAAAATCACATGATCTTCTCAATAGATTCAGAAGAAAAAAATAAAAAGATGACAACATTCAAAACCCATTTATGTTTTAAAAAAATCAACTCTCAGCAAAACAGGCACAGAAAAATGTATCTCAAGTAACATGGGCTACTTATGACAAAATCACAGCTAAAATCAGATTCAGTGGTGGAAAACTGAAAACTTATCTTTAAAACCAGGATCAAGACAAGAAGGCCCATTCTCATCTCTCAGCATAGTATTAGAAGTCCTTGTCAGAGCATTTAAGCAAAAAGGAAAAAAAAAAAAAAAGTCCAAGTGAAAATGAAAGTAGTAAATCAGATAACTTTTCAGAAACTTAAGGATCAATTGAATTTTTTTAACAGCACGGAGGAATATCTATTGGATTGACATTTTGAAAAAAAAAAAAAAAAACTTTCTGAAATTTGAATAGATTAAAGAAAGATGTGAGGAGCACCATCAGGGTCAAGATAGGAGGACATTATAGTAATCTTGTTACAGTAACAAAATGAGTGAAACTGAGGATGGATGTGTACAGAATCAGAAACTGTTCAGGGGGTCAGATTAAAATGCAGAGAAAAAAAAATCTAATTAATTAGTTCTTGTCACCTGTAACAATCCAAGAAAAGAACTATTTTGTTGTTTCCACTTTTCATCTGTCTTTTTAAGAACTGAAGAAAAGGAAAGGCCATTGAACAATTACACATAAATTAATTCTAAGTGCATCCCTGTTTAACATCAGCATATGTTCTTAGGTTAGAACCTCAGTGAATTTCAATGCACCTTAAAAATGCCCCAAATGCTCTCTGAGCTTCTTGCCTCACAACACTGTGGAGAGGCACAATGAACGATGTCTGTGGACTATATACATATGCTAAGCTGAAAATTATACATGGTCACTTTTCTCATGACAGTAGTGAAATTTTTTAATAACAAAATTAAATGTAAATTATATTTGAAAAAATCAAGGAGGACAGATTCCACAAGCTATTAATCCAATTACAATCTTCATAAATAGAATATTCTTCATTGCATACACTCTGATGGCTTTTTTATTTTTTCTTCTAACATAGGTTTATTTTCTCCAGTACTTCACTAAAAAGTGATTGTAGCTGATTAGCTTTTTTGGCATAAATGAATGTTATAAAAATTGTTGATGACAAAAAGAAGATAAATTTGGATGCAAAGTTTTAACATCCATCTTTAGAACACATATGACTAAGTATATTAAATATCACTCTAGCAGAAATGGGGATAAATCAAGCTTGAAAGTAGATGTGTCTGTTTATATAGATGTCTGTTTCACATACATATAAAATTGGGTTTAAAAAGAATAAAATTAAGTTGATTGTGATTGGATCAATTTATGTAATGAACTGGACTTGGAACAACAGACTGGTTCCAAATAGGATAAGGAGTATGTCACGGTTGTATATTGTTACCCTGCTTATTTAACTTCTATGCAGAGGACATTATGAGAAACGCTGGGATAGAGGAAGAACAAGCTGAAATCAAGATTGCTGGGAGAAATACCAATAACCTCAGATATGCAGATAACATCACCTTTATGACAGAAAGTGAAGAAGAACTAAAGAGCCTCTTGATGAAAGTGGAAGAGGAGAGTTAAAAACTTGGCTTAAAGCTAAACATTCAGAAAACTAAGATCATGGCATCCGGTCCCATCAGTTCATGGCAAATAGATGGGGAAACAGTGGCTGACTTTATTTTTCTGGGCTCCAAAATCACTGCAGATGGTTATTGTGCCATGAAATTAAAAGATACTTACTCCTTGGAAGGAAAGTTATGGCCAACTTAAATGGCATATTAAAAAGCAGAGACTTTACTTTGCCAACAAAGGTCCATCTAGTCAACGCTATGGTTTTTCCAGCGGTCAAGTATGGATGTGAGAGTTGGACTATAGAGAAAGCTGAGCACAGAAGAACTGACGCTTTTGAACTGCGGTGTTGGAGAAGACTCTTGAGAGTCCCTTGGACTGCAAGGAGATTCAACCAGTCCATCCTAAAGGAGATCAGTCCTGGGTGTTCATTTGAAGGACTGATGTTGAAGCTGAAACTCCAATACTTTGGCCACCTGAACTGAAGAACTGACTCATTGGAAAATACCCTGATGCTGTGAAAGAGTGAGGGCAGGAAAGGAAGGGGACAACAGAGGCTGAAATGTTTAGATGGCATCACCAACTCAATGGACATAGGTTTGGGTGGACTCTGGGTGTTATTGATGAACAGGGAGGCCTGGCATGCTGCGGTTCATTGCATTGCAAAGAGTCTGAGTGACTCTTTGAGTCACTCACGACTGAACGGCTGAACTGAACTGTTTATTTTAAAATATTGCCTGATTCTGTGTATTCAACATATATATTTGTGACAAAAATGTAAAAAAAATGTATTACATTTGGCTAGTATTAGTAATTTTAATAATATAAATATTAAAGGAATTATAGAAACCTTAAATCTAATGAAAGGGTTTCATTATGGCAGATACTATAACAGAAGGCTTGATTTACAGCTAGACAGAGTTCACCAAAATCTTGAAGTTAGCACAGCTTGTGAATGCTTCTATGATAATCATATATTTATGTTTCAACAAAAGTCATAGAGTTAGAATAGAAAGATTTTGATATCCACAAATCAATCATTGTGATACAACACATTAACAAATTGAAAGATAAAAACCATATGATTATCTCAATAGATGAAGAGAAGCCCTATGAAAAAATTCAACATCCATTTATGAATAAAAACAAAACAAAACAAAACAAAAAAACCCTCCAGAAAGCAGGACTAGAAGGAACATACATCAACATAATAAAAGCTACATATGACAAACCTCCAGAAAACAGTATCCTCAATGTTGAAAAATTGAAAGCATTTCATCTAAAGTCAGGAACAAGACAAGGGTGCCCACTCTCACCACTACTATTCAACAAAGTTTTGGCCACAGCAATAAAAGAAGAAAAAGAAATAAAAGGAATCCAGATAGGAAAAGAAGTAAAACTCTCACTGTTTGCAGATGACATGATCCTCTACAAAGAAAACTCTAAAGATTCCACCAGAAAATTACTAGAGCTAATCAACGAATATAGTAAAGTTGCAGGATACAAAATCAACACACAGAAATCCCTTGAATTCCTATACACTAACAATGAGAAAACAAAAAGAGAAATTTAGGAAGCAATTCCATTCACAATTGCAATGAAAATAAGAAAATACTTAAGAATACATCTACCTAAAGAAACAAAGACCTATATATAGAAGAATAAATATAGTGAAAATGAGTATACTACTCAAAGCAGTCTATAGATTCAATGCAATCCCTATCAAGCTACCATTGGTATTTTTCATAGAACTAGAACAAAAAATTTCATGATTTGTATGGAAATTAAAAAAAAAAAAACTAGAATAGCCAAAGCAATCTTGAGAAAGAAGAATGGAACTAGAGGAATCAACCTGCCTGACGACAGGTTCTACTACAAAGCTACAGTCATCAAGACAGTGTGGTATTGACACAAGACAGAAATATAGATCAATGGAACAAAACAGAAAGCCCAGAGATAAACCCACACACTTGTGGACACCTTATTTTTGACAAAGGAGGCAAGAATATACAATGGAGAAAAGAAAATCTCTTTAACAGTGATGCTGGGAAAACTGGTCAACCACTTGTAAAAGAATGAACCTAGAACACTTTCTAACACCATACACACAAATAAACTCAAAATGGATTAAAGATCTAAACGTAAGACCGGAAACTATAAAACTCCTAGAGGAGAACATAGGCAAAACACTCTCCAACATAAATCACAGCAGGATCCTCTATGACCCACCTCCCAGAATATTGGAAATAAAAGCAAAAATGAACAAATGGGACCTAATTAAAATTAAAAGCTTCTGCACAAGAAAGGAAACTATAAACAAGGTGAAAACACAGCCTTCAGAATGGAAGAAAATAATAGCAAATGAAGCAACTGACAAAGAATTAATCTCAAAAATATACAAGCAACTCCTGCAGCTCAATTCTGGTAAAATAAACGACCCAATCAAAAAATGGGCCAAAGAACTAAACAGACATTTCTCCAAAGAAGACATACAGATGGCCAACAAACACATGAAAAGATGCTCAACATCAGTCATTATCAGAGAAATGCAAATCCAAACCACAATGAGGTACCATTTCACGCCAGTCAGAATGGCTGCAATCCAAAAGTCTACAAGCAATAAATGCTGGAGAGGGTATGGAGAAAAGGGAACCCTCTTACACTGTTGGTGGGAATGCAAACTAGTACAGCCACTATGGAGAACAGTGTGGAGATTCCTTAACAAATTGAAAATGGAACTGCCTTATGACCCAACAATTCCACTGCTGGGCATACACACTGAGGAAACCAGAATTGAAAGAAACACATGTACCCCAATGTTCATTGCAGCACTGTTTATAATAGCCAGGACATGAAAGCAACCTAGATGTCCATCAACAGATGAATGGATAAGAAAGCTGTGGTACATATACACAATGGAGTATTACTCAGCCACCAAAAAGAATACATTTGAATCAGTTCTAATGAGGTGGATGAAACTGGAGCCTATTATACAGAGTGAAATAAGCCAGAAAAAAAACACCAATACAGTATACTAATGCATATATATGGAGTTTAGAAAGATGGTAACGATAACCCTGTATACGAGACACAAAAGAGAAACAGATGTATAGAACAGTTTTTTGGACTCTGTGGGAGAGGGAGGGGGGTGGGATGATTTGGGAGAATGGCAATGAAACATGTATAATATCATATAAGAAACAAATCGCCAGTCCAGGTTCAATGAAGGATACAGGATGCTTGGGGCTGGTGCATTGGGATGACCCAGAGGGATGGTATGGGGAGGAAGGTGGGAGTGGGGTTCAGGATTGGGAACACATGTACACCTGTGGCAGATTCATGTTGATGTATTTTAAAACCAATACAATATTGTAAAGTAATTAGCCTCCAATAAAAATAAATACATTTAAATTAAAAAAAATGAAAAAGTTTGAGTAAGATTTCAAACTATTTTTGAACTCTCTACAGAATTATTAGAGTAATACCTAGGGAGATACATTTGCTGGAAAAGTTTATAAGATAATACCGTTTAACCGTGAGTAACAAAGCCTTTGAATGTGTGGATCACAATAAACTGTGGAAAATTCTGAAAGAGATGTGAATACCAGACCGCCTGATCTGACTCTTGAGAAATTTGTATGCATGTCAGGAAGCAACAGCTAGAACTGGACATGGAACAACAGACTGGTTCCAAATAGGAAAAGGAGTACGTCAAGGCTGTATATTGTCACCCTGCTTATTTAACTTATATGCAGAGTACATCAGAGAAACGCTGGGCTGGAAGAAGCACAAGCTGGAATCAAGATTGCCGGGAGAAATATCAATAACCTCAGATATGCAGATGACACCACCCTTATGGCAGAAAGTGAAGAGGAACTCAAAAGCCTCCTGATGAAAGTGAAAGAGGAGAGTGAAAAAGTTGGCTTAAAGCTCAACATTCAGAAAACGAAGATCATGGCATCTGGTCCCATCACTTCATGGGAAATAGATGGGAAAATAGTGGAAACAGTGGTAGACTTTATTTTTTGAGGCTCCAAAATCACTTTAGATGGTGACTGCAGCCATGAAATTAAAAGACACGTACTCCTTGGCAGGAAAGTTATGACCAACCTAGATAGCATATTCAAAAACAGAGATATTACTTTGCCAACAGAGGTCTGTCTAGTCAAGGCTATGGTTTTTCTGTGGTCATGTATGGATGTGAGAGTTGGAGTGTAAGAAAGGCTGAGGACCGAAGACTTGATGCTTTTGAACTGTGGTGTTGGAGAAGACTCTTGCGAGTCCCTTGCACTGCAAGGAGATCCAACCAGTCCATTCTGAAGGAGATCAGCCCTGGGATTTATTTGGAAGGAATGATGCTAAAACTGAAATTCCAGTACATTGGCCACCTCATGTGAAGATTTGACTCATTGGAAAGCACTCTGATGCTGGGAGGGTTTGGGGGCAGGAGCAGAAAGGGATGACAGAGGATGAGGTGGCTGCATGGCATCACTGACTCGTTGGACATGAGTCTGGGTGAACTCCGGGAGTTGGTGATGGACAGGGAGGCCTGGCGTGCTGCGATTCATGGGGTCGCAAAGAGTCGGACATGACTGAGCGACTGAACTGAAAAAGAAAAAAAACGTAGGAAACTAGTTGCCTAGTGTCTGAGACAGGAGCCCATAAAACTAGGAATTAAGAGGGCAAAAGCCTCTGTCTTAAACATGGCAAAGCGAAAATACATGCATATCAGTTCAGTTCAGTCATTTAGTCGTATCTGACTCTTTGCGACCCCATAAACTGCAGCAGGCCAGGCCTCCCTGTCCATCACCAACTCCTGGAGTTCACACAAACTCATATCCATTGAGCTGATGATGCCATCCAGCCATCTCATCCTCTGTTGTCCCCTTCTTCTCCTGCCCCAAATCCCTCCCAGCATCAGAGTCTTTTCCAATGAGTCAACTTTTTGCATGATGTGGCCAAAGTATTGGAGTTTCAGCTTCAGGATCAGTCCTTCCAATGAACACACAGGACTGATGTCCTTTAGGATGGACTGGTGGGATCTCCTTATATTCCAAGGGAATCTCAAGCATCTTCTCCAATACCACAGTTCAAAAGCATCAGTTCCTCGGTGCTCAGGTTTCTTCATAGTCCAACTTTCACATCCATACATGACCACTGGAAAAACCATAGTCTTGACTAGATGGACCTTTGTTGGCAAAGTAATATCTCTGCTTTTCAACATACTATCTACATTGATCATAATTTTCCTAGCAAGGGGTAAGTGTCTTTTAATTCCATGGCTGAAATCACCATCTGCAGTGATTTTGGAGCCGAAAAAAAAATAAAGTCTGACACTATTTCCACTGTTTCCCCATCTATTTCCCATGAAGTGGTGGGACCAGATACCATGATCTTAGTTCTCTGAATGTTGAGCTTTTAGCCAACTTTTCACTCTCCACTTTCACTTTCATCAAGAGGCTTTTTAGTTCCTCTTCACTTTCTGCCATAAGGGTGGTGTCATCTGCATATCTGCAGTTATTCATATTTCTTCCAGAAATCTTGATTCCAGCTTGTTCTTTTTCCAGCCCAAAATTTTTCATGATGTACTCTGCATATAAGTTCAATAAGCAGGGTGACAATATACAGCCTTGATGTTCTCCTTTTCCTAATTTGGAACCAGTCTGTTGTTCCATGTCCAGTTCTAACTGTTGCTTCCTGACCTTCATATAGGTTGCTCAAGAGGCAGGTCAAGTGGTCTGATATTCCCATCTCTTTAAGAATTTTCCACAGCTTATTGTGATCCATGCAGTCAAAGGCTTTGTCATAGTCAATAAAGCAGAAATAGATGTTTTTCTGGAACTCTCTTGCTTTTTCCATGATCCAGAGGATGTTGGCAATTTGATCTCTTATTCCTCTGCCTTTTCTAAAACCATGAACAACTGGGAGTTCATGGCTCACGCATTGCTGAAGCCTGGTTTGGAGAATTTTGAGCATTACTTTACTATCATGTGAGATGAGTGCAATTGTGTGGTAGTTTGAACATTCTTTGGCATTGCCATTCTTTGGGATTGGAATGAAAACTGACCTTTTCCAGTCCTGTGGCCACTGCTGAGTTTTCCAAATATGCTGGCATATTGAGTGCAACACTTTCATAGCATCATCTTTCAGGATTTGAAATAGCTCAACTGGAATTCCATCACCTCCACTAGCTTTGTTCGTACTGATGCTTTCTAAGCCCCACTTGACTTCACATTCCAGGATGTCTGGCTCTAGATGAGTGATCACACCATCGTGATTATCTAAGTTGAGAAGCTCTTTTTTTGTACAGTTCTTCTGTGTTTTCTTGCTACATCTTCTTAATATCTTCTATTTCTCTTAGGTCCATACCATTTCTGTCCTTTATCGAGCCCATCTTTGCATGAAATGTTCCCATGCCATCTCTAATTTTCTTGAAGTGATCTGTAGTCTTTCCCATTTTGTTGTTTTCCTCTATTTCTTTGCATTGATCGCTGAGGAAGGCTTTCTTATCTCTCTTTGCTATTCTTTGGAACTCTGTATTCAGATGCTTATATCTTTCCTTTTCTCCTATGCTTTTCGCTTCACTTCTTTTCACAGCTATTTGTAAGGCCTCCTCAGACAGCCATTTTGTTTTTTTGTGAACTTTTTAGCAAAATTCATAAACGACTTGAATATCAATGTAAAAATCCCCAAATGCATGTAATGAATATAATATAGTTAATATTTCATAAAGTTTTAGAAAAATAGTAATAAACTAAATGGAAAAAGAAAATATGTTTCCTTCAAAGAAAAACAATGTTTATTAACTCAAATTTTATTTTATTTCTTTTTATCTGTTTCAATTGATTCTTTTGTAATACACAACTATTATTTTCAGAGTGGAGACTAATCACTGTAGAAATGAATAAATAGGAAAATTTAGACCAGAGGAAGAAATTTACAATGAAAGCTATAAGAATCTGATTACCTTGATACACATTTTATTCAGTATGAACATCTACTGTAAAATAAGGCCTATCAAAACACAAAACTTAACTGGAAATGCTTTTATCTTCTAAAGTTTCCAGTAAAATTTCAGAAGAAAATATGAAAACCTCTTTTGACATCAAAGTTTGAACAAATAATCCAATTATTTCAGTAGATAGCATATTGAAAAGCAGAGACATTATTTTGTCAACAAAACTCCATCTAGTCAAGGCTATGGTTTCTTCCAGTGGTCATGTATGGGTGTGAGAGTTGGACTGAGAAGAAAGCTGAGTACCGAGGAATTGATGCTTTTGAAATGTGGTATTGGAGAGGACTCTTGAGAGTCCCTTGGACTGCAAGGAGATCCAACGAGTCCATTCTGAAGGAGATCAGGTCTGGGTGTTCTTTGGAAGGAATGCTGCTAAAGGTGAAACTCCAGTACTTTGGCCACCTCATGCGAAGAGTTGACTCATTGGAAAAGACTCTGATGTTGGGAGGGATTGAGGGCAGGAGGAGAAGGGGACGACAGAGGATGAGATGGCTGGATGGCATCACTGACTCGATGGACATGAGTTCGTGTGAACTCCGGGAGTTGGTGATGGACAGGGAGACCTGGCGTGCTGCGATTCATGGGGTCACAAAGAGTCGGACAAGACTGAGTGACTGAACTGAACTGAACTGAATATATATTAACATGTACACAAGAAATACATATTATATATTTATTATATATATATATATATATATATATATTAGTGTGTGCTGAAAAAACAAATAAAAAATACTATGAGCAATTGTTTCCTTGGAAATAAAAGATCATTTTTAAAATTTAACTTACTCACATTTTGCTTCACTTTATGTTACTCCTAACTTATAACTCTTTATGGTCTTGGGCTGGAGAGCCATTGTCTCAATACTATGTTCCATCAGTTCACAGGTGCACTCTGCTCCTTTTTTCAATTTACTTTACCATTTAAACAGTCTATCCTAGTCTTTGTCTCTGTATCTCTCAAACTAGAGTCTAAAAACTCAATCCCACCTTTCTACTATATGATGGCACAAAAATTCTTGCAACCAAATGTCCTCTCTTTTTTTCTCACTATATTTCCCATGTAAATTAGAATATTTTGCATGAGAGATAATAAATACATACTTAATAAATTGTCTCTCTACTCCCTTATAAAAATCACTGCAGATGGTGATTGCAGCCATGAAATTAAAAGACGCTTATTCCTTGGAAGGAAAGTTATGACCAACCTAGATAGCATAATCAAAAGCAGAGATATTACTTTGCCAACAAAAGTCCGTCTAGTCAAGGCTATTGTTTTTCCAGTGGTCATATATGGATGTGAAATTTGGACTGTGAAGAAAGCTGAGCACCAAAGAATTGATGCTTTTGAACTATGGTGTTGGAGAAGACTCTTGGGAGTCCCTTGGACTAAAAGGAGATCCAACCAGTCCATTCTAAAGGAGATCAGTCCTGGGTGTTCTTTGCAAGGACTAATGCTAAAGCTGAAACTCCAATACTTTGGCTATCTGATGAGAGAAGTGACTTTTTGAAAAGACCCTGATGCTGGGAAAGATTAAGGCAGAAGGAGAAGGGGATGACAGAGGATGATATGATTTTATGGTATCACCGATTCAATGGGCATGAGTTTGAGTAAACTCCAAGATTTGGTGATAGACAGGGAGGCCTGGTGTGCTGCAGTCAATGTGTTTGCAAAGATTTGGACATGACTGACTGATTGAACTTAGCTGCTGTCGGGTTATAACTTTGTGTATCTTGTTGCTACTAACTAAGTGGTCACCTCAGCATCCATAAGCACTAGAGGGCATAAGAGACAGGTGAGGGCATGATAATCCAGAATGATGCAAAAGAGCAAGATGAAGCACAAAGCATGCAGAAATGTTGGACAACCACCTTTGTCTTGAATATCTTTCAATTAGGGAAGAAATGGACATTATTTATGGAAGGTATGATATGAATCACAGCAGATGGTGACTGCAGCCATGTAATTAAATGATGCTTGATCCTTGAATGAAAAATTATGACCAACCTAGATAGCATATTAAAAAGCAGAGACATTACTTTGTCAACCAAGGTCCGTCTAGTCAAAGCTATGTTTTTTTTTTTCCCAGTAGTCATGTATGGATGTGGGAGTTGGAGTATAAAGAAAGCTGAGCACTAAAAAATTGATGCTTTTGAATTGTGGTGTTTGAGAAGATTCTTGAGAGTCCCTTGGAAAGCAAAGAGATCCAACTAGCTCATCCTAGAGGAAATCAGTCCTGAAAATTCATTGGAAGGACTGATGCTGAAGCTGAAACTCCAATACTTTGGCCACCTTTTTCCAATGGCCACATTGGAAAAGACCCACATGCTGGGAAAGTTTGAAGGCAGGGAGAGAAGGGGATGACAGAGCATGAGATCGTTGGATGCCATCACCAACTCAATGGGCATAAGTTTGAGTAAGCTCTGGGCGTTGGTGATGGACAGGGAAGCCTGGTGTGCTGCAGTCCATGGAGTTGTAAAGAGTTGGATGCGACTGAATGACTGAACTGAACTGAACTGAATTTATGATATAAATATCATGTCTCCAATGCAGTGAATCCACACACCTTATCTGGAGGTGACACTGAATAAGAGAGAGCTTGATTTTAACTGTACAAGGGGTAGTTTGATTATATTAAATTCAAATTATCTCTAACTGTCAAAAAATGTTGACTGTGAAATCAGTGATTCAACTATACTGGATAATTGTGCAAGCTACTGAAACTGGAGTCTTTCCTCATAAGACCCACCATCTCATAAATCTGCATAGATGGCAGCAAACACATACCATCTACATTAGTGAGCCATTATTGCTATAGTAGTTGAGATGAGGACCCATGAGCTATTTTTTATGCTTTCCCTCAATTATTTAAACTATAGACATGTAAACTTGGGAGTTGTGGGGACAGCAATCTAATATTTTGTGTGTATAGAAGCAAGAAAAGCAAGGTGCTTAGTATTTCTTTAGTACATTTTTGAATATTTGAATTAAGCCTCCTCTCTTATTAACACTGATCATTTTCTGTCTTTTGAAATCAACTGATATAATAAATTTGGAACATGGCCATCTGATGTGAAGAACTGACTCATTTGAAAAGACCTTGATACTGGGAAAGATGGAAGGCATGAGGAGAAGCAGATGACAGAGAATGAGATGGTTGGATAGCATCACCAACTCAATGGACATGAGTTTGAGTAAACTCTGGGAGTTGGTGATGGACAGGGAGGCCTGGTGTGCTGTGGCCCATGGGGTCACAAAGTGTCGGACATGACTGAGTGACTGAACTGAATTGATGTTAAAAGTATCAGTTATGTTCTAGGTATTATCCTGTTTCTACAGAATTTCCTTTCTTTCCAGTGCAGTGTTATGGGAGAAAACACAAGCAGGAAGAATTATGCTGAAACATTTATACACGCCTCCAAGAATTCTTTAAGGAATGTCACCACTTGCGGACCTGATGCCTAAGTCAGACCAAGTCTTTCCCTGTCCCTTAAGCACATATCCAGTCAATCAGAGAGCCCTTTAAGATGTCCCTACATTTGGTGACTTCCCTCTACTCTACCTGGAAGTAATTTTGATCAATTTATTCTTAGTTTTCACTTGGATTAATGAAACACTCCATAAAAATTTGTGTTTTAGTTAATTAATTGGTTGCATTGGTCTTAGTTGTGGCACCTGGGATCTTCAATATTCATTGTGGCATGAGGGATCTTTTAATTATGGCATGTGAAGTCTTAGTTGTGGCATGTGGGATTTGGTTTCCTGACCAGGGATCAAACCTGGGCCCTCTACACTGAGAATGTGGAGTCTTAGCCACTAAACCACCAAGGAGGTGGCTGTAAAAATTTCTGTGTCCCAATCTTCGCCTGATATAAACCATTCATCACATCAGTCAAAGTAATCTTTTAGAAATATAATTCTCACTACCAACTTCTTTACACCATTTTTTTCAATAATTTTTCATTGCCTTCAGCCATATTTAATATTGTTGTCCTTTTAACTTTCAACATTTTAGATGGACAAACTTGGAAGGACAACCTTGGGAGTATTGATGTTGGTATCAGATAATGACCATTGTGAAGAACTGTCTTGCTGCTGCTGCTGCTAAGTCACTTCAGTCGTGTCCGACTCTGTGCGACCCCATAGATGGCAGCCCACCAGGCTCCCCCGTCCCTGGGATTCTCCAGGCAAGAACACTGGAGTGGGTTGCCATTTCCTTCTCCAATGCATGAAAGTGAAAAGTGAAAAGTGAAAGTGAAGTCGCGCAGTCTGTCTGACTCTTTGCGACCCCATGGACTGCAGCCTACCAGGCAAGAGTACTGGATTGTGGTGCCACCGCCTTCTCTGGAGGAACTGTCTTAGCATCATATTTAGTAGCATCTCTGTCCTCTATTTGTTAGGTACCAGTAACATCAGCCTAGCTACAATAAAATATACCCAAATATTACCAAATGCCCCCTGAGCTCACAATCATCCTGGCTGAGAACTGTTCTACATACATAGCTGTTGATTTATATAACAATGCTTTTTCAACCTCAATTTTTTTTTAAATTATTGTCTTCTTCCTGAAATGTTTGTTCTGTACTGCTACTGGTTTTCCTATTGAGTTAATGTCATTTCCTCCCAATGCAGTACACTTGTTTAGTTTTACTCTCTGACATCGTTTTTATTTCATTTATTTGAAATTCTCTATCTTTAATTCCCAAGTCATTTTATCAATTTATTCTGTGTATTCTCTCTCTGCTCATCACCTGGCCTGTG
Source organism: Bubalus bubalis (assembly GCF_019923935.1). NCBI lineage: Eukaryota > Metazoa > Chordata > Mammalia > Artiodactyla > Bovidae > Bubalus > Bubalus bubalis. Next base: position 99,583,558 of record NC_059166.1, read on the forward strand.
CCCCTACTCTTTCCAGTTCTCTGATAATTGTCCATCCTGTGTCTCAATGTATCTTCACCACCTGTGTCACTTCCTTCAGAAAAACTTCCTAAGCGCCACAAATAGCATTGGTCTGATTTTTTTTAATTTAAATTTATTTATTTTAATTAGAGGCTAATTACCCTACAATATTGTATTGGTTTTGCCAAACATCAACATGAATCCGCCATGGGTGTACACGTGTTCCCAATCCTGAACCCCCCTCCCACCTCCCTCCCCATAGAAGAAATGAATAGCCAGTCCAGGTTTGATGCAGGACACAGGAAGCCTGGGGCTGGTGCACTGGTCTGATTTTTGTTGTCACTAATATGGATATCAAAAATTGTATTCCTTTTACTGAGAACACTTGTCTGTATTTTTCTTTTTGTTTATACTTGTATGATGATCTAGCTTGGTCCCATCACTTCATGGGAAATAGATGGGGAAACAGTGGAAACAGTGTCAGACTTTATTTTTTGGGGCTCCAAAATCACTGCAGATGGTGATTGCAGCCATGAAATAAAAAGATGCTTACTCCTTGGAAGGAAAGTTATGACCAACCTAGATAGCATATTCAAAATCAGAGACATTACTTTGCCAACAAAGATCCATCTAGTCAAGGCTATGGTTCCAGGGGTCATGTATGGATGTGAGAGCTGGACTGTGAAGAAAGTTGAGGGCCGAAAAATTGATGCTTTTGAACTGTGGTGTTGGAGAAGACTCTTGAGAGTCCCTTGGACTGCAAGGAGATCCAACCTGTCCATCTTAAAGGAGATCAATCCTGGGTATTCACTGGAAGGACTGATGCTGAAGCTGAAACTCCAATACTTTGGCCACCTCATGCAAAAAGTTGACTCATTGGAAAAGGCTCTGATGCTGGGAGGGATTGGGGGCAGGAAGAGAAAGGCACGACAGAGGATGAGATGGCTGGATGGCATCACTGACTCGATGGACGTGAGTTTGAGTGAATTCTGGGAGTTGGTGATGGCCAGGGAGGACTGGCGTGCTGCTATTCATGGGGTCGCAAAGAGTCGGTCATGACTGAGTGACTGAACTGAACTGAACTGAATGTATTCCTCACCCAGTAATTATTTTACTTAGTAAGAACATGAACCATGATGTGTGTGTGTGTGTGTGTGTGTGTGTGTGTGTGTGTGTGTGTGTGTTTGGTACCACTGTATTTCCAGCACTTACCACAGAGTCTGGCACATAACAGACTATACGTTTGGTGAATGAGAATAAATGTGGAACACTGCTCACACTTATGATCAGATGATGACCTGTATCATGATGTTTCTACTATGGGTTATAAGCTACCTGAGAGCTGGGACCTTGCCCTTGTTTAGAACTACTATACATACAGTATGGACTTCCCTGTTGCTCAATTGGTACATAATCTGCCTGCAATGCACGAGACCAGGATTCAATCCCTGAGTCAGGGAGAACCTCTGGAGAAGGGACTGGCAATCCAGTTCAGTTTTCTTCCCTGGAAATTCCCATGGACAGAGAAACCTGGTGGGCTACAGTCTGTGGGGTTGCAAAGAGTCAGACATGACTCAGCAACTCACACACACATACATACAGTACAGAATGCACATTCACAAAAATATTACCAAAGAATGAGTGTTTTCTAAAAATAACTTCACATATAAATTGTAACATTTATAAAGTTTCAGTTTAAAAAAATGAATCTAAGACATCTGCTGGCCCATTTTTCTGTATTTTTCATCTTGTAGATGAGGAATATAAATTAATGGTAGGCTAATACTTAAAGCTGAAACTCCAGTACTTTGGCCAACTCATGTGAAGAGTTGACTCACTGGAAAAGACTCTGATGATGGGAGGGATTGGGGGCAGGATGAGAAGGGGACGATAGAGGATGAGATGGCTGGATGGCATCACTGACTCGATGGACATGAGTTAGTGTGAACTCCGGGAGTTGGTGATGGACAGGGAGGCCTGGCGTGCTGCGATTCATGGGGTTGCAAAGAGTCGGACACGACTGAGCAACTGAATTGAACTGAACCGAATACTTAAATCTGGTCTCCTGACACTTAGTTAAATATTTCTTTCTTAGTTGCTTAATATCATTGTCATATATCATTGAAAACTACAGAATACTCTGTGACATTTGTGTTAGTAACTCTAATACACCTACAAATACTCTTAATTGATAGTGTGCAATACTTGTCATTCTACCTATATACCACTATTTTGCTTTCTTATTCGGTCCTTGTGTAGCTTTTTAAAGAATTTTTTCAATAACACCTTTCGCAATAAGTTGATATCACAGAAGTATTATAGAATAAACATACAGTTTAATAAAAATAAAACTTTTGGTTGCTGTCATATTTAATAAATTTCTTTACACAATATAAATATAGACTCAGATCTATAAACAACAAAGAAAATTAAAGACTTTAATTTAAAAAATAATATATATATATTTAATATAAATTTATTTATTTTAATTGGAGGCTAATTAATTTACAATGTTGTATTGGTTTTGCCATACACTGATGCTGGATCATTTATTAACCCAATACCATTTAAACTTATGAAATATGAAACAGAATTATCAATCTCAGTATTTTGGACAATCATACTACTAACTGATTTCCTAAAAATGTAGGAAGCTCTTTATCAGCTTTAACTTAGCCAATCTTAACCACTCCGGGTAACCAAAGTCCTGTCTATCAGGAGAAAGGCTCATTAATGAACGAAAAGCATTAGCATGACTCAGAGCCTGAAGAAAACATGCATAACAGGAAAAGTTAATTAGTCTAGCCCCGCTGTATCGAGCATTGAATGGCAGAACTTACAAAGCATGCTCACAATTACTTGACAAACTGACATCAGAATGCCTTTTCTAGAAAATAACTCTAGGCTGGCAGGGTGAATCATTCTTTACATTATTAACCATTAAAATGGTGTCACGTAGGTCTGGTGGGGTGAAATATATCTAAGAAGGGACTCTTTTCTAGCCCTCACAGGACTAGGAAATAAAAATTATCTTATGTTAACATTTTGTTTTTAGGGGGTTGATGGTTGCTTCACCAAAAGCTTTTTATCCATCACATCCTGGGGGCCTTTGATAATATACACATCTTTTTGCAAACTATAGATGGATATTAATCTGGAAGAAAGAATAGCAGTCTGTCAAGAAAAAATATTTCTCAAAATAGAGATCAGCAATGCACTCCCTTAATTGATTGATTTCACTACTTACACTTCAAAAAATGTGACTTGAAAAATACATGCTTCATTCTAAAATAACAGTATATATAACAAGGAACTTTTTAAAATAAGTCCTATTAAGTACATTTACAGTAACATAAAAGTAGTAAGTGACTAATTTCCTCAAGTACTATTCTTTAAAGTTAAGTATTTACATTTAATCAAAAAGGATGTCATTTCCCATGGTTTATTGGAATGTTTATTGGAATGTTATATAAACCATATATATGTGTGTGTATATATATATATATATATATATATATATAACTTCTTCTTTCCTCACCATAGACATTCAAAATCACTGTGCCTCCTACTTCTAAAATAGGTTTAAGCATGACACCTTTTACTGCCTCCATTTCTATTCCATGTTCACTCTATCTTCTCTTGCCTAGATACAGTAATTTAGGTGTTTTTTTTTTTCCTCTTCTAATAGATTTCCATTATACTTGAAATCCAAATTTGTGTTTTACATATAAATATATATATATAAAATATATATTATATGTATATGAATATATACACATTAACACATGTATGTAAGCTGATTCTTGCTTATTGCTCTTGACACATTCTTTGTCCCTCTCAACCATTTGAGTTTTTGTGTGTTTTCTGTTTGCATGTTTTGTTTTTTTTTTCTTAGTACATTTACTTTTACTGATCTTTCTGTCAGGGATTCCCTGTTCCTAACTTTGTTTGACTGTTTTTTTTTTGTTTTTTTTTTTTTTTTTTAACCATACAGTGGTCAGACCACATGTGACCTCTTCTAGGATGGCTGACTTTACTGCTCAAACTGCCAACCACAATCCATATCCTCAATCCAATTAAGCTCAACTATTTATTTCCTAAATATTTTTATAAGAATATAACTCACATTTTTCACATGCTTTTTTTTTTTTCTTTTTCTTTTGCTTTTTTATGTGCTTTCTCCTCACAACAAAATAACATATTCTAATTCTGCTTTGGCCACCTGATGCAAAAAGCCAACTGTTTGGAAAATACCCTGATACTGGGAAAGATTGAAGGCAATAGAAGAAGAGGACAACAGAGAATCTGATAGCTGAATGACATCACGGACTCAATGGATATGAGTTTGAGCAAACTCTGGGAGATAGGGAAGGACAGGGAAGCCTTGTATGCTGCAGTTCATAGGGTAACAAAGAGTCAGACACAACTTAGTGACTTAACAAAAAATAAAGAGGAAACTAAACTATGAAATTTATCTTGGCTTAGATTTGAAGATTAATAAATGCTTACTGAATGCATGATTGAGTTAAAGGAAATCCATGTTTCAAATGACAACTATTTTATAAACTAAATCACCAAAAGACTTATAGCTAGAACATATCTTGGAGTTATCTAATCTGGTTCATTTTATAAATAAAAAAACTGAGGCCAGCGTATATTATCTAACTTCCTAAAACTCACACAGACAACCACTAGTAGAATTAAGACTAGAATGTGTATTTCCCATAATATGCAGAAAGGCTGAGGCAAAGGAAGAGATGATTGATATTTTTCATATAACGTTCTCTCTGTCATGCAATCTGATAACACTATAGAGGAAAAGCCACATCGTCTGTTTCTCCATTATGCACATTTATTTGTTCCCTCAAATTTATTCTTACAAAGTACATCATAACACATCCAGTATTCCAAAGGGATGAAAAGTTATATCAAGTCTTCATGTTTTAGCTTAGTAAAGAACTTGGAGGTTGTCACTACCCTTCATACAACCAAAGCTAACAAACTGACATCACTGACTTGGATGCACAGAGAACTGATATTGCATAGTGGGTCATCACTACAAAATTTGGAAAGACAGGTGAGTACAGAGTCATAATCAACATTTCTGAATATGGACCAGAAATCACTGAAGTCATTAACTGCTAGGAACTTAAGTGATAATCTTGATAACATGCAGGAGACAGTATATACTAACAAGAAAGTATAGAATGTGTGGAGCCTGTAATCTTAGGGGTCCCTGAAGATTCAAGGATTTGGGGGGTTTACTTTCAGGGACACCACAGGTACTAATAAGCCTTTAGGAGAGAAGGTGCAGCAAGGGATGGTCATTGTGAAATATCTTTGGAGAATTTTGCAATAGCAGAGGCATACTCTAGGAAAGTCTTTACCAAAACCTTAACCTCTTAGGTGAAAGCCACTTACAAGATTCTAATCTCTTCCAACCTTCCTGTTTCACCTAAGAAGGAACAAGTTGAGAGACATTTCTGAAGGACACAACTCAGGAACACAAATCTACTTAAAAAAAAATGAGATATAATCATAAAATGATGGATAACTTTCCATCCTCATATCATACCACCACATCAGTAAATCTCTTTATATTAACAGTGGGCTACAGCTGAAAGATCTGTGAGACAGATTCATTCTAAGGAGGAGTTCCCAGGGAATCACAAAGGAAATTTTGAGGCACAGATAAGAAGACTAAAATGATTTGAACCCTCTAGCTCCTGTGAGGGCTTCCCTGAGAGCTCAGCTTGTAAAGAATCGATCCGCACTACAATAAATATTAAGTGAAGTTGCTCAGTTGTGTCCGACTCTTTGGGACCCCATGGACTGTAGCCCACTAGGCTCCTCCATGTGTCCATGGGATTTTCCGGACAAGAGTATTAGAATGGGTTGCCATTTCCTTCTCCAGGGGATATTCCTGACCCAAGGATTGAGCCTGGGTCTCTGGCATTGTAGGCAGACTCTTTATCCTCTGAGTCAACAGGGAAGCCCAGAAGTGAAGTCACTCAGTCAGCAAATATTAAACACAGTTCAAATCCTGGCCAAATTAACATAAAGACTCATAATAAAGATCTATTTACCTTAACTCCTATCTGTTACATCATGTCTGACTTTCAAAAACAAAACAGAAAAACATAAGGCATGCTGAAAGACAGGTAAAAGCACAGGCTGAAGAAACAAAGTAAGCATCAAAACCAGACTCCAATATGACACAGATTTGGGCAACATCTTAGAGAAAATTTAAACTGATAATGATTAATATGATGAGAGCTCTAATAGAAAAAATGAAATGATATGCAATACATATCATATCAATACAGATGGATACAAGTAAGCACAGAGGAAACTCTCAAAACAATCAGAAGATTAGAAATCAGAGAACTGTTAACACATATGAGGAATGACTTTGACGGGTTCATCTATAGATGTGATACAGAAAAGGAAATAATCAGTGAGCTTGAACATGTGTCAGTAAAAACTTTACAAACCAAAAGGCAAAGTGAAACAATGGTGAAAAGGAAAAAGAACAGAATATCTGAGAAGTTTGGGATGATTTCAAAAGGCTTAGTATATACAGAATTGAAATATTAGAGAGAGAGAGAGAGAGAGGAAAAGAAAAGGATATAGAAGATGCATTTGAATTATTAATGACCAAATTTTTTTTTCCAAAATTAATGACACCAAAATTAAAGACACCAAATCTTAGAGTGATGAGCTTCAGAGAACATCTTGTAAGATAAAAATTAAAAATCTATACCTAGGTATATAATATGTAAACTATAGAAAATAAAAGGCCAAAACAAATCTTGAAAGAAACCAAAAGTGTGGAAAAAAACAATAAGAATTGCAAAGGACTCTCATCTGAAATCATACCAATAAGAACAGAATGGGGAGAAAAAAATTGAAGCATTCAAATAAGATTAAGAAAAAAACACCAACCTATAATTCTATATCCAGTGAAATTATAATAGTAATTAAATGAAGGAAAAAATGACATTGTATTTTCCTAATTTCTCAAAAATATTTTAAAATAATTGTAAAATATACAAAACAAAATTTCTTATCTAAACAGTTTAAGTGTACAGTCCAGCAGTAAGTATATTCACATTTTTGTACAACGAATTTTCACTCTTTTTATCTTGCAAAACTAAAACTCTATCCCCAATAAGCAATGATTTCCCAATCTGATTGCCCTTACAACCAGGCATCCACAATTTTATTTTCTGTCTCTATGAATTTGAAATAATCTAGGTAGTTCCCCAAATAAATGAAATCATACAGTATTTGTCTTTTTGTTAGTGGCTTACTTCATTTAGTATGCTATTGTTAAGACTGTAGAATATGTATGAATTAATTTCATTTTTAAGGTTGAATTATATTGCATCATATGTTCATACCACATTCTATTCATCCATTTATCTGTCAGTGAACACCAGGTTCTGATGTTTTGCTTCTGAATTTTGGCTATTGCAAATAATGCTGTCATAGAAATAGGTGTGCAGTTTATTTAAAATAATAATAGTAACAAGATATTGGGAAATTATATGGATAAGTAAAATGAATGAAAACAACTTCACACCACATTGGACACAGGAGTTGAGAATATCTTGTTATAAGGTAACTTTGGTATGTGAGAAGTAGTATAGTATTATCTGAAAGAGGACTTAGATTGGCTGTAATTATATACTGAAAACTCTAGGAAAACCTTATTTAAAAAATAACAACAGGAGATGAAAAGTGAATGAATATATATGAATATTCATTCATATCTATTCACTGAATGAATAGATATAAATAGATGAATACAATGAATAGATGTGAATGAATAGATATGAATATTCTATTAAAATGAGAATGCAGAAAGAAAGAAAGAAAAAAAAATAACAAGAACAAATGCAGCTAACAGAAAAAGGCACGCATGCTCAGTTGTGTGCAGCCCTCTGTGATGCTATGGAGCCTGCCAAGCTCCCCTGTCCATGGGATTCTCCAGGCAAGTATATTGGAGTGGGTTGTCATTGCTTCCCTCAGGAAAACTTTCAAACCCAAGGATAAAACCCACCTCTCCTGTAGCTCCTGCATTGACAGGGGGATTCTGATTCTTTACAAGCCACCTGGAAAAACTGCAACTAATAGAAGACATTTCTGCAAAAGCATGATAGATAATGATCCAGCCTATTATAATAATTATAATATTAGAATATAAATATGATATTATAATAATCACTTTAGATAAGAATGATCTAAATACACCAATTAAAAGAGAAATTGTCAGAGTAGATTATATAGAAACAAAAAATATAAACAAAATCCAACTATGTATTGTCTAAAAGAAATTCACTTTAAATATAAAGCTGAGTAAGTTTAAAATAAATAGACTTGGAAAGATATAACATGTAAGCCTTAATGAAAAGTAAGCTGGAATAGCTTTTATAACTTCTGAAAAAACAGATCTCAAGACAAGGAACTGATCAGGGATTAAGAAGAACATTGCTGAAAAAAAGAAAGAAAAAGAGTATAATGTATAATGTCAAAGGTAACAAAGCTTACAGGAGATAACCGTCCTTTGTGAGTGTGTACCTACATCAAAATACATTATGCAAAAACTGGTATAACTACAAGCAGAAAATAAAAATTCACTACTTTAAATGGTGACTTCAGCCACCCTCCTTTAGTAAGTGGTCACAAAACAAGTGAGAACGTAATTGCCCTGAAAAGCTCTATTGGTCAACTTGACATAAATGGCATTTATAAAATAGCACATCCATAACAACAGAATATACATTCTTCCTATGCTCATATGGAACATTCACCAAGCTAGATCATATTCTGGGATGTATAACATATCTCAACAAATTTATAATAATAGAAATTACCAAAGTGCATTATCAGATGACAAACGAAATAGAAATAAAAAACATAAAGGTATTTGATAAATTCCCAATGCTGCTGCTGCTGCTAAGTCGCTTCAGTCATGTCCGACTCTGTGCAACCCCATAGACGGCAGCCCACGAAGCTCCCCCATCCCTGGGATTCTCCAGGCAAGAACACTGGAGTCGGTTGCCATTTCCTTCTCCAATACTTGGAAATTAAACACCACAACTTAAAAATAATGTATCAGTCAAATAAAAAGTCACCAGATACATTTTTAAAAAATATTTTGAACTAAATGATAATGATAATTCAGCTTATCAAAATTTATGGAATCTAGTGAAAGCCATGCTTAGACAAAGAGTTATAGCATTAAATCCATATATTGTAAAGAAAAAAAAGAGTAAGGTCTGGAATTAAGATAAGATCTTATCTAATCAAGATAAGATAAGATCAATAATATAAGATCTTATCATCTAAGATTTCACCCTAAAAAAGAAATTAAGGCAAAAATGATCCAAGTAAAAGACATAGTAAATATTAAGTCAGAAATAAATGAAATTTAAAACAAACAAACAAACAAAAATCAGTAGAAAAAAATAACAAATGCAAAAGCTGGTTTTTGTAAAAATAAGTAAAATTGATTAACTTTCAGTAAGCTTAAAGTGAAAGAACAAAATACAAACTATCACTGTCAGAAAAGAAAAAAAAATTAAAAAGTGCCATCTCTAGTGATTTCAGTGGCAATAAAATGATAATAAAGGAATACTGAAAACAACAGTAGGCTCACAACTTTGATAAGTGAAACAAACCAATGGCTAGTAAGAGAGAAAAATTACCAAAACTCACATAAGGAAAAATAGATAATCCAAATAGGTCTATATCTATTAAGGAAATTAAACCAATAATTGGTAGCTATCTTTTTTTTTAGTTTATTATAAAAAAGCCTATCTGATTTTCCTGGTGAGTTCTACCACATATTTAAGAAAGGAGTGATACCAATTAATTCTATATGATCACTTCCAGAAAATTAATTCAGAGCAAGCACTTTCACATTGAATCCATAAGGTCAGACTCATGCATTTATACAGCCACTAGATAAAGACATCACAAAGAAAGGAAAAGTAAATCTCCCATGTTCATAAATGCAAAAATCTTCAAAAATATCAAATAAATATTTTACAAATGCATTAAGAAGTATACTATCTGACAAAAACAGATTTATTCCAGATAGATTGTTTCAACATTTCAAAGCCAATCAGTGCAATCAACAACATCAACAGACCAACATAGAAAAGTCTTCTAAGATCCAACATGCATGCAAAATAAAAACCCTCAGCAAACTAGGAGTAGAGGGAAGTCTCCTCAACTTGATAAAGGGCTTCTAAGAAAAGCCTATAGCTAACACCATATTTAATAGTGAGAAACTAGATGTCTTCCTCTAACATCAGGAACAAGGCAAAAATGTACCCTCTCACCACTGTTCTTCATACAGGAAGTCTAGTGTAATAAGAAAGGGAAATAAAGGTATAAAAATTGAGAAGTAGAAACAGCTGTCTTTGTGCACAGATGACATGATTATATATGCTGCTGCTAAGTCACTTCAGCCGTGTCTGAATCTGTGTGACTCCATAGACGGCAGCCCACCAGGCTCCCCCATCCCTGGGATTCTCCAGGTGAGAACACTGGAGTGGGTTGCCATTTCCTTCTCCAATGCATGAAAGTGAAGGGTGAAAGTGAAGTCACTCAGTCGTGTCCAACTTAGCGACCCCATGGACTGCAGCCTTCCAGTCTCCTCCATCCATGGGATTTTCCAGGCAAGAGTACTAGAGTGGGTTGCCATTGCCTTCTCCATATATATACACACACACATACATACATATATAATATAATATATGTATATAAATCACAAAGACTTAAAAAAAACATGATGAGAGTAAAATTTTAGGATTTAGGTTACTACAGTTGACTCCTTGAACAACTAAAGGATTAGTATCACTGATCCACTGTGCAATAAAATATTTTGTGCATAATTTGCAGTTGGTCCCCTGTATCCGCAAACTTGATATCTTTCATTCCTCCATATCTGTAGTTTCTCCATATCAGAGAATTCAGCCAACTTCAGACTGGGTAGTAGTATGGTATTTGCGCCTGAAAAACAAAAACAAAACACACATATAAGCAAGTGCACACAGTTCAAACCCTTGTTGTTCCAATGCTCAACAGTATACAAAAGTTAAGGTCTTTTTTATATGTTAACAATGGGCAACTGGGACTGAAATATAAAAAAAGTCAAGTTTGATAATAGCATCAAGAGTTCGACACGACATAGCAACTGAAAAACAATAACACCAAGAAAATGAAAAATTGGATATAAATCTACTCAACATGTATAGGATCTATATGCAGAAAACTATAGAATTCTGATAAAAAGCAAATAAACAGAAAACTTGAAGAAGATCTAAACAAATGGAACATTTATGGATCCTACATCTGACATAGATAAATCCTACATTCATAGATTGGAAGATTCAGTGTTGACAGGATGTCAGTTCTTCCCAACTTGATCAGATTCTATGCAATTTCCATCAGAATTCCAGCATGACATTTTGTAAATATTGACAAAATGATTCTAATGTTTATATGAAAAAATATTCTTAAAATTTTATTTTTAATTAGAAGATAATTGCTTTACAATGCTGTGTTTGTTTCTACCATACAGCAGGGTGAATCAGCTGTGTGTGTGTTAGTCACTCAGTAGTGTCCAAATCTTTGCAACCCGTGGACTGTAGCCCACCAGGCTCCTCTGTCCATGGAATTCTCCAGGCAAGAGTACTCGAGTGGGTTGCCATTCTCTTCTCCTAGGGGATCTTCCACACCCAGGGATTGAACCCAAGTCTCCTGCACTGTGGGCCCATTCTTTACCATCTGAGCCACCTGGGAAGCCTGAATCAGCCATAAGTATACATATTTCCCTTACTCTTGAACATCCCTCCCACCCATTCTTTCCACCCTTCAGGTTTTCACAGAGCACTGGGTTGAGTTCCCTGTGTTGTACTGTAACTTCATACTAACTCTTTATAATCAAAGATAACCTTGAATAACCAAATGAATAGTAAAGAAAAATAGCAAAGTAGAAGAATTCACATTAGTTGATTAAAAAGCTTTTAAGAAAGCTATACCAATTATGATCATGTGGCATTTGTGAAAAAAATAAAGGCAGATCAAAGAAAAAGTTACTATACAAATTTACTATACAAATGCAGCAGACCCAATTCCTCTATTGACACATTTAAATATGTCTGGTTTTATCTATTTAATCATTATGCCTACAATTCTATGTAATACATTTATGCTTCTCTTTCTTCATTTTTCAACAATAGTTATATGCTGCTACTGCTGTTAAGTCACTTCAGTTGTATCCGACTCTGTGCGACCCCATAGATGGCAGCCCACCAGGCTCCTCTGTCCATGGGATTTTCCAGGCAAGAGTACTGGAGTGGGTTGCCATTGCCTTCTCCACTATAGTTATATAATTATGTATGTATATATACATATATGTATATATATATATCTGTTGGTTGCTTGGCTTTCCACACAAAGAACTCAAAACTGCAAAATAATATAACTATGGAAATATAAAATCTTGTCTGTATTACCTTCCCTTTAAAGAAAGAACTTGTCATCTGTTTCTCAGGTTATATATAGATCTATCTCATTTTTTAATTTCTTCTTATACATTATTTTACAAGAGTCAAATGATTTCTGTCTTCTGTCCCTCCCTACATGAAGCAATGCATAGACCTTGCAGGTGTATCTTGAATGTAATGAATAATATGAAGCCATCAGATCAAATAAGCTTGGATCAAACCACTAACTTAAGAGCCACATAATCAAACAAAGGCAGATGACAGGAAAGTGCAGGTCACTTTTTGTATGGAAAGCAAAATAAATAAAAGTGAAATTTCCGCCCTTCCCTCTCTTGTTTCTGAAAAAAATAATCTTCACAGTGGACCAGAATGAAGAGGGTTTTCTGGAAGCCCCAGAGATTTAAATTAAACAGTCTGCTGCAGCAAACTCCAGCTTTTTCTTGCTTGGTTTGTTTCTTGCCATGGATTGCAGTCTTTCAATCACAGTTCAGCTCTACCAGCCTAGCAGTCCTTGCTAATTAGTGAACTAAAAGAAGAATTTTTAGTAAATACATCAGAAATTAAAGACCTTAACTAAGCCAAGAAGGAAGTGTGATTTGAATCTTAATTACTGCAGTCTATGATCGTCACTTTCTCAAGGAAAGATTAGACGTCTTGACACTACTTTGGATTAAAAAGGACCCCAAATAAAAAAGACAAAAATCTAGTAAAAATATTGAGTTTCTAACAATTAACAAAATTGATATAAATTCTAAATATTCCATCTCTGACATCATCCCCTAAATAAATTACAAGTGCTAAATCTGAAAAGAATGATTTATTCTGCAGTTTCAACATCAGGGAGCTTTTGACAAGCACTACTAAAAGGGCTCCGAAAAGGTGTTTTAACAAAGAGAATTGTTGATTCAGTGTAGCTGTGTTTTTAATCTGTAACATCTGGCTTGCCTCTCAGTACAGTCTTTCTAAACATCAAAAAGACTTTCTTTTTCTTGTCTTGATTATTACATCAACTCTTAATTAGCAATACATTTTTCTTCCTTTCAGTCAGTACTAAAAGATGTGGGAAGATCAAGGGAATGCAGCAGACCCCTTGTCTATTGTATCAATGGCCTTCTAGTTCCCCTGAGAGCTCTGTTTGCCTGTCCTCACAGGCACAATGGGACCACAGGCACATCAGAGACAACTTTCATCTAATTCAGTGTGCCTTTTCTATCCTGCCTTATTCTGTTAAGTATTCTGAGTGTTTGTAGTAAAAGCAGCTAAAATTTATTGAAATGCTTTACTTCCATAGATACACTGAAATAAAATCAGTAGAGTGTTACTTACATCCTGTAATTTTTAATCGCACTAATTTGTATGGCACATAATTGGCCTAATTATCTTAATGCTTTGCAACAGAAAGAAAAATACATCTAATACTTCCTCCTGCAAAGATGAATCAGCTTTGCTGTGTCTAAATAATTCAAAGTAAAGCAAAGACTTGACAGGCATCTGGTTAGAAGGATCATCAAGAAAATGGCTTATTTAATACATAAATTCCTCAAATGCCAGTCTACTTTGTTGAAGCACAGTAATAGATTATTTTAGCTTTACCAAATTAAAAATTGTATAACTTAAAATATTTAAAAAAATATTACTTTGGGAAATTAAAATTCACCACATATCAAAGAAGAATTGAGGTTTGAAAATGCAAATTTTCTACATATATTTGGAATCTGAATGATTTATTTTATTTTATATAGACATCAAGTTTGAATTCAATTACACAATTTCCAAGACATAAGTTAAAGCAAATAAATTGATAACTAATGAAAAGCCCAAGTGAAGAATTGCACAAAACAAAGTAAATGTCACAGAAAGACATATTTAAACATTTTTCTAAGGAGAATAATGTAGGAAAAAAAAATGAGTATTAGTTATTCCCATATTTTACTCCTGTTTTACATTTTTATGTAAAGTTTATTCAATAAAGATGAATAAAATTGAAATAAACTTTAAATTAAAATGCAGGATCTATAATATGTATTTGTCAATTTAAATTCAGCATTAAATAAAATTATTTGTTAATGAGAATAAAAATCAAGTAAAAAATTAAAATGTATATATCTGTCTTGAAGGAAATCCATCTCCCCACTTAGGTGATTTTTCCACTGCACTTGCTCTTTCATTTTAGTTTCTATTAGTAAATTAAAAATAATAATAATAATAGATTTTAAAATCTAATCTGTATAATAATATTAAAATAAAATGTATACAAATATATTCCCCTTTGTGTTACTAATTTACTGACATTCTTTGTACCTTTTAAAAACATAGCAGTCTTGATTTTTTTTCTATTCACAATGAATTGTGCCATTTAATTTCACAGCAACATCAGTTAATATGCTTGTAAATAAATGATACATATTTTACCAATACCTCAAGTCCCCTACTTTACTCTTCTTTCCACATTGAAGACAATGAGGAGAGCTCTCCTTTTGCAAATTATTAACTTTAAATAATTTGTAATACAATTTTTTTATGGTTGATCCCAAAAGGTTTCAAAGAAGAAACAACACTGTAACACTGTGTTTGTTTCTAGTAGATTAAGTCACAGTATTGGCATGAGAAGTAAAGTGGTTTCAATTCCCTGTGCTATGCTCCAACTGCATAACCTTATATAAATAATTTATTCTTCTCGAGCAGGGAATCCAACCAGGATCTTCTACATTGCAGGTGGATTCTTTACCGAGTTATCAGGGAAGCCCCTGTCTGAGAGTTGGCTCCATTTACACACCGTCCTTCAATGGTCAACTTCCTTTACGGGTTCAGTAAAATACGTACTTTCAGACATCCACAAGAGATACTGTGATGGATCCCAGGATTGGGTTGGGGTGTTGGTTGTGTGTGCAACATATTTGTAAGCTAAAACTCAGACTGCCAGTTACATGACCCTGCAACTGCTGGGTCAGAGATGACTTCATTAATTGTGTCACTGCAAGTAGCTTAGATTCCTGTTTGTCAGTTCTTGCAAATATTAATGTCTTAGTGCATTTCTATTTATACCTTTTATACTCGGTGCATAATTATAACTAATATACATGGTGATCTTGTGTATCTGTCAAGTCCTTTGTTCTATATGCTGCATATTAAATACCTTATCACATTATATAAAATAACTTTTCATATTGAGGGAAGTAGTTCTGAAATTATTTGGCTTCAAGATATTTTTACATCCTTAAAAAATTAGAATGTCAAAGAGCATTTGTATTATATATATTGATATTTAATGTATTAAAATTATAAAGAAAATTATCCATCTTACAACTTGAATGCATCTTTTACTGATTTACATTATAACATCATGCACTGTCATTTGGAAATTATATGTCCATTTAGTTATGCAAATAGTCTGAATATAGCATTTGAAGTAGGCAAATTAAGTGCTTTGATTATTAACTGAATTTTGGGAAATTATTAGTATGCTGAGAAATTATATCTTAGGGTTATATTAGGTTTATTTTAATGAAAAAAGGGCTTTCCTAGTGGCTCAGAGGGTAAAGAATCTGCTAGTAATACAGGAAACCTGGGTTCCATTCCTCGGATGGGCAGATTCCCTTGAGACAAAAATGGCAACCCACTTCAGTATTCTTACCTAGAAAATTCTGTCAACAAAGGAACCTGGCAGTCTACGGTCCAAGGTATCACAAAATGTCGGATGCAACTGAGTGACTAACTTTTTCACTTTCAGAGAAAACTGTAGAGTATCTGTGATTTGTCTTTAAGTACTTCCCACTGGTACTTAAGTATTATCGATCTTAGTTTTATTCTTTATGTTTGTAAATATAAGAGAAAATTATTCCTTAAAATAATGTAAGATACAAGAAATTATTTATGTGACTTTATGTCACAATAGCAGCACCAAAGATCAAAGAAAAAAAGAGTCTTTTAGACTAAGACAAAAAAAAAAAAATTATGCATAGTTGAAACTTCTGCAATGATCCTGGTTATATCATAGACATGGTTGATGTTTCTGGAGAAATAGCCTTACTGTATTCACAGCAGTGTCCTTTGTGCATGGTTCATTTCAGTTCAGTCACTCAGTCATGTATAACTCTTTGCAACCCCATGAATCACAGCACGCTAGGCCTCCCTGTCCATCACCATCTCCCAGAGTTCACTCATACTCACATCCATCGAGTCGGTGATGCCATCCAGCCATGACATCCTGTGTCGTCCCCTTTTCCTCCTGCCCCCAATCCCTGCCAGCATCAGAGTCTTTTACAATGAATCAACTCTTCACATGAAGTGGCCAAAGTATTGGAGTTTCAGCTTTAGCATCAGTCCTTTCAAAGAACACCCAGGGCTGATCTCCTTCAGAATGGACTGGTTGAATCTCCTTGCCGTCCAAGGGACTCTCAAGAGTCTTCTCCAACACCACAGTTCAAAAGCATCAATTCTTTGTTGCTCAGCTTCCTTCACAGTCCAACTCTCACATCCATACATGACAACAGGAAAAACCATAGCCTTGACTAGACGGACCTTTGTTGGTAATGTCTCTGCTTTTCAATATGCTATCTAGGTTGGTCATAACTTTTCTTCCAAAGAATAAGCATCTTTTAATTTCATGGCTGCAATCACCATATGCAGTGATTTTGAAGCCTGAAAAATTAAAGTCTGACACTATTTCCACTGTTTCCCCATCTATTTCCCAGGAAGTGATGGGACCAGATATCATGATCTTTGTTTTCTGAATGTTGAGCTTTTAGCCAACTTTTTCACTCTCCTCTTTCACGTTCATCAAGAGGCTTTTTAGTTCCTCTTCACTTTCTGCCATAAGGGTGGTGTCATCTGCATATCTGAGGTTATTGATATTTCTCCCGGCAATCTTGATTCCAGCTTATGCTTCTTCCAGCCCAGCGTTTCTCATGATGTACTCTGCATAGAAGTTAAATAAGCAGGGTGACAATATGCAGCCTTGACATACTCCTTTTCCTATTTGGAACCTGTCTGTTGTTCCATGTCCAGTTCTAGCTATTGCTTCCTACCTGCATATAGGTTTCTGAAGAAGTAGGTCAGGTGGTCTGGTATTCCCATTTCTTTAAGAATTTTTCAACAGTTTATTGTGATCCACACAGTCCAAGGCTTTGACATAGTCAATAAAGCAGAAATAGATGCTTTTCTGGAACTCTCTTGCTTTTTCCATGATCCAGCGGATGTTGGCAATTTGATCTCTGGTTCTTCTGCCTTTTTATAAAACAAGTTTGAACATCTGGAAGTTCCTAGTTCACGTATTGCTGAAGCCTGGCTTGGAGAATTTTGAGCATTAGTGAGTGAGATGAGTGCAATTGTGCGGTAGTTTGAACATTCTTTGGCATTGCCTTTCTTTGGGATTGGAATGAAAACTGACCTTTTCCAATCCTGTGGCCACTGCTGAGTTTTCCAAATTTGCTGGCATATTGAGCGCAGCACTTTCACAGCATCATCTTCCAGGATTTGGAATAGCTCAACTGGAATTCCATCACCTCCACTAGCTGTGTTCATAGTGATGCTTTCTAAGGCCCACTTGACTTTACTTTCCAGGATGTCTGGCTCTAGATGAGTGATCATACCATCGTGATTATCTTGGTCATGAAAATCTTTTTTGTACAGTTCTTCTGTGTATTCTAGCCACCTCTTCTTAATATCTTCTGCTTCTATTAGGTCCATACAATTTCTGTCCTTTATCGTGCCCTTCTTTGCATGAAATTTTCCCAAGCTATCTCTAATTTTCTTGAAGAGATCTCTTGTTTTTCCCATTCTGTTGTTTTCCTCTATTTCTTTGCACTGATCACTGAGTAGGGCTTTCTTATCTCCTCTTGCTATTCTTTAGAACTCTTCATTCAGATGCTTATATCTTTCCTTTTCTCCTTTGCTTTTCACTTCTCTTCTTTTCACAGCTATTTGTAAGGCCTCCCCAGACAGCCATTTTGCTTTTTTGCATTTCTCTTCCATGGGGATGGTCTTGATCCCTGTCTCCTGTACAATGTCTCGAACCTCCATCCATAGTTCATCAGGCAGTCTATCAGATCTAGGCCCTAAATCTATTTCTCACTTCCACTGTATAATCATAAGGGATTTGATTTAGGTCATACCTGAATGGTCTAGTGGTTTTCCCTACTTTCTTCAATTTAAGTCTGAATTTGGCAATAAGGAGCTTTGTGCACAGATGATGCCATTACACAGAGGATGTTTGAATAAAGATCATCATTGAAACCTAGACCTGAATACAACCTCAGAGACTATTGAGGCCTAAGATATTTTATTGTTCATGAGGAACCTAAGAACTGAAAAATATTTTGACTTACTTAAGGTAATAGCTGCTTAGTGATATAGCTGAGACCAGAATATCGACAAAGGTTTCTCTTCAAGTGCTACATTATTTTCCCCTCAAATAAGAGTTATGGTTAATTTCAGTTAATCCTGAAAATATGATGAAAAATGTGTGGTCATATATTTTATAAATTAATCAGCTTAAAAATAGAGTCATATAAAGATTAGAAAAATAAATGTCTATATATACTTGTAACTATAGTTATGGTTCTGTTAGTCCAGGAGAATAAAATCTGTTTTTATTTACAAATAATATATGATGGTATAAAATATCAAACACATAAGTGAAGTTATCCAAATACCTGCCTGTAAATGTTAATATAAGTATGAAATTGAATTTTCTTTGGTAATCTAATTTCATTTGTTTTTACTGTTCAGTCCTTCAGTCACATCTGACAAAGAGACCTTATGGACTGTAGCATGCCAGACTTCTGGGTCCTTCACTATTTCCCGGACTTTGCTCAGATTCATGTCCATTGAGTCAGTGATGATATCTAACCATCTCATCCTCTGCTGCCCGCTTTTCCTTTTGTGTTCAATCTTTTCCCACATCAGGGTCTTCTCTAATGAGTCAACTTTCCACATAAGGGAGCCAAAGTATTGGAACTTCAGCCTTGACATTTTTTTCCAATTAGTATTTGGCTTTGATTTCCTTTAGTATTGACTGGTTTGATCTCCTGGCAGTCTAAGCGACTATCAAGAGTCTTCTCCAGCACTACAGTTCAAAAGTATTGATTCTTTGGCACTGAGCCTTCTTTATTGTCCCACCTTCACATCCATACATGGCTCCTGGAAAAAAAAACATAGTTTTGACTGTAAAGACTTTTGTTGGCAAAGAGTAGTATCCACTTTTTAATACTCTGTCTAGGTTTGTCATAACTTTCTTTCCCAGGAGCAAGTGTGTTTTATTTTCATGGCTCTAGTCACTGCTCATGGTGATTTTGAAGGGCAAAAAAATAAAATGTCACTGCTTCCCCTTTTTTCCTCTTGTATTTGCCATGAAGTGATGGGACTTGATGCCATAATCTTGTTTTATTAGTGTTAAGTTTGAAGCCAATTTCATTTACCATGACTTACAAGACAAATTCCTAACCTCAGAGCTTGGATTTTGATTAGCTGGATGTGACTGTTCTCATTCACTATTATATAGAAATATGGAAAAATGAAGAAAAATAATACAAATGTGGAGTCATAATTAAATGTTCACTATTTTCTTGTAGAAATTAACTCAATATAATTAATAAAAGCCAGATATGGAAAAAAAAAAACTATTTATGAATAAACCAGCAATAGACCTATGAAAGGGCTTCCCTGGTGGCTCAGATGGTAACCAATCTGCCTGGAATGTGGGAGACCCAGGTTCATTCCCTGGATTGGGAAGATCCCCTGGAGAAGGGCATGGCAACACACTCCAGTATTCCTGCTTGGAGAATCCCCATTGACAGAGGAGCCTGACAGGCTACAGTCCATGGGGTTGCAAAGAGTCAGACATGACTGAGTGACTAAGTACACACACAGAATTATGAAAGAGAACAGTTTATTGTTTCCACTGAATTCTAACCCATAAGAGGACTGGGACTGAGCCCTTGTGTGGAGTGGCCAATCAATTACTCCTTCTTGCTCCAGCTCCAAAATTATATCTGTTTTGCATTCATTTAGAAGAAATGAGAATGAATAATGACCATGAAATCCTAAAAGATATGGCCAACTACAAGTAAGGGCAGAGAGAGTAAGATAACTGTTAGCAGTGTATTCTATATACTTTATTTTCAATATTTCAATTCAAATACATAAACTGCATGCCACTTCATATCCTACACAGAAATACGATCTCCATTTCCTCATAGATTACAAACAAAGCAGACTGAGTAAGGGAAGTTTAGCAACAGACCTGAAGAATTGATACTTTTCTGTGAGTAAGAGGAGGAATATTAAAGGAT
Source organism: Bubalus bubalis (assembly GCF_019923935.1). NCBI lineage: Eukaryota > Metazoa > Chordata > Mammalia > Artiodactyla > Bovidae > Bubalus > Bubalus bubalis. The sequence continues at coordinate 99,604,373 of NC_059166.1, forward strand.
AACACATCAATATTTCTCACTTTCTCCATGTAATAAGAAGCAAGTTGTTTGCTATGAATGATAGAGTGGAGATTGGGTATGGCTCCTATGAAGATTCATTAAAGTTTAAAATAATCATCATTGGGAAACCGCTTTGTAGATTAATACTGAAGGTTTTACAGGTGTTTGAGACCTTGCTTTACGTTTAGGAAAGAATCAATCTATCCATTTAATTTCATTTCTACATCACATAGGAACAAGGGAGACCAATGGCAGCATTTAGTATGATTTGAGAGTAAGAATTTTGCTGTGCTTCTTAAATGAGGAGTGGTAGACAATGTGATTTCAAGCTACTGGTGTAGGGCAGATTCATATCAGAAGTTAGAGTAGAAAGAAGGCTGAGTAAAAAGGGAGGAAAATATAATGGAAGAATATAGCATAAAATAAATGTTAAAAATTATAATAAGTCTAGAAAGGTGACTTAAAAGAAAATTGTTTGGAGATGGAAGTGTAAAAATTATTTTGTAGATCTAGATTTGAATCCAAGTTTCAAAAATGTGTAAAATGTGGCTATAGGGAATTAGATGTGGGATAATAAGGAAAAGATTTCAGATAGGTCATCTTCATGATGATAAAATAACCCCAGCCCCAGGAGGTGAGCTGAATAATGAAGAAGCACAAGGGCAAAGCCCAATTTCTACAGAGGATGTTGATGTATAAGCAGGTTAGTATTAAATTACAGATTCAAGAAAAGTGAGAAAACATATATTTCGAAGAAACCTGCACATGGAAAATGAGCAGTGGAGTGATAATGAGAAAGGGACAACAGGATATCATAATGTTGCTGGCCCTAATTCCACTCTGAGGCTGATCTGGGGTCCACATGTGTTTGGTGCCCAGTGCAGAAGGCTTCAGGAAATGACAGTTCAAAGGCTTCCTTTTTCAGTTTGTTTTATTCAAAGCAGAGACCTTCTTTCCTAATTCCTTTCTCTAAATTTTATAGTTATTTCAATTTTTTTGTCTCTCAAAATGTCCAAGAATTCTGGTTACTTTCTTTGTTTTAATAAATAAAAACCCTGGGCAGTTTAGAAAGCTTAAAGTTGACTAGTTAATATTTGAAGACTGATGCTACAGAAATAAGACACTATATCAAATATAAATTATGTGGATAAATATTAGTTTGTAACGTTATTTGTGCTAATGAAAATTTGGCCATAATTTAAATAATTAAATAGTAATACAAGACTATATATTGTTTAATATCTATTTTGTATGAGCTAAAATATAAAGCATGACTTTATGATTTCATACAGTTTCAAAGTGTTTCAGCATAATGAAAAATACTTAAATGTTGTGTGAAAACTAGAATTATACTAACAACATTCTAAAAGTAAAATATATTATTTCTGTATATGATATATTCAAGGAACAAAATGATTGCACCAAAGCTACAAAAGTAGTTTTCACTGGATGGTGTAATTATGAAAGTTATTCTTTTTTTTTTTCCCCTCTCTGTGGGCTTTCACACTTTACAAAGCACAGATGGGTCAAATTGAAAACAGCATGATAATAAAATCAACCTAACTTAATTAATAATCACATTAAATGCAATTGGTCTTCAGTTCAGTTCAGTTCAGTCACTCAGTCGTGTCTGACTCTTTGCGACCCCATAAACCACAGCATGCCAGGCCTCCCTGTCCATCACCAACTCTCTCAATCCACCCAAACCCATGTCCATTGAGTCAATGATACCATCCAACCATCTCATCCTCTGTAATCCCCTGTACAATGGATACTAGCACAATATTTTAAATTAACTATACTTCAATTAAAAAAAATAGAAGAGTACATAATATAACCTTGAGAAAAGAAATACAAGGATGGAACGCAAGTGGCTATGACAACAGAGATTGATGGGGGTGGTTGGAAAGGGGACATTATTTATATATAAAGTATACTGCATATACTTTCCAAAGTTAAAAAATACTAATTTAAGTTTTTAAGTAATGCATATTTATTTATATAAAAAGTAACTTCCACAGTTATATATTTATGGTATATAAATATCTGCAGAAATATTGTACCTTCTTCAAAAATATTCATTACTTAAAATAAGATTTGTAATCATATAGGCAAATATGATCATGATTCTTCATGACTATAAATGCAATACATCATTTTTCAAAGGGAAAAATAAAACAATTTTTCAAAATAAAATAAGTATGATATTTAACTCATATTTTTTATTTAGTTTTTAGAAAATAGCAATTTTTGGGATCTTTGAGAAACTCACAATTCATTCAGTTTTTTGGTGAGATGTAACTAATATTAAATTTGCTTTTTTGGTAATTCTTGATGATAAAATGTGACTAGGATTTCATTGCTGTAAATTTTATTCAGAAATATCTTTCATTTACTTAAATAAGAAACCTGTCTTGTAAAAGAAGACCAAATTACCCCAAACATTCCACATACTCATTTGGTCCAGTGGGGATTTTTAAAAGGATGCTCACATGATAGTTATCAGGTGCTTCCTGTTGGTAGATACCTTATTTCAGAAACACAGACTTTGTGATGTCTCCTGTGATATATTCTGTAGCTCTATTGTCAATGAAAAATAAAATAAAAGACTCTACATTTAAATTAAATTTACAGAAATAATGATTCAAAGTTTAAGTACCTATATGGCAAGTTTTAGGAAAAGCAAATAAACACAGCCAAGTTATAAATCATTCAGCGAGATGATTTATTATGAAAAAATAAGCTGACTTTAACTATAGTTTCTCTGCTGGGTGCTGCTCTATAGGACAGTTATAGTAAGTCAAGCAATGAATGAATAGAAAATATAATTATTTTAACTTCCTAAGGATAAGCCCCTGAGACTTCTTTTTCACTTATGCATGCAAGTCTCTTTTATCAGTAAAAGTATTTTATGCTGTACTGACTGCACCATATTTACTTATTCCTGAAAACAAATCTGAGATCAGATGGGTATTTGTGGTCTATTTTTATTTTAAGTTTGCATATTATGGATTTGTAGATGCATTGTTAGGTTTTCAGCACATTCTGCTAAAAGAAAACCCTACTACCTAACTATCTTAAAAGAGCCCATGGAGAGCGTGTTTTGTGTCCTTAGGAACACCATTTGTGATTTTATCAGCAACTGGTATATCATTTAAAATATTTTATTTTCAAAATTCTAGTGTTCATTTTTGACTTTTTGAAATTGTTTTCCTTTTGAATCATTGTTGCTAAATCCATCTTATGAAACAAATTTGCTTAAGAGGCATTCATGGATAGAGCTGTACAATTTTTTCACAACCAATATAGCTTTTGTCACCTCCACTTATATTAATCAAAAGTTTGCAAGTTTTAGGAAAAAAAGTTGCTAGAACTAAGCAAGTAAATGAAATGGTAGAGTAGAGAGAAAATAGGAAATAAGGTGAAAGAAGAGTGGGGGCGGGGAGAAGGGTATGCAGTGACAAATGAAGACAATAATCTGAAAGAAGTATAAAGAAAAGCAGCACCATATCTTCAAAATACAGTTATCTTAGGCTTCCAAGGTAGCACTAGTAGTAAAAAATCTACCAGCCAATGCAGGAGATGCAAGAGAAGTGGATTTGATGCCTGGGTCTGGAAGATCCCCTGGAGGAGGTCATGGCAACCCACTCCAGTGTTCTTGCCTGGAGAATCACATGGACAGGGAAGCCTGGCAGGCTACAGTCCATGGGGCTGCAAAGACTCAGTCACGACTGAAACAACTTAGCATACATGCACAGTCGTCTTGGTATTAAATCTTCCAGTTAGCTTTGTGGGCATTTACCACCTAATAAACTGGAATGGACATCAAAATGTTCAGAAAAGCAAAAACAAACAAACAACAACAACAAAAAAAAAAAAAAACAGAGAATAACTAAAAGGAAACAAAAATTTAAAAGGTCATGTTTCTGAATTTTCCCCATAGATTTAACAGCTACCTATTAGCTCTATTTTTATGTTAAAAATGCCATGAAATACCTTTTTATGCAGTGTCTTGGATTCATAAAGTTGTTATAACAACTTTGTTCCTTACATATAGATTTTTTCTTTTTTTTTTTTCCTTTTTTAAAAATTTTATTTTATTTAACTTTAGAATATTGTATTGGTTTTGCCATATATCAAAATGAATCTGCCACAGGTATACATGTGTTCCCCATTCTGACCCCTCCTCCCTCATCCCTCTGGGTCGTCCCAGTGCACCAACCCCTAGCATTCAGTATCGTGCATTGAACCTGGACTGGCGACTCGTTTCATATATGATATTATACATATTTCAATGCCATTGTCCCAAATCATCCCACCCTCTCCCTCTCCCAGAGTCCAAAACACTGTTCTATACATCAGTGTCTCTTTTGCTGTCTCGTATACAGGGTTATTATTACCATCTTTCTAAATTCCATATATGAGAGTTAGTATACTGTATTGGTGTTTTTCTTTCTGGCTTACTTCACTCTGTATAATAGGCTCCAGTTTCATCCACCTCATTAGAACTGATTCAAATGTATTCGTTTTAATGGCTGAGTAATACTCTATTGTGTATATGTACCACAGCTTTCTTATCCATTCATCTGCTGATGGACATCTAGGTTGCTTCCATGTCCTGGCTATTATAAACAGTGCTGCGATGAACATTGGGGTACACATGTCTCTTTCAATTCTGGTTTCCTCAGTGTGTATGCCCAGCAGTGGGATTGCTGAATCATAAGGCAGTTCTATTCCCAGTTTTTTAAGGAATCTCCACACATATAGATTTTTTAATAGGTAAACAAGAGTGATTATTTCCTAAGGAAAACCATTTTCAAATAATATGTTTCAAATTTTCAATCAAAAAAATGATTTTGTGCTAACTAAAGTGAATAATATTACAGACTTCAAGCATGAGGTCTTTCTGTCCCCCCACCCCACCCCCATGTGGTGAACAAAGGATCTAGCAGGCCAAAGTACTTTCTAAGAACAGTGCTTCCTCAGAAGGAAGAGATCAGGAAAGGATACCTAACTCAACCTATGTGTATGTCAAAATTTTCAGTACAGTCAATAGAAAGAGGTTTGGGAAGCTCACTGTCTGTGAGTCTCTTCCAATGATTGCCCTTGAATATGAGGCTAGGAACTGGGAAGAAAGCTTAATATTAAGGGGGCAGGTTCAGGAGACAAGACAACGTGACAAGAGTGGAAACACCATATTATTCTTGATTTCAATGCGACTCAGTTTCAGCAAGAGCAGAATGCAGCAGGAGGGGGAAGAGGTGTGTCCTGGGCTAAGCTATAGTATCAGCTTCACTGAAACACATTTGACTAGATGCATAGGTAATTATATGTTCATTATTGACAACTAGCAGCCTACATAATTAGAAAAAACTTCCTCAATATTTCCATGAAATTGTTTGTAAGAAACATCAAAGCTTTGTGTTTTTAAAGGTGTTTATAAGAAATACAATAAAATGAAAAGAAATGCTCATAAAGTAAAGTGCTATTTCACACAGCAAGACTTAAATTTTGACCCACTGTCAGAATGTGCAGCAGATGAAGTGAAAAATGCAATAGACTAAGAATCAGGAGACCAGGGTTTCCATCTTGTGTTGCCACTAGCTATCTGACGTAGAGTATCTCAGTGTCTTTGTTTTTTTGTTTTGTTTTGTTTTGCTTTCTCTCTCTCTCTCTTTTTTTTTTTTTTTTTAACTTTTTCCTCTGTAAAATGAGATACTGGTTGATCTCTAAAATCTTGTCCAGTGCTGAAAATCTATATACTTTGAATTCTCTTTTCTAACAGCATAGATAGATTTATGTTGATCTATCCATGTGTGCATTTCCAATCTTTTGTGAGTAGTTTTATGCTCCATTATTTTGACTGACAATGTTTTTAGGTATACACTCTGTGACAGAAGGACTCAAAGTGATTCATTCAAAAATCAAAATCCCCACCACTGCCAATTAGCAAAGTCCCTAATCAATGAAGTGCCCTGTAGAAACTGTGATGCCACTATTTCCTCAGGATATATTTCCAAGGATGTCTATCTGACCAAGAAAGAATGCATATACAGAGAAACAATCACTTAGAATTTCAATAACCTGTGGACTAAATATGTTCTTTTGAGAGCAAAATTACAGCTTACATTGCTTCCTTGTATACTTATGATACACATAGAAAAGATGAAAAAAGATTAGTGACAGAGATTACAAAAAAGCATTCATGAAATTAAGTGTACTCCTGTGAGCTAAAGTAATATGCATAAATATACCTAGGTTGTAATGACTCAGTTGAGAGAGAATAGACATGATTATCTATATAAAATAGTATATATACATATATGCAATTGTTTACATATAATTATATTTCATCATATGTAACACAAATGTATATGATGGAGAACAGAAACACTATAATTGTCTATTGAACTGACTATATGATTCCAAGTTTTGGTTTCAGTTTTATCTCAAAATCACTGGTATGCCTGTGTCATGGTATCTTTTAGAAAGATTGGCATGTTTAAGTTAAATTTTAATAAATGTATCCAATTTGTGCTGTATTTAACAACTTGAAAATAAAATGATAAGTGACAAATGATATTTCAATAATGCCTTTGAAATATGTTACAAATAGTGTAGTTTTGCCCTCATTAACCCATTTATCTAAAGTACATTGTTTAGGAGAATTTGAAACCAATGCCAACTTTACTCTGCTGTGTAGTTAGTTACAAGCTTCATTACTGGTTTCTTCAAAAGCTCTTTTCCAAAAGGCTTTCTTTTATCTAGGAAGAACGTGGATAAACTAGCAACAAATATTCATGTATGCATCAAGAATGGTATACTAACAATGGTCAGTACTGGCATAGAATTTGTTTACATATACAAGACTGTATTCAACATATGATCCAATGCATTGTCTATGGACCAAATAAAGAAAATTGTACTTCCGTTTTCTCCATTTATTTTTTCACTTCACTCCAAGGTACTCTATTATATAATTTAAGAGTTTTACCACTCTGAAATAAAAATTGACTTGAAAAATACAATGCGTGAATGCTTAGTCACATACTCACATCTGACTCTGCAACCTTTTAGACTGTAGTTTGCCAGGCCCCTCTGTTTATTGGATTTGTCAGGAAAGAATATTGGAGTGGGTTGCCATTTCATTCTCCAGGGAATATTCCTGAACCAGGGATCCAACCTGCATCTCCTAGGTCTCCTGTGTTGCAGGCAGATTCTTCGCCTGCTGAAGCCATTTGAAAAATACTTATCGAACCTATTCTATTACAGATGAATATCCTGACTTTTAAAGAGTTTAAGTGACTTTCTAGAATCACACAATTTACTAGTATCACAGTTGAAACTTTGGTCTTATGATTTCAAATGTAGCAATTATCTTTTAGTATTTTATTTAATTGGCTAAAATAAAGAACAATTATTCTAATATGATCGTCTTGTTGTAAAAATTGTGAGTTTATTCAGTAAGTTAGAGCTATAATTTTTATGGAAAGTAGGTTCTTGCTCAGAAGTTGAAATTAATCAAGTGAGAAAGGAGAAGTTAGGGGTTTTAACAATTGGAAATAGACCCAATAATCTAAAAACTTGCCTGCGCAAATGTCCTAGAGACTATCCTCAGGACTTTTCAAGAAGAGAGTAACACAGTCACCAATCAACCTTACAAAAACAAGTGGCGATTAGCAGAGGCTTTTCCCTTCACAGACCAATGTGTATTTACAACCGATGAACAGAAACATAAAGGGTGATCCTATTAAGGACATAGGTAAATGGGCAGTAGGGCTTTTTAATGCCCAGAAAGGTAAGTTTATGCAAAGTTCACAATTTGAAATGACAGAAGGAAGGTTTTAAATGCATAGTTATATGAGCAGAACAACTGCATGATATTTGACAAAGGAGCACTGATTAAGAACTCTTTTGTGTTGGCCATTGGCCAGTTTTGCACAATTTGGAGTCTGCCCCAAATGCCTCTCAGGGTTTGTAACTAGATACTTAGACATATACAGAATGAACCCACTTAAAATGTATTTAATTAGAACACATACTAAAATCCCCACCTTTTTTGGTAGGTCAATATAAAACCAAATATAATTTAAAACTTGTTTTATAAGTATATAGTCAGGACTAAATATGTGATGACATAGACTTTACATTTTTAGCACTTTATTTTGAAATAATCTTGTACAAAATTCATGAGAGATAAAGTGAGTGTTTTATAGAATCAAGATAAATGAGCCTGATGAATTTATCTTCACACTGAGAACAATATTATCCATATGACTGGTATATCCAAAGTATGATTGCTTGACTGTGCCAGTTTTTGCCTCTGTGATGCTTATTTTGCTTTTTAGCCCAATCCATTTATAAAAAGCCAACTATCATGATATGCTGTATGCTATTTGGATTGTCTCCATGTTCAGCCTCTGAGTTGATTCATGTTTTCATCCTAATGAGACAGAAGACTGTAAATAAAAATTGAAAGAGAAGACCTATTTCCCTAAACCCTCTTTGCAAGATACTGGAACATTTACCTAGTTAAGTTGATGCTTAACTAAGAGAATATATTAATAGGAATGAAAAATCTCCCCCGACTTTCCCCCAAAGCCAACTGCATTGGGAGGTGGCAGCTTTCAGAATTGTCAGGAATGGATAATGGGGTGCTGTTATCTGGTGGGAGATTGTGGTGCAGCCATGGAAGATGCTGTATCCAGACTACATCACACTTGAGGCAGACCAGAATCCTTCATGAGGAATTCCTTGGCATCCCTGGAACTACTTTGAGAGTGTTACATTGAGAATGTAGATGAGCAAATTAGGGCAACAACCTATAAAATGTAGGTTATTATTGATAATATGACACTATTTCATCATTTGGCTATTAAAGACTATGGAAAGTTATTTTTTAATACTTTAACTTTCAAAGGAACACTTTACATCTTCCTATATCAAGCACTTGAGTCATGTAACACTTCATTATTCTTAATCTTGTGTGACAGTATGTCCTGCAATGCCACCCTTTACCCTATAACCCTGGAGAACTCCTCTATTGTTGGACAACTCAGGGGAGCACAGCAATGCAAAGACTCATGTGGGATCCAGGGTAACAGTCTGAAATGTAGCTCCATGGTTACTTGGGCTTTTTAGGATTAGGGAGCTAATCTCCCAGAATTTGGGTCCCACTAGATCAAACATGCATTCTTCCAGCAGCTCACCAGAGGACCAAGTTATCCAGTCAAAGTCAATTGCTGAGAGGAAAATGGAGACTTCTAATTTGTGAGCAAAGTGCAGCATTTTTGAATGACATTCCTGGGACTGATGAATGGTGGACATATTTATTAATTCAATCATTAAACTTTTAAATTATTTGAAGGGGGAATGCTAATTCCTTTAAACACTAAAGATTGGGAGAAAATTACCATTCATAAGACTATTAATGCATTCTTTTAATTTGAGCATTATACTCAAATAATTTTCACTAATTTCCATCAAACTATCCCCTCAAATTATCATATATTTTAATATCCCACCCATTGGGAAAATGCCTACAGGAATCTGTATGCTTTTAGCTAGTAGAATTCTACAGTTTTTCTATGTAGTTATACAGCCTTAAGACATAAAGTTAAGATTACTAAGATTTAATTATATTTATGCCCCAGTGTGTTTTTGCCAGGTGAATTTGTTAAAAAAATTTTAAATGAATCATTATAACTAATGAACTACAAGGAGGAAAAAAATGAGTTTTATGTAAAAATGTTCCAAATGTGATGAAAGTGAGTTGCTAAAAAAAATTAGTGAATGAGTATAAAAATGTATTTTTTTAATGAAAGAAAGTAAAGGAATTCCACATTGAATGTGTTTTATAAGTATTAGTTCATTTTTAGATATTGCAGTCCAAGTCATAGATTTCATTTATTGAAGTTACATCTGTTTGTAAGAAAGAAAATGACAAAAGTCCCCTTAAGCAAATAAATCATCCTCTTATTTATAACTATAACCTACAACTGCTGCTGATAGGGTCAGTTAATAAATATAAACATATATATTTTAATTATAAAAAAAATAATATGTTCTTATGTTTTCCTGTTCAGTAGCAAGTTAAATATTTGGAACAGTTGTAAAAGTTAGGTAAACTTTTAAATAATTATTACGCTAAGGCTTCTGCAATCCTATTGTTGTTTTGCATCCAACATTATAGATATAAAGTAGGAAGACATGTCCATCTATATATGCCAATCTATATTAAGCAATATCTCTTTACATTAAGAATATTAATTTTCTCAGTTTTTCCAATTAAAAGTCCTGAATATCAACTGTACTGTACTTAGAATGTTTAGACTCATTGTTTAAATATTAAAATTATTAATTTCACAGATGATAAATTCCCATTGTGATACCATATTTGCTTATCTTTTCAGAAAGTTAAGATGATTTTGAAGAGACAACATTATGTACGAACAGATACAAGCATAGAGAAATAATGTTAACTAAAAGTCACTGAGAAACATGGTCAGCAATGGAGGAAGTGAAAAACAACAAAATAATAGAACACATGCTGTTTTAAGATTCAGTATTCTATTTTGAGATTCAGTAGTAAATGAATAATTGTTATAATAATGAGTTGGAAACAGTTTTAACTTCGTATAATGAAGCTGAAACCAAATTTGGATGTATGTAGTTTTTAATATAGACTCAATGCAAAAATGTTTCTGGTTATGGTTGTGACATCCTTGTCCACCTCCTGCTTTATTGGAAAGCCTGCACATAGAGTTGTTCTATAATACAGAAGAAACAGGGTATGCTCTTTTTATTTTTTCTTTTATGTACCAAAACATGGTAGAAATCCCATCTTGAAATCTCTGGAATAAAAACCCTATAAACTATACTACAACATTGTGGATAGTGAAATAACAAAGTAGTTTAAGATTGCTAAGCAGCACTTGGAGGGCAAATCTTTTCAACATTCTCGTTACAGATTTTTAACTCCTTGGAACATTTGGTTTGGATTCTAAAGCACAAATCACACAACAGAATATCGTATCTCTTTTGTCTAAAGCCAGAGAATCCACACTGCCATGTTTTGGTTGACCAATTCAAAAGTTGTAAATCAGTTTGAGCATGACTTTTGTAGGGAATCTGGGACAGAGAAGACAATGATGATGATGAGGCTCCTAGAAAGGTTAAAGGCCGGCACAACACTGAGGATGAAACAGGGTTTGCAAATAGCTTCTCACCTGAGAAGTAAAACAGTATCTCTAGAAGCATTCTACATTAAATATTCTCCTTCCAGGCAGATAAATAACTTGAGTTTGTTCTGAAAGAACACTTAAAAATACTGTTTTCCAATTATTATATGCATGTCAGAGAACAGATAAAATTAAGAAATTATATTCTATAAATTTAATATTTGACTTTTCTTCTATTTTACAAAGAATTTTATTTTCTAAACAATATAATATTACAAATACTAGAACAGAGTCACAAAACTGCTTATACGTATTATGAGATTATATATATATATAGTTCCTGACAAAGAACTCCTAAAACACTTGAAAAATGAAATGGTTAGGAAAATCTTCCTCTCTAACATTTAGTCCTTGACCTCAGTCTTGACACAGAGCTCTTGAAACCTTTGTAATTTTCTGAGTAATAGAAGCTTCTGTCATCAAACTCCTAAATCCCTTGGAATGTCCTGGGTGATAGGAATATCTTTTTTTGTATAGAGTAGCTCTTGGTGGGCTCTTACATTGGGGGCTGGTCACCAGAAAGGCCAGCCATTAATAGAAACTTGAGACTTTCATCTACTTCCCGCATTCTGCAGAGAGAGGGGCTGAAAATGGAGTTAATAATTGATCATACCTCTGTGACAAGCCTCCATTAAAACCCCAATAGTATCGGGTTTGAGGAGTTTCAGGTTGGTGAACACACCTACATACCGGGAGGGTCGTGCACTCCAACTCCACAGAAACAGAAGCTCTTTCATTCAAGACCTTTACAAACCCTGTCCTATGCATCTCTTCATGGAGCTCTTCATCAGTATCCTTTTTCTTATCATTTACAGCATTCAGTTAAATCTCTCAATGGTGTCTGACCCTGTGACCCCATGGACTACAGCATGCCAGGCTTCCCTGTCCATCGCCAGCTCCCAGTGCTTTCTCAAACTCATGTCCATCAAGTTGGTAATGCCATCCAACCATCTCATCCTCTGTCGTCCCCTTCTCCTCCTACCTTCAATCTTTCCCATCTTCAGGGACTTTTCTAATGAATCAATTCTTCTCATTATATGGCCAAAGTATTGGAGCTTCAGGTTCAGCATCAGTCCTTTCAATGAATATTCAAGATTGATTTCCTTTAGGATTGACTTGTTCTCCTTTCAGTCCAAGGAACTCTCAAGAGTCTCTAACACCAGAGTTTAAAAGTATCAATTCTTTGGTGCTCAGCTTTTTTTATGGTCCCACTCTTACATCCATACATGACTACTGGAAAAACCATAGCTTTGACTAGATGGACTTTTGTTGGCAAAATTATGTCTCTGCTTTTTATTATGCTGTCTAGGTTTGCCATAGCTTTTCTTCCTAGGGACAAGCATCTTTTCATTTCATGGCTGCAGTCTCTACCCACAGAGATTTTGAAGCCCAAGAAAATAAAGTCTGTCACTGTTTCCATTGTTTCCCCATCTATTTGTCATGAGGTGATAGGCCTGGACACCATGATCTTAATTTTCTGATTGTTGAGTTTTAAGTCAGCTTGTTCACTCTCTTTCACTTTCATCAAGAGGCTCTTTATTAACCAATAAAAATAGATGAATGCTTTCCTGAATTCTATGAGTTATTGTGTCAAATTATTGAACCCTGGGAGGGGACTGTAAGAATTCTGATTCATAGTCAATAGGTCAGAAATACAGGTGACAACCTGAAACTTCCAATTACTAAGAAGTAATATTTCTTATTATTTAAAAATGTATAAGAGTGATTTTTGTGAAATTGCCCTTATATTTATAAAATTATATTGTTTGGCCAAAGGAAAAAAAAAAAAAGCCTTGTAAAATAGAAGAGAAATAGATCAAATGCTAAGTGGATTAAATGGAGGGTAGTCTTGTGGGACTGAGCCTTTAACTCATGGATATGAGTTTATGAAGTTGAGTCAAAATCAAATTGAATTATAGGACACTTGGGCTTCCCTGGTAGCTCAGCTAGTAAAGAATCTGTCTTCGATGCAAGAGACCCCAGTTTGATTCCTGGGTAGGGGGATTCCCCTCAAGAAGAGAGGTAACCTATTCCTGTATTCTTGGGCTTTTCTGGTGGCTCATGTGGTAAAGAATTACCTGCAATGCAGGAAACATGGGTTTTATCTGTAGTTTGGGAAGATCCCCTGGAGGAGGGCATTGCAACCCACTCCTGTATTCTTGCCTGGAGAAACCCGATGGACAGAGGAGCCAGAGCCAGACACGACTGAGTGACTAAGCACAGGACACAGAACACCCATCTCATATCCCAGAGAACTGCTTTGTGTGGGACAAACCTCCAAACACTTGATTACCAGTGACAGAGATTCTTCATTTGGCCAAACCTTAGGCACGCTCCCAAACCTTCACTTTGGCCTATCTGTGCACTTACTTCCTTGTGAAATCTGGTTTTAACAAGATCCCTGCCAAATCAGTTGAAATAGAACCCTCAACTCTCAATATCTGGTCAGCTTTATATCTGATAAAGTTCATTCTCCATCATACTCTAGGCCTCAGCAAGAATTGTTAGGTCAGTGTAGACAGCCTTCCTCTTACTCCTGATGTTTCCTCTTAATAATTTTCCACTCACTGCTTCCCATACTGCTCCTTGGTTGTAAATTTCCAGTTGTTTGTGCTATTTTTTGGAACTGAGCCTAACTTTCTCCCACTTTAATATCCCTCTGCAGTGGTCCCTATCTACCCTAATGGGCCTAAATAAAGTTTGCCTTATGATCTTTAACAAGTGTCATTGAATTACTTTTTATTTAACATAGAAATGCTAGTTAAAAAAAAAAAATATTTGGTGTTTAAGCATGTATAATATCCTATAAGAAACTAATCACCAGTCCAGGTCTGATTCAGGATGCTTGGGGCTGGTACACTGGGATGACCCAGTGGGATGGTATGGGAAGGGAGGTGGGAGGGGGGTTCAGGATGGGGAACATGTGTACACCCGTGATGGATTCATGTTGATGTATGGCAAAACCAATAAAATATTGTAAGTAATTAACCTCCAATTAAAATAAATAAATTTAATTTTTTTAAAAAAGCATTATTTGCTAGTAGTAAAAGCAAGAGAGTTCCAGAAAAACATCTATTTCTGCTTTATTGACTATGCCAAAGCCTTTGACTGTGAGGATCACAATAAACTGTGGAAAATTCTGAAAGAGATGGGAATACCAGATCACCTGACCTGCCTTTTGAGAAATCTGTATGCAGGTCAGGAAGCAACAGTTAGAACTGGACATGGAACAACAGACTGGTTCCAAATAGGAAAAGGAGTTCGTCAAGGCTGTATATTGTCACCCTGCTTATTTCACTTCTATGCAGAGTGCATCATGAGAAACGCTGGACTGGAAGAAACACAAGCTGGAATCAAGATTGCATGGAGAAATATCAATAACCTCAGATATGCAGATGACACCACCCTTATGGGAGAAAGTGAAGAGGAACTCAAAACCCTCTTGATGAAAGTGAAAGTGGAGAGTGAAAAAGTTGGCTTAAAGCTCAACATTCAGAAAATGAAGGTCATGGCCTCTGGTCCAATCAATTCATGGGAAATAGATGGTAAAACAGTGGAAACAGTGTCAGACTTTATTTTTTTGGGCTCCAAAATCACTGCAGATGGTGACTGCAGCCATGAAATTAAAAGACGCTTACTCCTTGGAAGGAAACTCATGACCATCCTAGATAGCATATTCAAAAGCAGAGGCATTACTTTGCCAACAAAGGTTGGTCTAGTCAAGGCTATGGTTTTTCCTGTGGTCATGTATGGATGTGAGAGTTGGACTGTGAAGAAGGCTGAGCACTGAAGAATTGATGCTTTTGAACTGTGGTGTTGGAGACTCTTGAGAGTCCCTTGGACTGCAAGGAGATCCAACCAGTCCATTCTGAAGGGAATCAGCCCTGGGTTTTCTTTGGAAGAAATGATGCTAAAGCTGAAACTCCAATACTTTGGCCACCTCATGCGAAGACTTGACTCATTGGAAAAGACTCTGATGCTGGGAGGGATTGGGGGCAGGCGGAGAAGGGGACGACAGAGGATGAGATGGCTGGATGTCATCACTGACTCGAAGGAGGTGAGTCTGAGTCAACTCTGGGAGTTGGTGATGGATAGGGAGGCCTGGCGTGCTGCAATTCATGGGGTCGCAAAGAGTCAGACATGACTGAATGACTGAACTGAACTGAACTGAACTGAAATATATGAAAAGATGCTCAACATCACTCATTATTAGAGAAATGCAAATCAAAACCACAATGAGGTACCATCTCATGCCGTTCAGAATGGCTGCGATCAAAAAGCCTACAAACAATAAATGCTGGAGAGGGTGTGGAGAAAAGGGTATCCTTTTACACTGTTGGTGGGAATGCAGACTAGTACAGCCACTATGGAGAACAGTGAGGAGATTGCTTAAAAAATTGAAAATAGAACTGCCATACCACCCGACAATCTCCCTACTTGTCACACACACTGAGGAAACCATAACTGAAAGATACACATGCATTCCAATGTTCATTGTAGCCGTTAATTACTGTTTAAATAGTTAGGACATAGAAGGAAGCTAAATTCCCATCAGCAGGTGAATGGATAAGGGAGTTGTGGTACATATACACAATGGAGTATTATTTATTAAAAATAACACATTTTAATCAGTTCTAATATGATGGGTGAAACTGGAGCATATTATACAGTGAAGTAAGCTGAAAAGAGTAACACCAATACATTAAATTAACACACACACACACATATAGCAATTAGATAGATGTTAATGATGACCCTATATGCAAAACAGCAAAAGAGACACAGATGTAAAGAACAGACGTTTGGGACTATGTTGTAGAAGGCGAGGGTGGGATGACTTGAGAGAATGGTATTGAAACATGTATATTAACATATGTAAAATAGATGACCAGTGCAAGTTCAGTGCATGAAACAGGGCACTCAAACCTGGTGCTTTGGGACAACCTAGAGGGATTGGGTGGGTAGGGAGTTGGGAGGGGGATTCAGGATGGGGGGACACATGTATACCTGTGACTTATTCATGCCAATGCATGGCAAAAACCACCACAATATCGTAAAGTAATCAGCCTCCAATTAAAATTAATTAATTAATTTAAAAAATCAACATCCAGTTATCAATACTTTTAATTAGGTCACTTTTATCTTATAATGTTGTACTCACTAATACAAATAATAGTAAATATGGTTGTTTCTAACATATTACTTGCTTCTCAATATTATACAATAAATAATTTTCAAAATTTAAAAATGTATATCTTAGAACAATTCACAATTTAAATTGCCTTTCAATTGGTAGTCACTATATTTTACAAAAGTATGTTTTATCTAAATTTGGTCTATTATACTTAAAATAGTTCAACTTCATGTAAATATTAAATCTTAACACATATCTTTCATCATATTCTCTTAATAATTTCTGTAATTATAAAATTGTATATCAGGTAAAATTATTTGTTTTTGAATTAAAGGAGGAGTAATACAGTGATTTTAATACTTTCAATCAGTCTATCAGCATTCAATAAAGACTGAACATTTTAAATTTCATTAATGAAAGGTAAATTATATTTGATTAACTTATTTGTTAGTATTAAAATGCTTTTCAATCTGTGTTTCAAACAATCACTCGATAATGGCTGTTATTATTCATTTGTAAAGAGAACTTGGAGCAAAGTTTTTAAAAAGGCAAAAATTCAATTCAATTTTCAAATATATCATTTTGTAACTTACTGGCCTTGCCTCTTTTGCCCAGTTCACCAATGCTGCTGTTAATGCTTCCTGTCATACCAATTCATTCCATATTGGATTGTTATATATTCTATTTTTCTAAAGATCAATTCTCCTTTAAAACCTGCCCAGCAGTGGGGTGGCCTGGAATAATTCAGGAGGTAAGAAGAAAAGGCTTCTAAATGATTAAATTGAAAATATCAATGTCAGAGTATTGAAAAGACTTTTGGATATACGCATCCTATGTCTATATCCATGTATGCATAGAATATAGAATATACAGGCATATAGATATGATATATAGGATATATATAGGAAACATAGCATATATATAGGAAATATAGGATATATATATATGATATATATATATATATATATATTACTTTCTAATTTCTTTTCAATTATTGGATGCAGAATACCACTAAATCTTCTAGGACTTATAAGTCTTTTTTAGGATCTGGAGGAAAATGGAAAAGAATATATATATATATATATATATATATATATATATATATATATAATCCCCTTTTAGGTAGCCTAATCCTCATGATGAAATGCTTAGAAATGTTTAGAAAGTTTCTACCTGCTAGAAATTTCCTTTTACACTCGCTATGCATAACTGCCTTTGATTATCTATTCTAAAATTATTTGATTAGAATTACTCCTCAGGGCTAAAGTATGGATACATACACCCACTTCGCTGTTAATAATGTCCAAAAACAAGCAAGGAGAGCAAGCAACTCGCTTGCTCACAGCAGAAGAATTGTGCCAGAATTCTGTTAAATAATTCCCTATAAGAATATGGACACAAATATTCCAAAACCAATATCTTTTTGTAAATGCCCTTAGGACTAATTCATATCTGGCAGACCTCCTCAATGTGGACTGCTTAATTAGAAATTGAATTTCTTCTTCATATGCATTTTTCTACATACAAGTCATAGTAATTGTCTGAATCAATTAATATGAAACTGTACTACAAACACATATATTAAATTCTTGAAAACTATGTGCAAGTTTTTTACAGAGAAGTCAGGATGATTAAAGGAACTAGCAGAAATACATTGAGCTAATATCATTATTTTTTAGGATGAAAGTTTAAAGTTCTGTACAAAAAAAGTGGTCATTTGAGGGTGATACTAACTGCAGAAGACACTTCCTGCAGTTCTGGTGGAATGCCTAGCCTTTCAGAAATTGTTTAGCTTTGATTCAAACTTCGAAAGCAAAAAATGGAATACTTCTTTATTTTCTCAAGTATGCTTCTTAACCATAGTTATTATTTTAAGAATGATTTACTTTTATCACAGAACTCATTTTAGTAGCAAATTGATTGATCTGAAGAGATGGTTCCTCAATCTTAATACAAAGTAACTGATTCATTACTTCTGCAATATTTCAAGACTCAATTGATAAGAATATTCAGAATTTATATTTAAAGACTAGCTTAGAACCATGGAATTTTAAAAACAGAGAGAAAGGGACATAGGCATATACATTATATTTGGAGATGCAATACATACAATTAATACGTCTATTTCCCATGAAGTGATGGGACCGGATGCCATGATCTTCGTTTTCTGAATGTTGAGCTTTAAGGCAACTTTTTCACTCTCCACTTTCACTTTCATCAAGAGGCCTTTGAGTTGCTGTTCACTTTCTGCCATAAGGGTGGTGTCATCTGCATATCTGAGGTTATTGATATTTCTCCTGGCAATCTTGATTCCAGCTTGTGCTTCTTCCAGCCCAGCGTTTCTCATGATGCACTCTGCATAGAAGTTAAATAAACAGGGTGACAATATACAGCCTTGACGTACTCCTTTTCCTATTTGGAACCAGTCTGTTGTTCCATGTCCAGTTCTAACTTGCTTCCTGACCTGCATACAGGTTTCTCAAAAGGCAGGTCAGGGGATCCGGTATTCCCATCTCTTTCAGAATTTTCCACAGTTTATTGTGATCCACACAGTCAAAGGTTTTGGCATAGTCAATAAAGCAGAAATAGATGCTTTTTCTGGAACTCTCTTGCTTTTTTGATGATCCAGTGGATGTTGGCAATTTGATCTCTGGTTCCTCTGCCTTTTCTAAAATCAGCTTGAACATCAGGAAGTTCACGGTTCACCCATTGCTGAAGCCATCTGTGTGTCTTCTTTAGAGAAATGTCTGGTTCTTTGGCCCATTTTTTTTTTTTAATTGGGTCATTTATTCTTGTGGAATTGAGATGCATTAGCTGCTTGTGTATTTTGTATAACAATTCTTTGTCAGCTGTTTCATTTGCTATTATTTTCTCCAATTCTGAAGGCTGCCTTTTCATCTTCTTTATAGTTTCCTTCATTGTGCAAAAACTTTTTAGTTTAATTAGGTCCCATTTGTTTATTTTTATTTTTTTTATTTCCATTACAATGGGAGGTGAGTCATACAGGATCTCGCTGTGATTTATGTCAGAGGGTTCAGCCTATGTTTTCTTCTAGGAGTTTTATAGTTTCTGGTCTTACATTTAGATCTTTAATCTATTTTGAGTTTATTTTTGTGCATGGTGTTTGAAACTGTTCTAGTTTCATTCTTTTACAGGTTGATGACCAGTTTTTCCAGCACAGCTTGCTAAAGAGATTGCCTTTTTTCTACTGCATATCTGTGACTCCTTTGTTAATGATAAGTCGTCCATAGGTGTGTCTATTTATCTCTGGGCTTTCTATTTTGTTCCATTGGTCTATATTTTTGTCTTTGTGCCAGTACCATACTGTCTTGATGACTGTAGCTTTGTAGTGTAGTCTGAAATCAGGCAAGTTGATTCTTCCAGTCCCATCCTTCTTTCTCAAGATTACTTTGGCTATTCAAGTTTCTTTGTGTGTGTTTCAATACAAATTGTGAAATTATTTGTTCTAGTTCTGTGAAAAATACTGTTGATACCTTTATAGAGATTGCATTAACTCTATAGATTGCTTTGGGTTTTACACTCATTTTCAGTATACTGATTCTTCCAATTCATGAACATGGTATATTTCTCCTTCTATTTGTATCCTCTTTGATTTCTTTCATCAGTGTTTTATAGTTTCCTATTGTCTTTTGTTTCTTTAGGTAACTGTATTCCTAAGTATTTCATTGTTTTCATTGCAATGGCGAATGGGATTGTTCCAAAACAATGTTGAGTAAAAGCAGTGAGAGTGGATATGATTTTCTTGTTCCTGATCTTGGAATGCTTTCAACTTTTTACCACTGACTATGATGCTAGCTGTAGTTTTGTCATATGTGGCTTTTATTATGTTGAAGTAAGATTATTGTATGCACACTTTCTGGAGAGTTTGTTTAAAAAAAAACTGGTGCTAAATTTTTTCAAAAGCTGTTTCTGCATCTATTAAGAAATGGAAGGAATTTCTGTGTATTAAGTTTATATCCTACAACTTTATTATATTCATTGAATGGCTCTTGTAATTTTCTGGTGGTGTCTTTACGGTTTTCTATGTAGAGGATCATGTCATCTGCAAACAGTGAGAGTTTTATTCTTCTTTTCCAACCTTGATAACTGTTATTTATTTTATTCTCTGATTGCTGTGGCTAGGACTTTCAAAATTATGTTAAATAGTAGTGGTGAGAGTGGGTACCCTGTTCTTGTTCCTGGTTTTAGGGAAAATGCTTTCAATTTTTTGCCATTGCTGATAATATTTGCTGTGGGTTTGTCATATATGGCTTTTATTATGTTGAGGTATGTTTCTTCTCTGCTTGCTTTCTAGAGAGTTTTTTTTTTTTTTTTTTAATCATAAATAGGTGTTGAATTTTGTCAAAGACTTTCTCTCCATCCATTAAGATAATCATATGTTTTTAATCTTTTAATTTGTTAGTATGGTGTATCACATTGATTGATTTGCAAATGTTTGGAGAATCCTTGCATCCCTGGGATAAAGCCCATTTGGTCTTCATGTCTGATCTTTTTAATGTATTGTTGAATTATATTTGCTAGAATTTCTTTCAGGATACCTACATCTCTTTTCATCAGGGATATTGGTCTATAGTTTTATTATTTTTTTGTGTGTGACATTTTTGTCTGGTTTTGGTATTAGGGTGATGGTGTTCTCATAGAATAAGTTTTGGAGTTTAGCTTCCTCTGCAATTGTCTGGAAGAGTTTGAGTAGGATAGGTGTCAGCTCTTCTCTGAATTTTTTGTATAATTCACCTGTGAAGCCTTCTGGTCCTGGGCTTTTGTTTCTTCGAAGATTTCTGATTACAACTTTGATTTCCATGGCTTTGATGGGTCTGTTAAGATTTTCTGTTACTTCCTGGTTCACATTTGGAAGGTTATACTTTTCTAATATTTTTTTCGTTTCTTCTAAGTTGTCCATTTTATTGGTTTCTGGTAATCTCTTATGATCCTTTGTATTTCTGTGCTGTCTGTTGTGATTTCTTCATTTTCGTTTCTAAGTTTATTCATTTTATTTTTCCTCCCTTTTTTCCTTGACAAGTCTAGCTAATGGTTTGTCTATTTAACTTATGTTCTCAAAGAACCAGATTTTAGTTTTGTTGATTTTTGCTAAAGTCTTTTTTTGTTTATTTTTCATTTATTTCTGCTCTGATTTTTGCCGGGAGCTGGCGAGAGACATTCCACTCGTGACAAAGGTCATGAGGAAGGGGGCTCGGCATACGCAAAGGCGGGATCGAGCCTCGGGAGTGCCCCCGGATATTCTCGAGCATCTACCCCCCAAAAAACCAGAGTCTGCCTACTTTATTGCTTTGTGCTCTCACCTCTGACTTTACTGGGGGCTGTCCCCCACCACCATCTCGCTCTCTCTGTCAAAGAGTTAACTTACAGCTCCAATTAATAAAGTTCCTGGGCAATTAGGAGTGTTTAAATCCAAACCCCTCAGATGGCTCTCTAACTCGCCTGACAAGTTTACCCGGACACCTACAGCTATGCATACGATTGTTTACAGTCTCCCAGCCTCCAGAGGCACGGGAAGCTTAAGATATTCAAATAGCTTAGAGCCTCTCAGAGAATTAGAAACTGTCAGAATAAAACTAGTAAAAGATTTCATTGATGAGCCAATGTTTGTTGCCAAGTTTTCACATCCCCTGAATTGTATCCTTGAATGTGCATTAATTAATATAGTTGGTATGTAGAAAAAATAAGTAGTGGCCTGGTGTTAGTAACTTTAGACCCTTAAGGTAGTAAATTCTTTCCTTTGTAAACCCATTACACATCCACCCTATAGGAATGTAATCTTATCTTCGGAAGATGGCGCCAAACCTTAAAATAATTACTCTTAGAGAAAATAAGTCTTTGTTGATAAGTGCTTGTCAAGAGTCATAAAATGTTAATAGGCCTCTGGCCAGAAGATGATGTAAATCACCTAAACCATTTGTATACGATAAATCTGCAGGAAAGAAACCCTGGTTTTTGATAAGCATCAAAGACTGCTGATTTTGCATCCCCTATTGTCCTCTATGTGTAACTTAGGGTATAAAAGCCCCTGTTGAAAATAAAGCTATGGGCCTTGCTCACCAACGCTTGGTCTCCCCATGTCATTCTTCCCTTTAACTTCCAGCTGAGTGTCCATCTGGAGCGTGGATATCCTCTGCGACCATTTATTTGCCTGGGCTTCTAAGACCCACTCGAGAAGGTGTCTAAGGTGGGGCACCTTCCGCTATTCGAGAGGGCGCCTGCGGCCTCCGTGGTCAGAGCTAACCTGGTGTCACGGGTTATATTGATTTTCCGCGTAAACCAAGCCACTCAGCTTCTTTTCTCCACTGAATTTTCCTACTGAGCTATCCTCATTCTATTCCTCTTTATTATCTCTAATTAACATTTGAATAGGTCGCCTAGCCATCTCTCCTTCGAATACCCTGGATCAGCTGGGGCTGGACCCCGGCAGATTTTTGTTTATTTCCTTCTACTAACTTTGGGGTTCTTCTTTCCTTCTTTATCTAGTTGCTTTAGATGTTAAGTTAGGTTGTTTATTTTATGTTTCTCTTGTTATTTGAGGTAGACTTGTATTGTTTTAACCTCCCTCTTAGCACGGCTTTTTTGAATCCCATAGGTTTTGGCTTTCCATGTTTTCATTTTCATTTGTTTCTGTGCATATTTTGATTTCTTCCATGATCTATTGGTTATTCAGAAGCGAGTTATTTAGCCTCTATTTTTAATAGTTTTTTTTTTTTTTTTTTTTTTTTTTTTTTTTCCCCCTGTTCAGCTCAGTCACTCAGCCATATCTGACTCTTTGCAACCCTATGGACTGCAGCACACCAGGCTTCCTTGCCCATCACCAACTCCAGAAACTTACTCAAACTCATTTCCATCGAGTCAGTGATGCCATCCAACCATTTCATCCTCTGTCATCCCCTTCTTCTCCCACCTTAACCTTTCACAGCATCAGGGTCTTTACTAGTGAGTCAGGTATTCACATCAGGTGGTAAAAGCATTGGAGTTTCAGCATCAGTACTTCCAATGAGTATTCAGAACTGATTTCCTTTAGGATACACTGTTGTTTTTGTTGTTGTTGTTTTTCCCTGTAATTGATATATAATCTTACTGCATTGTGATCAGAAAAGATGCTTGGAATTATTTCATTTTAAATAAAAATTTACCAAGGCTATATTTATAGCTCAGGATGTGCTCTCTCCTGGAGAATGTCCAATGTTAATGTGAGAAAGGTGAATTCCACTGTTTGGGGTGAAATGCTCTATAAATATCAATTAGGTATAACTGGTCCATTGTATCATTTGGAGCTTGTGTTTTCCAGCTAATTTTCTGTTTGGTTGATGTATCCATAGGTGTTAGTGGCGTATTAAAGTTACCTGGTATAATTGTGTACTGTTAATTTCCCTTTTCATATTTGCTAGCATTTGCCTTATGCGTTGAGGTACTCCTATGTTGGGTGCATATATATTTATAATTGCTATATCTTCTTCTTTTATTGATCCTTTGATCATTATGTAATGTCTTTCTTTGTCTCTTATCACAATTTTTATTACAAAGTATGTTTTATCTGGTATGAGTATTGCTACTCCTGCTTTCTTTTTGTCCCTGTTTCCATGAAATGTATTTTCCAGCCTTTCACTTTCATTCTGTACGTGTCCCTAGATTTGAGGTGAGTTTCTTGTAGACAGCATATATAGGGATCTTGTTTTTGTATCCATTAGCTTATCTTTGTCCTTTGGTTGGAACATTTAACCAATTTACATTTAAGGTAACTATTGATAAATATGAACCTGTTATCATTTACTTTGCTGTTTTGGGTTCATTTTTATAAACATTTATTGTGTTTCCTGTCTAGAGGAGATCCTTTATCATTTGTTGAAGAGTTGGTTTTGTGGTGCTGCATTCTCTCAGCTTTTGCTTGCCTGTAAAGCTTTTGATTTATCTTTCATATCTGAATGAGATCCTTGCTGGGTAGAGTAATCTTGGTTGTAGGTTTTTTTGTTTTTTTGTTTTTTTTTTTTTCTCTTTCATCACTTTAAGTATGTCCTGCCATTCTCTTTTGGCCTGAAGAGTTTCTATTGAAAGATCAGCTGTTACCTTTATGGGGATCCCCTTATGTGTTTGTTGCTTTTCCCATGCTGCTTTCAATATTTGCTCTTTATTAGTTTACTTGATATGTGTTTTGGCATGTTTAGCCCTGGATTTATTCTATTTGGGACTCCTGGGTTTCTTAGATTTGGTTGGTTATTTCCTGCCACATACTAGGGAAGTTTTTGACTGTTATCTCCTCAAGTATTTTCCTATGCACTTTCTTTTCATTTTCTTCTTCTGGACACCTAGGATTTAAATGTTGGGGTGTTTAACATTGTCCCAGAGGTCTCTGAGATTGTCTAAATTTCTTTAATTCTTTTTTTTCCCTCTCTGCTTCAAATATTTCCATCATTCTATTTTCCACCTCACTTTTCCTCTCTTCTGCCTTGGTTATTCTACTGTTGGTTCCCCCCAGAGTGCTTTTGATCTCAATTCTTGGATTATTTATTATTGATTGATTCTTCTTTATTTCTTCTAAGTCCTTATTAAACATTTCTTGCATCTTCTCAATACTTAACTCTAGTCTATTTATCTGTAATTCCAGTTTCTTTTCAGGATTTTGGATCTTTTTTTTTTTTTTACTATAATTATTCTGAAACATTTTTCAGGTAGACTCCCTATCTCCCCCTCTTTGGTTTCGTTTGATGGGTTTTTAGCATGTTCCTTAACCTGCTGAATATGTCTACGCCTTTCATTTTGTTTAGGTTACTATTTTGTGGGTGCCCTTTCTGAATGCTGGAAGTTCGTAGTTCCTCTTAATTGTGGAGTCTGCTCTCTGTGGGTGGGGTGGAACTAGTGGCTTGTTAAGGTTTCCTGTTTGGGGGAGCTTGTGTCTGTATTCTGGTGTGTGGAGCTGAATCTATTCTCTCTGGAGTGCAATGAAGTATCCAGTAGTGTGTTTTTGGGTGTTAACGGGTTTGGCATAGCTTTGGACAGCCTGTCTTTGAATGTCCAGGGCTTTGTTACTGTTTTGCTGTATAATTAGCATGATGTGGCTTGCACTGAATCTAGCTGGCTCTTGAGTGGAATTTGACTTCATTGTAGGTGTGGAGACATTTGGGTGAACTCTTATCTGTACTGAAATACTGATTTTGGTCAACACCAAAATCAGATTAATTATATTGTTTGCAGCCAAAAATGGAGAAGCTCTATACAGTCAGCAAAAACAAGACGGGATCCTGACTGTGGCTCAGATCATAAACTCCTTATTGTCAAGTTCATACTTAAATTGAAAAAAGTAGAGAAAACCACTAGACCATTCAGGAATGACTTAAATAAAATACCATATGACTACACAGTGGAAGTGACAAATAAGTTCAAGGGATTAAATCTGGTAGGCAGAGTGGCTGAAAAAAACTATGGATGGAGGTTCATGACATTGTGCAGGAGGCAGTGATCAAGACTATCCCCAAGAAAAACAAATGAAAAAGGCAAACTGGATGTCTGAGGAGGCTTTACAAAGGGCTATGAAAGGAAGAGAAGGGAAAGACAAAGGAGAAAAAGAAAGATATACCCACTTGAATGTAGAGTTCCAAAGAATAGTAAGGAGAGATAAGAAAGACTTCTTCAGTGATCAATGCAAATAAATAGAGGAAAACAATAGATTGGGAAAGACTAGCGATCTCTTAAAGAAAATTAGACATACCAAGGTTACATTTCATGCAAATATGAACACAAAAAAGGTCATAAATGGTAGGGACCTAACAGAAGCAAAAGATATTAAGAAGAGGTGGTAAGAATACATAGAACTACACAAAACAAAGAAAAGAAAAGGAATATGTCAAGGCTGTATATTGTCACCCTGCTTATTTAACTTATATGCAGAATACATCATTAAAAACGCAGGTCTGGAAGAAGCACAAACCAGAATAAAGATTGCTGGGAGAAATATCAATAACCTCAGATATATAGATGACACCACGCTTATGGCAGAAAGTGAAGAGGAACTAAAAACCTTCTTGATGAAAGTGAAAGTGGAGAGTGAAAAAGTTGGCTTAAAGCTCAACATTCAGAAAACGAAGATCATCTTGTCCCACCACTTCATGGCAAATAGTTGGGGAAACAGTGGAAACAGTGTCAGACTTTATTTTGGGGGTCTCCAAAATCACTACAGATGGTGACTGCAGCCATTAAATTAAAAGACACTTACTCCTTGGAAGGAAAGTCATGACCATCCTAGATAACATATTCAAAAGCAGAGACATGGCTTTGCCAACAAAAGTCCGTCTAGTCAAGGCTATGGTTTTTCCTGTGGTCATGTATGGTTGTTAAAGTTGGACTGTGAAGAAAGTTGAGCACCAAAGAATTGATGCTTTTGAACTGTGGTGTTGGAGAAGACTCTTGAGAGTCCCTTGGACTGCAAGGAGATCCAACCAGTCCATTCTAAAGGAGATCAGTCCTGGGTGTTCATTGGAAGGACTGATGCTAAAGCTGAAACTCCAATACTTTGGCCACCTCATGTGAAGAGTTGACTCATTGGAAAATACCCTGATGTTGAGAGGGATTGAGGGCAGGAGGAGAAGGGGACAACAGAGGATGAGATGGCTGAATGACATCACCAACTCAGTGGACATGAGTTTGGGTGAACTCCTGGAGTTGGTGATGGACAGGGAGGCCTGGCGTGCTGCAATTCATGGGGTTGCAAAGACTCTGACATGACTGAGTGACTGAACTGAACTGATACAAAAAAAAAAAAAATAAATAAAAACTCATGACCCAGATAATCACGATGGTGTGACCACTCACCTAGAGCCAGACATCCTGAAATGTGAATTCAAGTGGGTCTTATGAAGCATCACTATGAAGAAAGTTAGTGGAGGTGATGGACTTCCAGTTGAACTCTTTCAAATCCTAAAAGATGATGGTATGAAAGTGCTGTAAGCAATATGCCAGCAAATTGGAGAACTCAGAAATGGCCATAAGACAGGAAAAGGTCAGTTTCATTCCAATTCCAAAGAAAGTCAATGCCAAAGAATGTTCAAACTACCACAAAACTTCACTCATTTCACACACTAGGAAAGTAATGCTCAACATTCTCCAAGACAGAAGTCAGGAGTATGTGAACCATGAACATCCAGATGTTCAAGCTGGTTTTAGAAAAGACAGAGGAACCAGAAATCTAATTGCCAACATCTGTTGGATCATTGGAAAAGCAAGAGTATTCCAGAAAAACATCTATTTCTGCTTTATTAAATATGCCAAAGCCTTTGACTGTGTGGATCACAACAAACTGGAAAATTCTGAAAGAGATGGGGATACCAGGCCATCTGACCTGCCTCCTGAGAAATCTGTATGTAAGTCAAGAAGCTACAGTTAGAACTGAAAATGGAAAAACTGACTAGTTCCGAATTGAGAAAGGAGTACGTCAGGGCTGTTATTGTCACCCTGCTTATTTAACTTACTTATAGATCATATTATGCAAAATGCTGGACTGGATGAAGTACAAGCTGGAATCAAGGTTGTCAGGAGAAATATCAGTAGCCTCAGATATGCAGATGACACCACCCTTATGGGAGAAAATGAACTAAAGAGTCTCTTGATGAAAGTGAAAGAAGAGAGTAATAATGTTGGTTTAAAACTCAGAATTCCGAAAACCAAGATAATGTCATCTGGTCCCATCACTTCTTGGCGAATAGATGGAAAAACAATGGAAACAGTGAGAGCCTTTATTTTTTGGGCTCCAAAATCACTGCAGATGGTGGCAGCAGCCATGGAATTAAAAGATGTTTCCTCCTTGGAAGAAAAGTTATGACCAACCTAGAGAGCTTAATAAAAATCAAAGACATTACTTTGCCAACAAAGGTCCATCTAGTGAAAGCTATGGTTTTTCCAGTAGTCATTTATGGATATAGGAGTCAATCTATAAAGAATCTGAGTACCGAAGAATTGATGCTTTTGAACTGTGATGTTGGAGAAGACTCTTGAGAGTCTCTTGAACAGCAAGGATATCCAACTAGTCCATCCCAAAGGAAATCAGTCCTGAGTATTCATTGGAAGGACTGATGTTGACAGTGAAACTCCAATACTTTGGCCACCTGATGTGAAGAGCTGACTCATTGGAACAGACCCTGAGTCTGGGAAAGATTGAAGGCAGAAGGAGAAGGGGATGAGAGAGGATGAGATGGTTGCATGGTATACCTAACTCAATGGAATGAGTTTAAATAAACTTCAGGAGTTGGTGATGGACATGAAACCCTGGCGTGCTGCAGTTGATGGGGTCACACAGAATCCGACATGACTGAGTGGCTGAACTGAACTGAACTGAACTTGTCTTAATTTTCATTGCAGTCAGGAGTTCTCTGATGTTTTAAAGTTTTCGAGTTAGGCCTCCTGCCTGTGCCAATCAGTCTTTCTCTTACAGAAGCCTCATGTCTTCTCCATCCACACAGCATAGAAGTTGAAACCCCTAGGTTATTAGTGAAACACTTCTACACAGGCAGGAACAGCCAGAGAGCAAGGGAGAGAAGATAAGAGGGAGTAGGTAGCTAGAGGTGACCAAGAGGAGAAAAGGGGAAGTCAAAAGTGGAGAGAACAATATAGCCAGTAATCAAATCCCAAGTGCTCTCCATAGCCTGCAGCAAAGAGATTCATAGTTATGTAGAGAAGAGGGAGGAAGGAGATAAAGGTCACCTGGAGGAGCAAAGGGAGAGTCCAAAAGGTAGAGAGAAATCAAACTGATAATCAAATTCCTAAGTAAAATGGATCCTGAAGATTAGATTCTTAGCAGTACAAAATTGATAACAAATATCAAAAAGCAAAGATTAAAAATGTAGAATGGAAGTTAGACTCTCAAAAATACAATATAAAAATGCAAAGCATAATTAGTCGCAAAAGTTAAATAATATATACATATGCAATTTGTTTTAAAAATAGTTTTTTTTTTTTGAAAGTTAATAGTAGGCTATAAAAATGAAAGTTAAAGGAGTAATAAAGGATTAACTAAAAACATTAAAAAGTTATAATAGCAAAAATATGTCTATGAATTTCTCTGGAGCTGTTGTGAGCAGTGTGGGGTCAGCTCGTGTCATATAGTCCCTTGTTCAGGCTTGTACTTGTTCTCAAGTCTTATAGGTACCCCTCAAATGCACAGTCTCCAGTATTAAATGCAGGGTTTTAAGCTGTTGGATCTGTCACTTTCAGAGAAGTTCTCCCTCTTTGTTTATTTTGGCTTACTCTGTTTGCAAGTCTTTTTAGTGTCTTATTTCTGCCCTGACACAAGGGGGCAAAGGTGGCCACTTATTTAGGCTCACTTGTTCAGTTTTGTTGTGGGAAAGGAGGGACACTGCAAACAGACTCTGCTGGCATGTGTGAGGAGTGCTCAGAGTGGGTGGACCACACTGGTCTTGTCACAGTCCAAGGCAGTGTGTACTTCCCGCGTCTACACTGCTCAGTCTCTAGGATGCTCTGCAGGGGCATGATTCCAAGTGGGCCCTGCATTTCATGCAGTTCCCAGGACTAAGCCGTGCATGTTCTCAGGTGCTCTTCAGAGGCAGAGACTCAGATGGGCTGTGTGTTCTGTGTCCTTCCCAGGTCCAAGCAGCTGAGACCAGGTGTTTTATGAGTGCACTGTCCCAGATGGGCCATGAGTCTTTTCCCCTGACTGGGCCCAGCTGTTGTTTCCTGGGTGTGCCATGAGGGCACCTCTGTGTGTGTCTCCTCTGGGGACCTGATCTCAGGCTGCAACTCTCCTGGCAGATGTCAACTGTCCAGGATCCCAGGAAGATGTGGTGAGCAGCTAGGATTCTTCTTGCAGTTTGGCGGAAGATGTGGACTCAGGGGGCGAGATTGCAGGAGCCCCTTGCCTTCCGGCTCTGGCTGTCACACTCCTGTCTGTCTGCCTCTGGGGAGGGAAGGTCCTATAGGCAGCCCACTTGCTCTCCTCTTTCATTTTCCCAATCCTTTTTTCTGTGAGTTCATGCATTAGGGACTTTCAGGTGAAAGGTCCTTTTTTTTTTTTTTTTTTTAGTCTCTCTGGAGATCCCACGGTTTGGGTGCTATCTCACATTAGCTCCCTCAGATTGTCCTCAGGGCATTCAGGCCTGCTCCTTACCCTAAGGACTGACGATGTACACCACACCTCCCTGACCAGCCCTCACTGTCTTGTGAATGACACAAACATCTGGGCCACTTGTCCACTGGCAGTTGCAGTTAGGTGTGCATTCTTTGTGTTTGTTATTGTTTTTCTCTTTTTCCTCATCATGTTGCCCTCTGAGATTCCAAAACTCCTCACAGACATGCCCATGAGAGGATTTCCTACTGTGTGGAAACTTGTCCTCCTTCACGACTCCCTCCCCAGGGTGGGTCTCTATCTCTAAATCTTTGTCTCTGTGTCTGTCTTTTATATTTGTCATATCTCGTCTTGAAGAGATTGGACTACCTTCCTGGTGCCCCGTGTTCTCCACCAGCATTTAGAAGTTGTTTTGTGAACGTTACTCAACATTCAAATGATCTTTTGATGAATTTGTGAGGGAGAAAGTGGTCTCTCCATCCTACTCCTCCACTGTCTTGGCCACCCTCCCCCACCCCCCCATCTCTGGTTTTAAATTTGTTACTCTCTTATCTGCAGTTTTTGTATTGTTTGGTGACCTACTTTCCATTTCATTTGTTTTAGTAGTTACCGTTATGTAACTTAAAACTTAGAGAGCTTTACAATTAGAGATTTTTGTCATGGTAACCAGCCTAATACTAATGACTTGCCTGCTCTTTGAATTGATTCATCCACATTACATATTCTCCCTATTTGTGCAACATAAGATATACAAAGATGCTAAGTACTCAGAATAAGATGTCTCTTATTTGGTCTAATGTGTGTGTGTGTGTGTGTGTGTGTGCATGTAATCAATAAAGCTTTCTATATATATATCACTAGCCAATGAGATAATTTACTTATTCTTTTATGTTTGTGTATCTTTTATTTATTTTTCTTGCATAATATCTCTAGCTAGAACTCCATGTATGTTGACTAGGTAACAAGATTGGGCATTCTTGTCTAGTTCCTAATCTTAGAAATATATTTAACATATTTTTACCACTTAGTATAAAATCAGTTGTGTGCTCTTCATTTATAGACTTTATAATATTGAAATAAGTTTATCTTATACATAGAAAATGTTATAAAGGTTCAACATAAAAAGTAAACACATAAAATTCAATGGCATTTCTGTACACTAACAACAAACTATCTGAAAAGGAAATTAACAAAAAATAATTTCAGTGACATACTGTAAAAAAGAATAAAACACTGGGGCTAAACCAAAGAGATAAAAGACTTGTACATTTAAAAGGACTTGACATTGATGGCATAAAGTAGACACACATAAATGAAAAGACATCTCATATTCTTGGATTAGGTGGTAAAACAGTGTCAAAATATTAAAAGAAAGAATTCTATAGATTCAATACAATCCCTATCAAAATCCCAGTGATATTTTTATGTATTAATGCATATAAGAAAATCTTAAAAGACATATGAAACCACAAAATTCCCTGGATAATCAAAGCAAATTTGAAAAAGAAGTGATATCTTACTTCTTGATTTCAAAATACAATGCAAAGTTATTGATTAAAACAGTATAATATAGCCATAAAATAGACATATAAACCATTGGAAAAGAACTGAGAGCCCAGAAATAAGGCAATGTATAGAACTGTACAAAAAATATCTTCACAACCCAGATAATCACGATGGTGTGATCACTGACCTAGAGCCAGACATC
This sequence comes from Bubalus bubalis, assembly GCF_019923935.1. NCBI lineage: Eukaryota > Metazoa > Chordata > Mammalia > Artiodactyla > Bovidae > Bubalus > Bubalus bubalis. The sequence continues at coordinate 99,636,547 of NC_059166.1, forward strand.
CTGGAATGTGAAGTCAAGTGGGCCTTAGAAAGCATCACTGCGAACAAAGCTAGTGGAGGTGATAGAATTTCAGTTGAGCTATTCCAAATCCTGAAAGATGATGCTGTGAAAGTGCTTCACTCAATATGCCAGCAAATTTGGAAAACTCAGCAGTGGCCACAGGACTGGAAAAGGTCAGTTTTCATTCCAATCCCAAAGAAAGGCAATGCCAAAGAATGCTCAAACTACCACACAATTGCACTCATCTCACATGCTAATAAAGTAATGCTAAAAATTCTTCAAGCCAGGCATCAGCAATATGTGAACCATGAACTTCCTGATGTTCAAGCTGGTTTTACAAAAGGCAGAGGAACCAGAGATCAAATTGCCAAGAACCGCTGGATCATGGAAAAAGCAAGAGAGTTCCAGAAAAGCATCTATTTCTGATTTATTGACTATGCCAAAGCCTTTGACTGTGTGGATCACAATAAACTGTGGAAAATTCTTCAAGAGATGGGAATACCAGACCACCTGACCTGCCTCTTGAGAAATTTGTATGCAGGTCAGGAAGCAACAGTTACTGGACATGGAAGCAACGGAAGCAACAGAACTGGACATGGAACAACAGACTGGTTCCAAATAGGAAAAGGAGTACGTCAAGGCTGTATATTGTCACCCTGTTTACTTGACTTATATGGAGAGTACATTATGAGAAATGCTGGACTGGAAGAAACACAAGCCGGAGTCAAGATTGCAAGGAGAAATATCAATAACCTCAGATATGCAGATGAGGTGTCACGGCAGAAAGTGAAGAGGAACTCAAAAGCCTCTTGATGAAAGTGAAAGTGGAGAGTGAAAAAGTTGGCTTAAAGCTCAACATTCAGAAAACGAAGATCATGGTATCTGATCCCATCGCTTCATGTTAAATAAATGGGGAAACAGTGGAAACAGTGTCAGACTTTATTTTTCTGGGCTCCAAAATCACTGCAGATGGTAACTGCAGCCATGAAATTAAAAGATGCTTACTCCTTGGAAGGAAAGTTATGACCAACCTAGATAGCATATTCAAAAGCAGAGACATTACTTTGTCAACAAAGGTTTGTCTAGTCAAGGCTATGGTTTTTCCTGTGGTCATGTATGGATGTGAGAGTTGCACTGTGAAGAAGGCTGAGTGCCGAAGAATTGATGCTTTTGAACTGTGGTGTTGGAGAAGACTCTTGAGAGTCCCTTGGACTGCAAGGAGTTCCAGCCTGTCCATTCTGAAGGAGATCAGCCCTGGGATTTCTTTGGAAGGAATGGTGCTAAAGCTGAAACTCCAGTACTTTGGCCACCTCATGCGAAGAGTTGACTCATTGGAAAAGACTCTGATGCTGGGAGGGATTGGGGGCAGGAGGAGAAGGGGGCGACAGAGGATGAGATGGCTGGATGGCATCAGTGACTCGATGGACGTGAGTCTGGGTGAACTCTGGGAGTTGGTGATGGACAGGAAGGTCTGGCGTGCTGTGATTCATTGGGTCGCAAAGAGTCGGACACGACTGAGCGACTGATCTGATCTGATCTGATACACACAATAGGGCTTCCCTGGGTGCTCAACTGATAAAGAATCCTCAAGCGATGCATAAGACTCTTGGTTTGATTCCTCACATTACTTGGCTTCCCTGGTGGCTCAGGCAGTAAAAGCGTCTGCCTACAATGTGGGAGACCCAGGTTTGATCCCTGGGTCGGGAATATCCCTGGGGCAGGAAATAGCAACCCACTCCAGTACTCTTGCCTGGAAAATCCCATGGACGGAGGAGCCTGATAGGCTACAGTCCATGGGGTCGCAAAGAGTCAGACACGACTGAGCCACTTAACTTGATTACTTCATCAGGAAGATAGCTTTGAGAAGGGATAGGCTGCCCTCTACAGTGATTTAGGCTTCCCTGGTGGCTCAGATGGTAAAGAATCCACCGGCAGAACAGGAGTCCTGGATTTGATCTCTGGGTTGGGAAGATCCCCTGGAGGAGGGCATGCCAATCCACTCCAATATTCTTGCCTGGAGAATCCCCATGGACAGAGAAACTTGGCAAGCTATAGTTCATGGAGTTGCAAAGAATTAGACAAGACTGAATGACTAAGCACATCTCATACACATAATCATCTGGTCTTTGACAAGGTGGCAAGAATACACAAAGGGGAAATGATAGTCTTGTTAACAAATGGTATTTATTCCACATACAGAACAATAAATCACACACAAGTATCAACTCAAAATACAGACTTGAAGAATTATGATTCAGATCAGATCAGTCGTGTCTGACTCCTTGCAACCCCATGAATCACAGCACGCCAGGCCTCCCTGTCCATCACCAACTCCCGGAGTTCACCCAGACTCACGTCCATTGAGTCACTGATGCCATCCAGCCATCTCATCCTCTGTCATCCCCTTCTCCTTCTGCCCCCAATCCTCCCAGCATCAGAGTCTTTTCCAATGAGTCAACTCTTCGCATGAGGTGGCCAAAGTACTGGAGTTTCAGCTTTAGGATCATTCCTTTCAAAGAAATCCCAGGGCTGATCTCTTTCAGAATAGACTGGTTGGAACTCCTTGCAGTCCAAGGGACTCTCAAGAGTCTTCTCCAACACCACAGTTCAAAAGCATCAATTCTTTGGTGCTCAGCCTTCTTCACAGTGCAACTCTCACATCCATACATGACCACAGGAAAAACCATAGCCTTGACTAGACCAACCTTTGTTGGCAAAGTAATGTCTCCACTTTTGAATATGCTATCTAGGTTGGTCATAACTTTCCTTCCAAGGAGTAAGCGTCTTTTAATTTCATGGTTGCAGTTACCATCTGCAGTGGTTTTGGAGCCCAGAAAAATAAAGTCTGACACTGTTTCCACTGTTTTCCCATCTATTTCCCATGAAGTGGTGGGACCGGATGCCATGATCTTCGTTTTCTGAATGTTGAGCTTTAAGCCAACTTTTTCACTCTCCACTTTCACTTTCATCAAGAGGCTTTTGAGTTCCTCTTCACTTTCTGCCAAAAGGGTGGTGTCATCTGCATATCTGAGGTTATTGATATTTCTCCCTGGAATCTTTATTCCAGCTTGTGTTTCTTCCAGTCCAGCGTTTCTCATAATGTACTCTTCATATTGTTTGAATAAATAGCGTGACAATATATAACCTTGACATACTCCTTTTCCTATTTGGAACCATTCTGTTGTTCCATGTCCAGTTCTAACTGTTGCTTCCTGACCTGCATACAAATTTCTCAGGAGGCAGATCAGGTGGTCTGGTATTCCCATCTCTTTCAGAATTTTCCACAGTTTATTGTGATCCACACAGTCAAAGGCTTTGCCATAGTCAATAAAGCAGAAATAGATGCTTTTCTGGAACTCTCTTGCTTTTTCCATGATCTAGTGGATGTTGGCAATTTGATCTCTGGTTCCTCTGCCATTTGTAAAACCAGCTTGAACATCAGGAAGTTCACGGTTCACATATTGCTGATGCCTGGCTTAGAGAATTTTGAACATTACTTTTCTAGCGTGTGAGATGAGTGCAATTGTGTGGTAGTTTGAGCATTCTTTGGCATTGCCTTTCTTTATGATTATACAGTGGAAGTGAAAAATAGATTTAAGGGCCTCGATCTGATAGATAGAGTGTCTGATGAACTATGGAATGAAGTTCATGACATTGTACAGGAGACAGGGATCAAGACCATCCCCATGGAAAAGAAATGCAAAAAAGCAAAATGGCTGTCTGGGGAGGCCTTACAAATAGCTGTGAAAAGAAGAGAAGCAAAAAGCAAAGGAGAAAAGGAAAGATATAAACATCTGAATGCAGAGTTCCAAAGAATAGCAAGGAGAGATAAGAAAGCCTTACTCAGCGATCAATGCAAAGAAATAGAGGAAAACAACAATGGGAAAGACTAGAGATCTCTTCAAGTAAATCAGAGATACCAAAGGGACATTTCATGCAAAGATGGGCTCAATAAAGGACAGGAATGATATGGACCTAACAGAAGCAGAAGATATTAAGAAGGGATGACAAGAATATACAGAAGAACTATACAAAAAAGATCTTCACAACCCAGATAATCATGAGGGTGTGATTACTGACCTAGAGCCAGACATCCTGGAATGTGAAGTCAAGTGGGCCTTAGAAAGCATCACTATGAACAAAGCTAATGGAGGTGATAGAATTCCAGTTGAACTATTCCAAATCCTGAAAGATGATGCTGTGAAAGTGCTGCACTCAATATGCCAGCAAATTTGGAAAATTCAGCAGTGGCCACAGGACTGGAAAAGGTCAGTTTTCATTCCAATCTCAAAGAAAGAAATATGATTAAGAATGCCTAAAAAACTTGGGTAAAAGTGAAAATTACACTATGATTAAAAAATTGATATCATGCTTAACATGAATTTGTTAATAAAACATATTATATGTGAATGTTATCTAAGCCTATCACAGAATTTCTCTATTTAAGTGACTGATGGAATCGCTATCAGCAGAGCTGGTTTACATGGAATTTCATTATTTTTTCTTTTACATTCATCAGCATTTATCTTATTTTGATTGCTCTTCACAGCATTCTTTGATTTCCCTCTTCTTATTTTTTGTTATAATATGCAATATATTATAATAACTACTCTGTACATAAACATGAACACTGTTTACTGCATTCTTTCCACAATGGCAAGAGTGTTATGTCTGCCTGCAATTCGCTTTTACATTCTATGTGTTGTCATCATACCTATTCCTATTTTCAAACTTTCTAAACTTTCCCTGTAAAGGCCTGTCTTCCTTCATTTAATCTAGCAAGATTAACTTTTCACAAAAATGTATTTCAAAGGAAGTTGTCTCTATACATATATTTATAAATATATAAATATAAAATTTAACAAGTATTTATTGTTATTATTATTACAAAGGTATTAAGATGTTAGTACACATAGTAAAAACTGAAATAGAATGAAGGGAATAAAACAAGTAGTTCTCAAAGTAATTTGGTGATAAAAATACTGCAACTCTCTATCCCAAGGCACACAATTTGAGAATTGCTCATTTAAATGCATGCAGACTGAATTTGTATTCTTTTAGCAATTATTTGGTCAGTTTGCAATATTTGGATTTAAAATTTGTCCTAAATCTATCTTTATGTGACTTTATATGTGCATGTGTACATATTCTTGTGCATGAGTGTGTATGCTAGGAGATAAAACAATTCTGCCAAAAGAAGACTCTTCTTCACCAATAAGGGAGAAAACATCAACAAACTCACATGCATAAAAATTAGCATGAAAATGACCATGAAGTTAACACAAAATATCATACATTCTAAAACATTCTAAAAAGAAGGGAAAGTGGATGGCAATTTATTTGTCTTTATATATTCAATATTTCCTATCACTCCACAGCTTTTAAACTCAGCAAAGTAAACTATTTTTTTCATATTTCAGCCTGATTATTCCAACTCATTTCTGAATATTTTACTTCATTGAGCACTATTCTTCACTCATTTCAGTTCAGTTCAGTCACTCAGTCGTGTCCAATTCTGCGACCCCATGAATCGCAGCACACCAGGCCTTCTTCATTCAGTACACTGCTATATAGAGTTGACTCTTCATAAATATTGTTCAGTAACTCACTTACCCAATTAAATCCCGTTGTGATTAAAATAACAGACTAAATGGTTTACTATTATTGATAGCAATAATATTAATTAATAGTAATATGTTATAATTATATAATACAATTAATTATTTGATTAATATATTATTAATAGTAAAATATAGCTATAATTTACTATAGATAGCTCTCTAGTAAAAATTACTCTAAAATCTTAAAGCATAATGTAGATGAAAAGTAAACCATTCCACATTAATAGTGAGATAGTATAATTCTCATTATATTAGATTATTATATAATGTGTCAATAAATTAACAACAGAGATTAAATTAAAATTGAAGCTTTTATACCATATATTCTAGATGGCAATCACTTGTAAGTCTCATTGAGTGAATGAAATTATCCAACAAAATATATTTAAAGTGAACACATTAGATATTATGTTGGACAAAAGAAACATTAAATATTGTAAAGTTTAAAAGTAAAATAAAATTTAAAATTGCAAAAAAAAAAGAGAAACACTAAATAATAGTCATGTTTTGTATGCTAAATTATCTGCTTTTCATAATTTAATTATTATAAGAATGTACCAATTGTCAATACATTTAGTTTGCAGATAATACAAATTTAGGAAGCATTGGACCAGGAAACAAGCAGGGAGTGAAATTAAAAAGAACTGTGTCCTTATCTGCTGCTGCTGCTACTAAGTCACTTCAGTCGTGTCCGACTCTGTACGACCCCATAGACAGCAGCCCACCAGGCTCCCCCGTCCCTGGGATTCTCCAGGCAAGAACACTGGAGTGGGTTGCCATTTCCTTCTCCAATGTAAATAGTGAAAGTGAAGTCGCTCAGTCCTGTCCGACCCTCAGCAACCCCATGGACTGCAACCTTCCAGGCTCCTCCATCCATGGGATTTTCTAGGCAAGAGTACTGGAGTGGCTGCTAAAACAAGATACTACAAATGGTGGAGAATTGTCAGGTTGGTTTATTTCTCTCCCCTTGTTATTGTCTTGTTATAAGAAAAATTTGAAACAACAGACTAAAGTTACAGCTCCAACAGATCTTGTATTAAACAGCTATTCTCAAGACAAGAGAGCAGGCCAAACCCAAAGGAGTTGTCATAACCATCCCTTCTGGCTTTCCCGTTTTCGTACTTGCCTCTCCTTCTTTTGGCTCTGCCCTGTGCAAAATTGGGTCTGTACCCAGACAAGTCATGAAAGGGAAGACAGATAGCCATACATTCAAGGCTGAAAGACATTACTAGTTACATAACAGGTTTTTTGTGATGTCTTCCCATAATTCAGTTTATTATTTGTTGCTGTTGTTCAGTCCCTCAGTTGTGTCCAACTATTTCTGACTTCAGGCAGCATGCTGGGCTTCCCTGTCCTTCACCATCACCTGAAGCTTGCTTAAACTCTGTCCATAAATTTGGTGATGCCATCCAACCATCTCATCCTCTCTTGTCCCCTTCTCCTCCTGCCTTCAATCTTTCCCAGCATCAGGGTATTTTCTAATGAGTCAGTTCTCATCAGGTGGCCAAAGTATTGGAGCTTCAGCTTCAGCATAAGTCCTTAGAAGTAATATTCAGGATTGAAATCCTTTATGATTGACAGGTTCAATCTCTTTGCAGTCCAAGCGACTCACAAGAGTCTTCTCCAACATCACCATTCAAAAGCATCAAATCTTTTGTGCTCAGCTTTCTTTATGGTCCAACTCACATCTATGCATGACTACTGGAAAAACCATAGCTCTGACTATATGAACTTTTGTTGCCAATATCTCTGCTTTTTAATAGGCTATCTAGGTTTGTCATAGCTTTTCTTCCAAGAAACAAGTGTCTTTTAATTTCATGGTGGCAGTCACCATCTGCAGTGATTTTGGAGCAAAAAAAAAGTAGAGTCTGTCACTGTTTCCATCTCTTTGCCATGAAGTGATGGGACCGGATCACAAATTTTCCAGTTTGTTGTGATCCACACAGTTAAAAGCTTTAGCGTAGTCAATGAGGCGCAATTGGATTTTTTTTTGGAATTCTCCTGTTCTTTCCATGATCTAACATATGTCAACTTGATTTCTGGTTCCTCTGCCTTTTCTAAATCCAGCTTGGACATCTGGAAGTTCTCTGTACATGTACTGTTGAAGCCTCACTTGGATAATTTTGAGCATTAGTTTGCTAGCTTGTGAAATGAGTGCAACTGTGTGGTAGTTTGAACATTCTTTGGGATTTCCCATCTTTGGGATAGGAATGAAAACTGACCTTCTCCAGTCCTATGGCTATTTGCTGAGTTTTCCAAATTCGCTGGCATATTGAGTGCAGCACCTTTACAACATCATCTTTTAACTCGAAATAGCTCAACTGGAATTCCATCAACACCACTATCTTTGTTCATAGTGATGCTTCCTAAGGCCTACTTGACTTCACACTCCAAGATGTCTGGCTTTAGGTGAGCGATCACACCATCGTGGTTATCTGGGTCATTAAGATCTTTTTCGTATACCTCTTCTTTTTATTCTTGTCACTTCTTAATACCTTCTGCTTCTGTTAGGTCCACATAATTTCTTTTCTTTATTGTGCCCATCTTTTCATGAAATGTTCCCTTGGTATCTATAATTTTCTTAAAAAGATCTCTAGTGTTTCCCAATCTATCATTTTCCTCTATCTCTTTGCTTGTTCACTTTGACAGGTTTTCTTTTCCCTCCTTGCTATTCTTTGGAACTCTGCATTTAGATGAGTATATATTTCCTTTTCCCTTTGTTTCTCTTCTTTTCTCAGCTCATTGTAAGACCTCCTCAGACAATCTTTTTGCCTTGTTGAATTTCCTTTTATTGGGGATGGTTTAATCACTGCTTTCTGTACATTTTACAAACCTCTGTCCCTAGTTCTTCAGGCACTTTGTGTATCAGATCTAGTCCTTTGATTCTCTTTGTCACTTCCACTGTATAATCCTAAGGCATTTGGTTTAGGTCATTCTTTAATGGCATAGGGGTTTTCCCTACTTTCTTCAATTTAAGTCTGAATTTGTCAATAGAATTCATGATGAGAGCCACAGCCAGTTTCTGGTCATGTTTTTGTGGACTGTGTAAATATTCTCCATCTTTGCCTGCAAATAATATAATGAATCTGCTTTTGATATTGACCATCTGCTGTTGTCTATGTGTAGAGTTATTTTCTGTATTGTTAGAGGATGGTGTTTTCTATAAGCAGTGTGTTTTCTTGGCAAAACTCTATTAGTCTTTGCCTTGCATCATTTTGTTCCAAAGCCAAACTTGTCTGTTACTCCAGGTATCTCTTGACTTTCTACTTTTGCATTCCAGTCCCCTATGATGAAAAGGGCTTTTTTTTTTTTTTTTTTTTTTTTCGGTATTAGTTCTAGAAGGTCTTGTAGGTATTCATAGAACCATTCAACTTCAGTTTCTTTTGCATTAGTGGTTGGAGCATAGTCTTGGATTACTGTGACACTGAATGGTTTGCCTTGGAAACAAACAGAGATCATTTTGTCATTTTTGAGACTGGGCCTAAGTACTACATGTTTGACTATTTTATTGACAATGAGGACTACCCCATTTCTTCTAAGGGATTCTTGCCCACAATAGTAGGTATAATGGTCATCTGAATTAAATTATCCTGTTTTTGTCCACTTTAGTTTACTGTTTCCTAAAATGTCAATGTTGACTCTTGTCATTGTCCGTTTGACCACTTCCAATTTACCTTGATTCATGGATCTAACATTTCAGGTTCCTTTGCAATATTGTTCTTTACAATATCAGACTTCACTTTCACTACCAGACACATCCACAACTGGATATTTTTTCCGCTTTGGCTCAACCTCTTCATTTCTTCTGGAGCTATTTCTCCTCTCTTCTCCAGTAGAATATTGGAGTGAAGTGTTCATCTTTCAGTGTCAAATCTTTTAGTCATTTCATACTGTTCCTGGGGTTCTCAAAACAAGAATGATGAAGTGTGGGAGGGGCTGGCTTTGGAAAAAAACTGTGACTTGGTCTGGTGGGCAAGGCTATGCTCAGTAAATCTTGAGTCCGATTTTCTGCTGATGTGTAGGGATGTGTTCGCTCCCTATAGTTTGGTCTGAGGTCAAACCATGATATGGTAACGTTATGCGTGTCCTTGTGTATTTAGTAACTCAGTCATGTCCAATTCTTTGCTACCCCATGGCCTGTAGCCCACCAGGCTCCTCTGTCCATAGGATTTTTCAGGCAAAAATGCTGGAATGGGTTGCCATGTGCTCCTCCAGGGGATCTTCCCAACCCAGGGATCAAACTCAGGTCTCCCACATTGCAGGCAGATTCTTTACCATCTGAGCCATCAAAGAAGCCTAGATGTATATACATATAGAATATGTATGGACACTTACTTGACTCAGCTGCCTAAGTTTACTTGAGAAAACCCCTGTGGTTAGTTAGGGTTTGCTTAGGGCACATGTGCTGGAGTTGGATAAGCCCCTGTGATTAGTTTGTATCCACTGTGTGCCTAGGGTGCATGCGGAATAGCCAGAAAAGTTTCTGTGGTTATTTCTGTAGCATATCTGTAAGCTCTCCTGGGTGTGTCTGGATGGGGTTTAGAGATCAGCTTGGTGTGCTGTGATTCATGGGGTCACAAAGAGTTGGACACAACTGAGCGACTGATCTGATCTGATCTGTGTCCTTTTCAGGCAGTCCACCCCTCATTACTGTTGCCTAACTTCTGACCTAACAATTGTGATTATAAATAAACTAGCACATTCATAAAACTCAGGGTGCTTTTACATTTTGAGGAAAAAAAATGGATTTGAGATCACTCACTTTACAAGGAGCGAAGAAAAGGAGAATAAACTGAGGGGGCTTTTGCATACACCAATTACAGAAACTTAAATTTTCTTTTGATTAGAGTCACAAAGGTGACTGAAGTGATTGAAAATTTTCATGCATTTTAAAGGAACACAAATGCTATTCATCTAGATGTATAAGAACAACAAAATAAATAAAGAAATTAGAAACTCCAGGACATAAAATTGACCGCAAACTGTACAGCTTTTATGAGATTTTTGTATTCTACATACACATTAACATTGTAAAGATTGATATGCAGGTTGAAACTCTTTAGAAATGCCATAAATGACATATTTCTGTATGAGATTATAGATGGTAATGAGATATTAGCAATAGCTAAGTCTGATGCTGTGCATTTTCATAAGTGTATAAAGCATTTTTATAAAGTGTGTAAAGGTGCCTGGGTATAAAGGACCCTAAGAAGAAAGGCACTGCAACTACTCAGAGTACGAGTTTTTTTTTTTTTTTTTTCCTGAAATTTTCATTAATTAACAATAAAAAAGATTATTCCCTGAAGGTATTCATATTTATAAATTAATCTGATTATGTCCATTCAGTTTACACTATTTGACAGTTATGATGTATATTTGCTTATCATTTTATGCTACCTCTTTTCCTTTGGGTTGTTTATTAGTTACAACCTCATTAAGATTTCTTTCTTTTTTTTTTTTTTTTTTTTGTATTATTAACTCTCAGAAATTGAAGAGTTTGATTTCTGATGCTGTTGGGAGGAAGACTCAATTTACCTTGCAATTGACTTTTTCTGTACCTCTTCAATGAAAAATTGTGGAGAAGGTCATCAAACCGATTTTAAAAAATATATCTTTGATGGAGTCAACATAAAATAGAAATAGTACAAACTGAGTATCAGAGAATCTGTGCATATTTGAACTTCTTCTGCAGTAAGTAGAGTTCAAGTACTAATTGTGCAATAGGCTTTGTGCTAAATGGTATGAATATGAAAATAAAAAAAAAAGTACAAAGTACAATCTATATTTTCAATGCAAACAAAATAAGTGGGAAAGAGAACTATAAAACAGATCAATACTATTCAACATGCTAAGTACAATGTTTATTAAAAAATGCCAATAAAAATACTGACAAAAACTAAATACACATAAGGATTATGGGAAAGGACCTACAGGGAAGTTATGTCAGATGAGCCATGAAGATAAGTAAGAATTGTCCAATGAGAGAAAGAGTATTGAGGAGAAGTAATTCCATGAAGAGAATTGCACACACAAATCCTCACACAGTAGAGAAATATGAATTGGTTTTTTGAAAGATCCACAGTAGTAGTTGAACATGTAGCCCTCTTAGAGGACTCATATCTTAATCTCTGAAAGATTTCTAAATGTACAGAGAATTTGAACCAAGGTATTCATAACGACAGCTCCTAAAATGGATTTTTTAAGGCACTTCTATTTCACAGAATCAAACTTTGCATTTCCATTCATTACTTCAGAACCACGGAGATTTCCTACTGAATTACAGTGTTTTGTAAACTTTTTAAGTATTTTTAATTTATTCATCCATTACTTATTGAGAGAGTGCCAATTGTTGAGGGAAAATGGTGATCCAACTTTCTTTTATTTGTTTTTGCTTGAGTCAGATATTCAGCATAGTTAAGAGTATATTGAATAATTTAAAAATATAGATTTAAAAAGTCACAATGAGAACTTTTATTAAAGTTTTAACTCACAAAATTAGTAAAATCTTTCAATTCCCAAACATGTAAGTACCAAAAGAAATGTTGAGTCTGATATTTATTTATTTATTTATTTTAATTTTGAGAAATATTTTATTGAGCAAAATATGATCAACACTGCCAGGTATTTGTAAGAGTAAGCATATTTGTAGATCCATAGACTTAACAATATATTTATATACAGTTTACATATATTTATGGTATAAACGATCCTTTCCAGGTTGATGTGTGTGTAAGCTTAACCCAAATTGAATACCAGAGATTATAACTGAATTATTTAAGATATTTCTCCCTGAGAGATTTCATGGCTTCAAAATATAAAAACTGGTATCCTTGATTGTTTCTGATCAGGAGAATGTACATGTTCTACTAAATACAGATCTGAAATAACTAAGATCACTTCTTGAATTTTGGACAAGTACATAAAAATTGAATATTCCTGATATTTCTTTTCCATTGAAGGACTCAGATGTGAATGATTCAGTGATAACATTTGTAACATGATTCAAAATGCAGTTATTAAAATACCAACATTTTAGAAAACAATTTGCTTTAAAAGTTAGTTGCATCGAGTTATCTAATAAGGGAAGAACACAAGTGAAAAATTGATGATTCATACATCATCATATTACAATATATTCTTGTCTCTATAGAAAATCATAAATACATTTAAAATAACGCATGACATCCATCTTAAGAAAATCGGTTTTCAACATAATCCTCCTTAAGAGAAAAAACAAAACCCAAAACTACACTTCTCATTGACTAATGCTGCTGCTGCTGCTGCAAAATTGCTTCAGTCGTGTTCGACTCTGTGCAACCCCATAGATGGAAGCCCACCAGGCTCCTCTGTCCCAGGGATTCTCCAGGCAATAACACTGGAGTGGGTTGCCATCTCCTTCTCCAAAGCATGAAAGTGAAAAGTGAAAGTGAAGTCGCTCAGTCGTGTCCCACCCTTAGTGACCCAATGGACTGCAGCCTACCAGGCTCCTCCGTCCATGGGAGTAATACATTGAATAAATGAGAATAAAAGTATTACACAACTTACATAATTCAAAATTAGGAATGTTTCTTATTAAATTTTCACTTTAAAAACTTTAAATACAGTCAAAGAATCCAAGCACCAAGAAGTTTGCTACAATCAGCCACACTCCCTCCTCTTTTGATACCATAATCTTTACTGCATTTCATTAGCTAGAAACAAAATGTTTCTTCCCATATACACTCAAATAGGAGGTACCATACAAAAATCACAAACACTAGGAATTGAGGTTTACAGGGACCACTTTAAAGCTTGTATGCCACAGTTACTAATTTGTGTAAGATTCTGAGAAATTTTTATAGTGAAAATAATTTTATAAGAACATGTATGTTCAATTTATTATACTGAAATCTACTAAACTAGAATTTTCCTATAATGTTACGCTTTATGAAACTCACTCACATAGCATCTTATGAAGTAGAAAAACTGATGATTATATTTTATTCTCATTTCAGGATGAAAAATAAATTTAGGTTTAGAAAATGCAAATGACTATCATGAAAGGATGTAGCTTGTTACTGAAGAGGTCTTCTGTCTGTCAATAAAATGATGCAGCTCAGCCTCGGATACCCTGCATCATTGATCCTGCATTTGGGAAAATTTTAAGCAAACACTTATTTCATGTTTTTCTTTTAAAGGTGACACATTTATTTTACTTAGAATTGCTTAATGAACTGCAAATTTCTTGAAATGCCTTACTGAAATTGTAACTGTTTAGTATTGTTTATAACATGTTGTTAAGTAAAATAATATAAATAGTAAGAATGTTTTCATTAGAAAAGATTTTTCACTTTAAAAGCTTTAGAATATATTATATGACAATTGGATTACAGAATATTTTGACAAGGGCAAGTTTGGCTTCATTTTCCAAAATAATGAGAAAAGATAGGGATAGAAACAAAGACATTTCTAGTTCCCCATGCTAATTCCCAGATAGTTAATTATGTGATAACTCCCTGAATGAATCAACCTTACCTGGGGGCTATTTGCATAGCCAGGGTGTTTGTGTAATCTGACTCTTTGGGGTGCATTAAATTAGATCTGTATTACGGAAAAAGTCAGTTAAGCATTCAAGGCTAAAAATTAGCAAGAAACATAATTTTACAAGATAAGTTCCTTTTGTATTCAAATTTGTTATACATCTAAGTATTGTTATAGCCATCTCTGGTAAAACTTTTTCTTCCCATATATTTCATTAATCTTGGGTTTTGGGGTCAGTTAAAAAGCAATTGAATATAATAATTCAGGTTGACTTTTCTATTTAAATTGTTAAACTGGAATTCATTTGGTGCCTCAGTTTCAGTGTTTGTGAGGAAACTATCAAAATATTGAAATCAGGCCAACTTTCTGAAAAGCTTCTAAACAAAGATGCTATGCATGGCTCCAACAGGAAGATTTCAAGCTTATGTGGTGTGTTCCATTCACATCTCCCTTCAAATTTCCCTCACAAGCTGCTTCTTTCAGGGTAAGTTGTGGTATCTAGATACAAAGAGAAATAGCACATTTTTACTGAAGAATGACATAAAACAACAGGAAAATATGCAGCATTCATATAGCCAGAACTCAGATAGACAAATACAACCTGAAACACCCTTGAAAACTTTCTGTGTCTTCCTTATTTTGTTCAAACTTATGCTAGTTCTATTCATGGTCTTGCATATAATTCTAGAGTGTGTATCCTCATTGATGTATCAGTTCAGTTGAATTCAGTCACTAAGTCTTGTCCAACTCTTTGTGACTCCACGGATTGCAGCATGCCAGGCTTTCCTGTCCATCACCATCTCCCAGAGCTTGCTCAAACTTGTGTCCATCAAGTCGATGATAAAGGAGAAAAGCATGAAGGGAAAGCAACAGAAATTTAAATAATGAAATATTTTTCTTTTATCCATGGAAAAGGCTGAATCTCATTGCCACAAGAAGAAAACCAAAAAAAGCACTTTACCTATGGGACTCTAAGTTTACAAAATTAGCACAATCAGATCAGATCAGTCACTCAGTCGTGTCCGACTCTTTGCGACCCCATGAATCGAAGCACGCCAGGACTCCCTGTCCATCACCAACTCCCGGAGTTTACTGAGACTCACATCCATCGAGTCACTGATGCCATCCAGCCATCTCATCCTCTGTCGTTCCCTTCTCCTCCTGCCCCCAATCCCTCCCAGCATCAGAGTCTTTTCCAATAAGTCAACTCTTCACATGAGGTGGCCAAAGTACTGGAGTTTCAGCTTTAGCATCATTCCTTCCAAAGAAATCCCAGGGCTGATCTCGTTCAGAATGGACTGGTTGGAACTCCTTGCAGTCCAAGGGACTCTCAAGAGTCTTCTCCAACACCACTGTTCAAAAGCATCAATTCTTCAGTGTTCAGCCTTCTTCACAGTGCAACTCTCACATCCATACATGACCACAGGAAGAACCATAGCCTTGACTAGATGGACCTTTGTTGGCAAAGTAATGTTTCTGCTTTTGAATATGCTATCTAGGTTGGTCATAACTTTCCTTTCAAGGAGTAAGCGTCTTTTAATTTCATGGCTGCAGTCACCATCTGTAGTGATTTTGGATCCCAGAAAAATTAAGTCTGACACTGCTTCCACTGTTTCCCCATCTATTTCCCATGAAGTGGTGGGACCAGATACCATGATTTTCGTTTTCTGAATGTTGAACTTTAAACCAACCTTTTCACTCTCCACTTTCACTTTCATCAAGAGGCTTTTGAGTTGCTGTTCACTTTCTGCCATAAGGGTGGTGTCATCTGCATATCTGAGGTTATTGATATTTCTCCCGGCAATCTTGATTCCAGCTTGTGTTTCTTCCAGTCCAGCATTTCTCATTATATACTCTGCATATAAGTTAAATAAACAGGGTGACAATATACAGCCTTGACGAACTCCTTTTCCTATTTGGAACCAGTCTGTTGTTCCATGTCCAGTTCTAACTGTTGCTTTCTGACCTGCATACAAATTTCTCAAGAGGCGGATCAGGTGTTCTGGTATTCCCATCTCTTTCAGAATTTTCCACAGTTTATTGTGATCCACACAGTCAAAGGCTTTGGCATAGTCAATAAAGCAGAAATAGATGTTTTTCTGGAACTCTCTTACTTTTTTGATGATCCAGCAGATGTTGGCAATTTGATCTCTGGTTCCTCTGCCTTTTGTAAAACCATCTTGAACATCTGGAAGTCCACGGTTCGCATGCCATATGTTGTTTTAAGTAAAGTTCATGAAAAATATCTATCTGTTTTCAAAAGCATGCAGTTGGAATAAAGAACAATATCTTCACGAGCTTTTTGCACATTCTTGGATATTCCCCTTTGTTCATACTCATGCTCAGTTCATGCTTATGCTCATTCACTCATTTGTGTCCTACTCTTTATGACCCTATGCATTGTACTCTGCCAGGCTCCTCTGTCCATGGTATTTTCCTATAAGGATATTAGAATGTGTTGCCAGTTTTTCCTCTAGGGGATCTTCTCAACCAAGAGACTGAACCTGAGAATCTCTGTTCTCCCTTGTTACTATACCACAATGCAAACTATGGTAGTTTTTTAACGCTCAGTTGCAATATGAAATGTGACATTTTATTAATATGTTTCATTCTCTGTTGCAATAAAAATTACTTGATCTTTCTCACATTTAAACACCCCTTTCCCATGTGTTGATTGCTTGGGAAATAAGATTCAGTGAGTTATTCGATGAAGTTTTCCAGATGTTCAGACATCCTTTATCAGTATCAAAAATTCACATTCATTAATATCACCATCAAACTTATCAGAAAGTCTTTGAAGTGTTGAGAAGCTGTCAAGCTCATAGTTTTAGCTACAGGTTTTGAAAAATTTTAATTTATGTTTGAAATCTTGAGAGTTACCATTGGTAATAAATAATGTCAAAGTATTCTTTCAAGTTTGAGAAGTGCCCCCATGATAAAAGTGTGTAGTTCAAATAAAAAGTTATTACACTACTGTGTACTTAAACTATACAAGTTATGAAATAGTTGTAGTATAAGCAACTATAAAACCTTTAATATTATCATGGCATAATACAATTTGTAAAGATCTTCTATGTGCTTCCCAGATGGTACTAGTGGTAAAGAAACCACCTGCTAATGCAGGAGACTCTAGTTCAATCCCTGGTTGGGAAGATCCCCTAGTGGAGGGCGTGGCAACACTTTCTAGTATTCTTGCTTGGGAAAACCAATGGAGAGAGGAGCCTGGGAGGATAGAGTCCTTACGGTGGAGAAAAGTCAGACACCACTGAAGCAACTTAGCACAGCAGCACAAAAGTCATCAATATCAACATTTTTGAAGTATGAGTGAAAATGAATGAAAATAAAATGCCCAGTAAATATATATAATGCTCAACCCACTATTATACTAAAAAAGTTTAATTATTTCCCAATTACATACATATATAAGGTTTTCTTATTTTTTAAACTGCCCAAATTGAGGTATATATATATATATATATATATATATATGCATACCACTGTGTGTATCACAATAAACTGTGGAAAATAGTGAAAGAGATGGAAATACCAGACCTCCTGGCCTGCCTCTTGAGAAACCTGTATTCAGGTCAGGAAGCAACAGGTAGAACTGGACATGGAACAAAAGACTAGTTACAAATAGGAGTACGTCAAGGCTGTATCTTGTCACCCTACTTATTTAACTTCTATGCAGAGTACATCATGGAAACGCTGGGCTGGAGGAAGCACAAGCTGGAATCAAGATTGCCAGGAAAAATATCAATAACCTCAGATATGCAGTTGACACAACCCTTATGGCGGAAAGTAAAGAAGAACTAAAGAGCCTCTTGATGAAAGTGAAAGAAGAGAGTAAAAAAGTTGGCTTAAAGCTCAACATTCAGAAAACTAAGATGGTGGCATCCGGTCCCATCACTTAATGCAAATAGATGGGGAAACAGTGGAAACAGTGGCTGACTTTATTTTTTGGGGCTCCAAAATTACTGTAGATGGTGATTTCACCAATGAAATTAAAGGACACTTACTCCTTGGAAGGAAAATATGACCAACCTAGACAGCATATTAAAAAGCAGAGACATTACTTTGACAACAAAGTTCAGTCTAGTCAAGACTATTGTTTTTCCAGTGGTCATGTATGGATGTGAGAGTTGGACTGTGAAGAAAGCTGAGGGCCGAAGAATTGATGCTTTTGAACTGTGGTGTTGTAGAAGACTTTTGAGAGTCCCTTGGACTGCAAGGAGATTCAACCAGTCCATCCTAAAGGAGATCAGTCCTGTGTGTTCATTGGAGGGACTGATGTTGAAGCTGAAACTCCAATACTTTGGCCACTTGATGCAGAGAGCTGACTCATTTGAAAAGACCCTGATGCTGTGAAAGACTGAGGGCAGGAGGAGAAGGGGACGACAGAGAATGAGATGGTTGGATGGCATCACCGCATCAATTGACATGTGTTTTGGTGATCCCCAGGAGTTGGTGATGGACAAGGAGGCCTGGGGTGCTGTGATTCATGGGGTCGCAAAGAGTCGGACACGACTAAGCGACTGAACTGAACTGAACTGAACTGATACATACATATATTCTATTGACATAGCTCATACATATATAGGTATCTTAAGGAAAACACACATGTTGAGAATTTTGTGAAAATTCGGCTTTCAAATTTGTATAGGATTAAAAATGAAAAAACCTTCATAGGAAGTTCAAATTTTGTAAAAATAAAATAAAATAAAAAAGAAGAAGACTGTTTTATTCAACCCATTAATTATATGAAATAAACTGTGTATTAAAACATGTGTCCCCAACTTCAGGCCCAGACTGGTACCTTTACCTGTTAGGAACTGGACCACAGAGCAGGAGGTGAGTGGCAGGTGAGCTAGTGAAGCTTAATCTGCAGTTTCCCATTGCTCTTCACCTCTCACATTTCTACCTGAAACTTCCACCCCCAGTTGGTGGAAAAATCATCACCCATTACTCCATTCCCTAGTGCCAAAATGATTGGGGACCACTGTATTAAAATATGACATTGCTAGATATGTTTAATATTAACATGACCAAAATATTATGTGGTCTTTAGAAATCTTGTTTTTGATTGACACACTTTTATTAAATATGTACAATAGTAAAGAAAATAAACCAGTGTGTCAAATATCATTTTCTCAAAGAAACCCTCTGATGTGTAAAATAGTCACTGATAATCAGGTTTGTCATCTATTTATCTTGACAAAAAAGTGTTTCTTTGCTTATTTTAAATATTTTTCTCAGGTAAATATAAGTTTCATGAAGAAACGTATTTTTACTGTTTATTCCTTTATTCCTAGCAGATACACAGAAGCTGATATCTGGTAGAAATAATTGTTATGTTAATGATTAGATGAAAATTAAAATGATACAAATTTGGGAGTGAGAAACTTTTATTTTTTATAGCTTTCTGAGTCTGTTTTATTTATTTTTTTAACAAATTATTTTTCAGGACAGTTTTGCATGTTGCAATTACTAAAACTGAATGTTTGATAAAGCACAATCTTTTGAACAGTCATTCCATATCTTTGGTTTTTTTTTTTTTTTTTTTCAAATTGGAAATTATTTTATTACTCAGTTTAAGCGATGTTTGATTTCTAATGGAGCTCTTCTATATTCAAAGTAAGTACTTTAATTCTCTCTGTATTTACTCAATTCCTACCATGCTTGTGTTTTTGCTTTTGTTTGTTTGTTTTTTTTAGTTTGTTTTGCTACTCACAGGAGACAGTTCTGTTTTTGTGATGGGATAAGATTTTCTATATCTCTGGAATTGCTCTCCTGAGTATACTTTCTGGAATGTCAGGTTATTATTGATTTCTGAACCTTTGCTAGGGCATTTTGAAGACATAAAGCAATTACTGTGAATTTTCACTGTAATTACCCTGTGGTGTCTTTATTTTGCTTAGAAGAAAACCTCAGGTGGCACAACGTCCATTGTAAACTCTCTGAAACACTGCTACGTAACAAATGAAATTTCACACAAATTGACAAAGAATTCTTACTCTAATTATAAGGCCAACAGGAACATTTTCAGCTTTATTTATTGCCTTGCCATTATCATTTCTTATTAATTACAAGATAATTTTGTAACTCATATAGATACAATGCTGTCCTTAATTATCTCTTTGATATTCAGGGCATACATAGATTTAAAAGGATGTTTATTTTTATGTATTTATTTATTAAAAAATAAATAAAGGAATATTTAAGGTTTATGTCATGTGTTAACTGACATTTTGTACTCAGATTTTACTATGTTATCTTCTTTAGAACACTGTTTCACACAACCCTTCCTCATTCTAGAAATTCTAGTTGTCTATATACTAAGCTGAATGTATTGAGGATGGAGTGATCAAAATACTATAGAGTAGTCTGCCTCTTTCCTTATAGAATTTCCAGAGTTATATGCATGATCATTCTGTTAAAAAAAAAAAAAAAAAAAAAAAAAAAGAAAGAAAGCAAGCAAGCAAGAAAAAGGCTCCTGAGCTCTGGAATGAGTGGATGAAAAAGCACCATAAAATTGTCATAAGTTCCAGGCATGTGACTTAGGGCAGGTTTTTTGTTTCTATCGTATTAACATTTTTGTCAAAATGATTGCTTTTTGTAGGACCTGGATTATACACTACAGGCTATAAAGACTCACCCCTACCCACTAGATAGAGCAGTATTTCTTAGAGCCCTGAATGGCAAACAAAATAGACTCTCAGTTCAGTTCAGTTGCTCAGTCGTGCCCGACTCTTTGCGATCCCATTAATTGCTGCACGCCAGGTCTCTGTCCATCACCATCTCCCCAAGTTCACTGAAACACACGTCCATCTAGTTGGTGATGCCATGAGCCATCTCATCCTCTATCATCCCGTCTTCCTCCTGCCCACAATCCCTCCCAGCGTCAGAGTTTTTTCCAATGAGTCAACTCTTCGCATGAGGTGGCCAAAGTACTGGAGTTTCAGCTTTAGCATCATTCCATCCAAAGAACACCCAGGGCTGATCTTTAGAATGGACTGGTTGGTTCTCCTTAGAGTCCAAGGGACTCTCAGGAGTCATCTCCAACACCACAGTTCAAAAGCATCAATTTTTTGGCTCTCAGCTTTCTTCACAGTCCAACTCTCACATCCATACATGACCACAGGAAAAACCATAGCCTTGACTAGACGGACCTTTGATGGCAAAGTAATGTCTCTGCTTTTGAATATGCTATCTAGGTTGGTCATAACTTTCCTTCCAAGGAGTAAGCGTCTTTTAATTTCATGGCTACAGTCATCATCTTCAGTGATTTTGGAGCCCCCAAAATAAAGTCTGACACTGTTTTCACTGTTTCTCCATCTATTTCCCATGAAGTGGTGGGACCGGATGCCATGATCTTCATTTTCTGAATGTTGAGCTTTAAGCCAACTTTTTCACTCTCCACTTTTACTTTCATCAAGAGGCTTTTTAGTTCCTCTTCTCTTTCTGCCATAAGGGTGGTGTTATCTGCATATCTGAGGTTATTGATATTTTTCCTGGCAATCTTGATTCCAGCTTGTGCTTCTTCCAGCCCAATGTTTCTCATGATGTTCTCTGCATAGAAGTTAAATAAGCAGGGTGACAATATACAGCCTTGATGTACTCCTTTTCCTATTTGGATCCAGTCTGTTGTTCCATGTCCAGTTCTAACTGTTGCTTCCTGACCTGCATATAGGGTTCTCAAGAGGCAGGTCAGGTGGTCTGGTATGCCCATCTCTTTCAGAATTTTCCACAGTTTATTGTGATCCACACAGTCAAAGGCTTTGGCATAGTCAATAAAGCAGAAATAGATGTTTTTCTGGAACTCTCTTGCTTTTTCCATGATTCAGCAGATGTTGGCAATTTGATCTCTAGTTCCTCTGCCTTTTCTAAAACGAGCTTGTACATCTGGAAGTTCACGGTTCTCTTATTGCTGAAGTCGGACTTGGAGAATTTTGTGCATTACTTTATTAGCATGTGAGATGAGTGCAATTGTGCTGTAGTTTGAGCATTCTTTGGCATTGCCTTTCTTTGGTTGGAATGAAAACTGACATTTTCCAGTCCTGTAGCCACTGCTGAGTTTTCCAAATGTGCTGGCATATTGAGTGCAGCACTTTCACAGCATCATCTTTCAGGATTTGAAATAATTCAAGTGGAATTCCATCAACTGGAATTCCAATACCTCCACTAGCTTTGTTCATAGTGATGCTTTCTAAGGCCCACTTGACTTCACATTCCAGGCTCTAAATGAGTGATCATACCATCGTGATTATCTTGGTCGTGAATACCTTTGTTGTGAATATCTTTTTTGTACTAAATATTGACAAAAGTTCCCTGACAGAATCTTATAGCATTCCAGGTGAGAATCACAACTTTAGGCTTTAAAACACACAACAACAGTGAAATAAACAAACAAATAACAACAACAAAACCTTTCATAATCACAAGGGTTGTCAAACTGAGGACAACATCAATTAAAGGCAAAATCACCATGATTTCTTGGCCAACAGTATTTTTCAAAAGTTGGATCCAATATAGGGTTGAAGGTCCAGGTTTTGAAACTTTAATGTGCATACAAATTATCTAGGTTTTCATTTAAAATAAAGGTGCTTGGACTCCCATTTGCAAGAAATTTTAATTCAATAGCTTTTCAGTAGAGTCTGTCAAATAGAGTATTTATTTTTAAATAATGGGATCTATAGAATCACAGTATAATTGAGTTACTTCATAGAAAGTTTAAGAAATTAAATAAGAGTTGTTAAAACCGAAGATAAAAATTAATGCAGGCAATAAAGTGTGGGATTGGGTGGAGGTTCAGAGAAATGCCCTGCTTTAGTGGGTAGAAAGTTGTTTTTTTTTTTTTTTTTTTTTTTGTTTTTTTTTAATCTGTGCACGAAGAAGCCTCAACAACTATGTTTTACTTCTATTCCTCTGGAGTAAATGAGGTGACTTAGAAATACAAGTCATGCACAAACAATGAACAATGTTTTCGTGGGGGAAATTACAGCTTTTATCTTGAAAGGTAAAAGATTTTCTTGACTACATTTAAAGTAACAAACAGTGAATTGTCTTTTACACAAAGATTTAGTTAAAAGCTGTATCTTGTCATTGCAAAAGATTTTGAAGTTGAAAAGATATAACTGAATGTAGCACTTGCCAAGTTAGTTACATTTCAGTGGGACATAAAAATAAATCAGTGGAGGCTTTACACTGATTTTGTCTGACCAGTCTCAGGAAGGAGCTCACTGACTAAATTTGGAGTATTCAGTGTTCCTTCCCAAACCTCTGCTGACACAACCCCATCAGTTCTTTGAAAACAGTGATTACTACACACAATCATCTCTGTCAGCTGAATACAGAGTTCTTTTAAAAGAAACATTACCCAAGATATTTCCTTCATGCTTCTTTTTTTCAGCAAGTAGTTACGCTGAAATTTCAACAAAGACAAGTAGGACTACACTAAAGTGACTTTCTTTGGAGATATTGGACTAATAGTATAGCTTTTTCGTATTCTTCAATTTGTTTTTCAAATTCAATAGCTTTGTTAAAATGCAAACACCATGAAGGTAGCACTGCTTCTAACCTGTTTCCTTTGCTGCTGAGTTCCCAGCTGTTAAAAAGAGTTCCTAAGGCATAGAAGCTGCTAAAGAAAAAAAAAAAAAAAAAAAAGAAGAAGAAGAAAAATGCTAGATGAACAAATAAACAAACTCATTGTGTTGAATTCAAAAGGAGATAAGTTATTTAGTTGTCTCCCAAGCATTTCTGAGCAGAGGTAACTACAGATAAATACGTTATCTGGTCATTTAAATCCCATCCCCCACTGTTGCCTGTCTCTATGTCTGGAAGAAGGCAATGTCCTTATCTTATTGTAAAAAGAATTCAGAGACAATACAGGGAGATCAAGAAAGTAAAGTGAGAATTTATTTTTGCAAGAATACACTCAGAGGAAGAGTGAGTAGACAGGTGAGGAAAGGCTGTCCTACATTTGTTTGTTTGTTTGTTTGTTTTTGACAAGCCAGTTATGAGGGGTGTATAAATGAAGGGGGACTTCTTGTAGTTCAGTTGGTAAAGAATCCGCCTGCAATGAAAGAGTTCCCAGTTTGATTTCTGTGTTGGGAAGATCCCCTGGAGGAGGGCATGGCAACCCACTCCAATATTTTTGTCTGGAGACTCCCCATGGACAGAGGAATCTGGCGTACTACTGTCCATAGGGTCACAAAGAGTCAAACAGGACTGAGTGCCTAATCACAGCACATAAATGAAAGGACTGGATATTCACTGGAAAAGGAGGGGTTTGGGGGTTGTATTCCTTGATTTTCACCCCATCTCCACCTTCCCAAGGGGAGGAGAGATTTTATCCTTATTTAGCTTTTATAGGAAGTGTCACGGTGTTGGTACATGTTGGAAATTTCTTATCTGTAAGGCTAAACTTATTGTAATGAGAGCATAATGAGCAATGGATTACTCTTTTTTTTTTCTAATTTTTGTTGGAGTGCAGCTACTTTACAATGATGTGTAATTTTCTATTGTACAGCAAAGTGAATCAGCTACGCATATACAGGATTTTCTTTCCATTTAAGTAACCACAGAGCATTGAGTAAAGTTCCACTACTGGGTATATACACAAAGAAAACCATAATTCAACAAGACATATGCACCCAAATCTTCATTGCAACACTATTTACAATAGCCAGGACAGAAACTATCTAATTGTCCACCAACAAAGGAGTGGATAAAGATGTGGTACGCACACACACACACACACACTGGACTATTACTCTGCCATAAAAGGAATGAAATTGGATCATTGAGAGAGATGTGGATGGACTTAGAGACTGTCATACAAGGCAACATGTTACATTCTGATGCGGGAGATTCCCCCCTTCTCCCATGTTTCTTTATCTGCCACTAAGACCTTATCATCCAAAATATGTGGTTTCCTATCAGTCTGGAGGTTCCTGCTTTTCTTTGTATGCTCATGGAAGCCTGTTGTTAACAAGATGAGTGATTTCCTGACACCTGGTTCCTGCCTCCATTTCTCTGCTTTTTCTAGCTACCTGCTTTCTGTAACATCCTCATCTACACAAAGCCATTGATATCTGCTCCCTGATACATCATTATCCTTTCCTTTTCTAGGGGGCCATCCAGATAATATACATGTAGGCTGTTTTACATCCTTGTGGGAAAATAAAATAAAATAAAAGCTCATATAAGAGAAAGGAAAGACAAACCTTTCTCTTGTCTTCCCCTTATTCTCCAACTATATTCTCAATTCTCTTTCTATTTACAAAAAGGATTGTTTGAGCTTTTAGTTTTAATTCTTCCCTACCTAGTTTTTCTTGAACTTTCTCTAGTCAGGAATTCACCCTTATGAATTCACTGAAGGTGCCAGTATAGGTCAGCAGATGTCTGTATGATGCTAAATCCAATATGCATTTCCAATTCTCACCTTACTTGATGAAGTAGCAGAAACATTTGTCAAAATTAATTTTTAATTAACCCTCTTCTCCTTGAAACATTCCTCACCTGGTCTCTAGTTTGCAGAATTGTTAACTCTTATCAGGTTCTTCTCAACATTTTTTCTTGCTTCTACTTATCTCACCCATCCAGTTAAATTTGGAATGTTCTAGCCCTTACTCCCTGGACACCGTTTCTTTCTCTACTTGCCTTCTGTACTTTGAAATCTTCATCTCTTTTTCTGGTTTCCAGCTTCACCTATACGCTGATGCCATCACATCTTTATCCACACCAAAGGGCTCCCCAGTGAAGTCTCGGCTGTCTGGTTGTGATGTCCACCAAGAACTGTGCCTGCTTCAGATAAACTTTCAGATTCACAAGAATGTTTTGTGCCTTAGCTGGCATCTACCCACACAGAAAGATGTGGGTCAGCTACCTCAGTTGTCCATCAGGGGTGTCAAGCTTCCTCATCTTCAGGTGTCTAAATAGCCTCCTTTGTAGCAGTTCGCACAGTCCAGTTACAAGGGCACAACATTCTTTCCAGGAGGAATCATGATCCCTCCCTTGTCGCAATAAAGGGCATATGAGGGTTAGTAGGGTATCTCAAAAAGGGGGAGGTATTGAAGAACACGGAAGATTTTGAGGTCTGGAGTTAATCACAAGATGATCTTCCTAGTTATGTGTGAGGTTTTGCAAACTAGGATAGTATCAGAACAGTCAGTGATCTCTATTTTTAGAATATACACATTCACCTAGAGGTAGTTTAATTTCAGTTTGTTGATGGCTTTATCTTGAAGTATATGGTTCTCAATGAGCTTGTGTTAAAAGAATTTGAGAATAGAGCATCCGTTTTGAACATCATGGCTTTGGTTTGGTGCCTTTATGGATTTTGTGTGCCATAATGCAGACTGCTTTGAAATAATTTAGCTTTCACTTCAATTTTCAGTTTCACCTACTATCTATCAGGATAGTAACATTTTATTATTAATAATACCATTAGTATATTATCTTTATGAGCTTCCCAGCAAAACAAAAGAACAGAACCAAAATCAAATTTTATTATCATGCAGGGAAAGTTTTAACTCTTTCTCACAACATCTAATTACCTACTTTACACTTCTCATGGAGGTAGATCACAAGAGGTATTCACAGTAAATTTAAGATTTCCTTATTTAACATTCCATCCTTCACCAGAAAACAAATAAGCTAACAAAGAGCCAAACCAAAGAAAAAACACACAGCCCAGTCCTTCTTCTTCTACAGGTTGCTATCACATTAATAGAAAGTCCAATCTTTCAGTTTTACAAGTTAAACACGTTGTGTCTCCCTTTCTTTCACTACTCAATCTAGTCTCATATTCTATTAGGTTTATCTTCAAAACAAATCCAGAATTTAGTCAATTTGTAATTTTTATCTTGCCTGGATGTTTGCAGTATCCCCTTCAGCCTATTGTGACTATTGCAGCTATGATGATTTTTTTTTTTTTTTTTTTTTTAAGTATCATCAGATTTTCCTGCTCCTTCTCAGAAGTCTTCTGTGGCTCGCATGTCACTCAGAGTAATAGTCAGAGCTATTAAAACGACTTTTAGGTCCGTAGGGAAATTTACCAGCAAAACTTCTTTAACCTTTGCTTTTAACTGGGGATGGTTCCCCCAACACCTCTTTGTGTTCATTTAGAATGATCTAATAATTTTTAATGAATAAAGAGGAGGCTCAAGAGGGAGAGGATATGTGTATAATTATGGCTGATTCATGTTGTATGGCAGAAACCATCATAACACTGTAAAAAGTAAAACAAGCAAACAAAAGATAAATAAAAGAGTGAAGGGGCAAAGATTTCCTTAAATCTGGGGAAACAAAACATTTTAAAAAATCAACAGTATTTCAAGTTTAAAAATTCATAAAACAAATATCATTTTCTTCTGTTTACCAAGTTTCATGTAATTAACTGATGTTTCACTTGATCTCTTGCTAGAAGTTTGATGAAACAATCAGTTTTTTATTAGGATTCTCTAATTTTTTACTCAGTTTAACAGTATGATTTGGTATTCACCAGAAACTTGTATTGTAGAGTGCTTATGGAACTTCTTCCCATGAATTTCTCTGAAGGTGAATCACTTGCAGGTAGACTTTGTAAAAGCATCTGAATAAAGCAATGTCTTTAAATTGTAAAAGACACACATGCACATTATTAAAGGTTATAATGGGATTAACAAGGAAATTTGGTTATTTCAGTGTCACACCTTTTACAATAATAACTAGAATTGTGAACAGAGAAGGAAATGACAACCCTGGAGAATCCTATTGATAGGGTAACAGGCAGGAAGGCCAGGGGTCTCCAAGTGGAGGAAATAGCCTGCCAGTGTCAGACATTTTTATCTCTCTCAAGCAGCAGGAGGAAACAAACTAGTGATATTTTTTCCTTCTCTATATAAATTTAAAAGGAGGTTTCTCTTAAAATACTGTGTTGCCATAATGACACCTGTCTTCGCCTGAAGTTAACTATTCTCAAACCTAGACATAACCAATGCCTTTTTCTTATGGAAATGCTTGTCTTAAGCTATGGTAATGTACTATGCATGTACCCCTAAACTCTGTCTTCAAGTCTGTTCTGCCTCTTGGCTCAGAACCTACTTGACAAACCAGTATGTTATACTCAGATATTCTTCCCCTAATCTACATAAATGAAACTATTTGTATGGTGGTCTGCCCTTCTTCAAGATTCAAGTTAATCATTTTATGGCCCAGGATAAATCATTTGGTGCCAAGATTATCCCAAAATACATCTTATGGGTGAGGGGCCTGGTGCCATTCTGAGTTTTAAGACATTCCTTTCTTTCATTAACAGACTGCTAGTGATTATATAACATCCAGCTGAAGACTAGCAGGGGGGTACTGTTTCTGCCCCCTTCTGATGCCTATGTCAGAAGCTTTCTCTATCTCCTTTATACTTTAATAAAACTTTATTACACAAAAGCTCTGAGCGAGCAAGCCTCGTCTCTGGCCCCGGATTGAATTCTTCTCCTCCGGGGGTCAAGAATCCCAGTGTCTTTGTGTGATTCAATAACAACCTTTCACTATGGACAGAGAAGACTGGCAGAGTACAGTCCATGGGGTCACAAGAGTCAGACACAACTTAGTGACTAAACCACCACCATGAATGATAACATTATATTAGGACATATCCACATTTTAGGAATTTCATATACATTTCTAGAACATTTATGTTACTTTGATAATGTTTTACATGTAATTTAACATACCAAATTAACCTAATTAGTTTAATATTTCACTTTTTTAAAGAAAGAAAAAAAAATCTTTTGAGGTGTTCCAGAAAGCCTTCTGGAAAATTCCAAAGTTATTTCTAGATCAATCAAGATTCATTTAGTACTTAATTTTGGAGAACTTTGTAGAAAAAATATATATATTTTTAAATGATTCATCCAATATGATTATAAATCACTGTGAAACAAGACAGTCATCTATTTAATCAAAGTTACAAAGACTTTGCAGGCAAATACAGAAAGTTAAATATCAGTTGGTCCTTGAACAACATGAAGTATGGGGGTGAAGACCCTGTACACAGTAAAAAACCCATATGTAATTGTTGGACCTCTATGGATGCAGTTTCTCTGTATCTGCAGTTTTTCATGTCCACAGATTCAACCAAATGCAGATTGTGTAGTACTGTCATATTTACTATTAAAAATATCTGCATATAAGTGGAATCATGCAGCTTTTTCTTTTTCCTGTATACAGAAATGTTTTGCTTATATTTAGTACATTTAATTGTATATTCTAGAATTCTTAACCAAAAACATGTAAAATATCATGTATGAAACGAGTTGCCAGTCCAGGTTCGATGCACGATACTGGATGCTTGGGGCTGGTGCACTGGGTCGACCCAGAGGGATGGAATGGGGAGGGAAGAGGGAGGAGGGTTCAGGATGGGGAACACATGTATACCTGTGGCGGATTCATTTTTATATTTGGCAAAACTAATACAGTTATGTAAAGTTTAAAAATAAAATAAAATTAAAAAAAAAAAAAAAAAAAGAAGAAGTGTTTCCCTGGTGACTCAGTGATAAAGAATCTGACTGCTAATGCAGGAGATGCTACAAGATGATGGAATAGAAGGACAGGCTGTGTGCTCATTTTCTCCTGTGAGAACTTCAAAATTGCAACTTGCTGCTGACCAACCATTGACAGGAGAATGTTGGATCCCACCCAAAATAGACACCCCATGTCCAAGGACAAACAAAAAGTCCCAACAAGACATTAGGAGGGGCAAAATTGCATTTAGAATCATGCCCCATACTTGAGAGAGATGCTTGGAGGGTTCAAACAAAACCTTGTGTGCACCAGGACCCAGAGGCCCCCACAGAGACTGAGCCAGACCTGCCTTTGAGTGTTTGAGTGTCTCAAACTTTTTATTCAACTTGTATGAATAGTATATCATGTTTCTTTAACTTATAGGCAGAGCACATCATGTGAAATACCAGGCTGGATGAAGCACAAGCTGGAATCAAGATTGCTGGGAGAAATATCAATAACTCCAGATGTGCAGATGGCACCAACATTATGGAAGAAAGTTAAGAGGAACTAAAGAGCCTCTTGATGAAATTGAAAGAGGAGAGTGAAAAAGCTGGCTTAAAATTCAACATTCAAAAAACTAAGATCATGACATCCAGTCCCATCACTTCATGGCAAATAGATGGGGAAGCAATAGAAACAGTGAGAGATTTTATTTCCTTGGACTCCAAGATTGCTACAGATGGTGACTACAGCCGTGAAATTAAGACTCTTGCTGCTTGCAAGAAAAGCTATGACCAACCTAGACAGCATACTAAAAAGCAGAGACATTACTTTACCAACAAAGGTCCATCTAGTCAAAGTTATGTTTTTCTAGTAGTCAAGTATGGATGTGAGAGTTGGAATATAAAGAAAGCTGAGCAGTGAAGAATTGATTGTTTTGAACTGTGATGTTGGAAAAGACTCTTGAGAGTCCCTTGGACAGCAAGGAGATCAAACCAGTCAGTCCTAAAGGAAATCAATCCTGAATATCCATTGGAAGGATTGATACTGAAGCTGAAGCTCCAATACTTTGGCCACCTGATGCGAAGAACTGACTCATTTGAAAAGACCCTCATTCTTGGAAAGATTGAAGACAGGAGGAGAAGGGGCCGACAGAGGATGAGATGATTGGATGGCGTCACCAACTCAATGGACATGAGTTTGAGTAAATTCCAGGAGTTGGTGATGGACAGGGAGGCCTGGAGTGCTACAGTCCATGGGGGTCACAAAAAGTCAGACATGACTGAGAGACTGAACTGAACTGAATGTAGAGATGTGGGTTCAATCCTTGGGTTGGAAGATCAACTAGAGGAGAAAATGGCAACCCATTCCAGTATTCTTGCCTGGAAAATTCCATAGACAGAGGAATTAGGTAAGCTACAGTCAATGGGTTCACAAAAGCATTGGACATGATTTAGTGACTAAACAACAACAGCAAGCCATTGAAAGTCTCAATTTCTAATAAAAACTAAGAAGCAAGCCAATGTGAACTGTTCATTACATAAAGATTCTTTAGATTGGCATGTTTCATAATTTATAGTAGCATAAATTTTCTCATAGATTTTTAGTGTGGTATGAGAGATATTAATTAATAAACCAATATATAATTTATTCCTCTTTAGTAAGATGTCAAAAGTAGATACAATTAAGTTTACTTAGTAATCAATGTTTCAGTATATTATATCACTTGGAAATGGTCTAAACATTCAATAAAGTTTCATCATTTAACTTAATTCTGTTAGGTAGAAAGGAATCCAAAATGGCCGTGGCTAAAAGACAAAGAAAGGAAAAGCCCCTGAAAATGGAAGAAAAGAAAATCCAAGAACCGGAGTGAGAACTTCAGGTGCAAAAAAACACAATCCTTCCTGGCTAGCCCAATTTACATAGGGCAGGCTCAGAGGGAGGAGACAAAAGGTATAAAAAGAGGAAGCCAAGATGGATTGAGGCCACTCCCTTTTGGGTCAGCCCACCCTCACATCTCCAGGGTGTATGAACCTTTGCTTGCTGAATAAAACTGAGCTGTAACCGACATGTAATACTAGTCTGCTACTTCAATTTTTTTGCTGTGGTGAGACAAAACCAATGAAATTATACACCCCCCCCCCCAAATGTTATAAGGGGTCTAAGGGGATAAGCTACCAAAGAGATTTGGGAAACTACTAGTAAACATTCCATGAAACAATCATTGCTAAAAAAATTCACACAAAAGTTATTTCAGTTGCATCTATTTAATTAATTTCTTAACAATCATACTCAGATTACTCGTGAAATTTGCATGAGACATTCAAGCAATTAGTCATTCTCTTAAGGATTTTTTTTTTTTTTTCTTTTTGACAGGCATTGCAGCAGAGACGAATATGAGTCCATTTAACTAGCAAATTCAAGTAGAACAAAGGTTGTTTAACTGAATTATATTTACTACTGATGCTCTGAAGACACAGCCATATTAATTAAACCAAAAAACTTAAAGTTAGCTTTTATTTATCAAAGATTATCATAGATGACATTAACTTAAAAAAATTGGATCGACTTTTATCTCTGACAGAAATAATTTATAACTATGATTTTTATTCTCATTAAATAAAGCTCTTTTACAAGTTAATTTGGCAATGCTATCTGAAAGTAGAAAAATACCTTATCTATAATGTATATACATAGACATACTTAAACACAGTTAGAGACAGATATCTCACATTTTTATTTTAAAACTTTAGTCATGAATCATATACAATGTACAACTCATGACAAATCTGGGGAATCATATAGCTGAGGCTTGAAGTTAGGGGTAGGAAATGAGGAAGGAAGGTTTAAGGATCTCATATTCTTCCTCTTGCATTGTTTCAAAATCAATCATAGGCTGGCATCAGGTAGTCCAATAATCGGGTCTGGCAGTCCAGTAACCTGGTAGTTGAGTCCATTTTCTTTTGTGTATTGTATTGGAGCCTTCTTTCCACAGAAAGAGAAAAACTACAAGAGGTAATTTGCAATGAGAGTGCTGTAAAGGTGAGCACCAGATACAGGATGTAATTAGCATAGAATTAAAGAATAATAGCTGCAGAATGTAGCTCACACAGAGTTAGGGGACAGAAAAGCAAACTTAGTTACAGACTACAGACTGAGCAACTGAACTGAACTGAACAGATTAGGAACAATTAAACTAAAAAAAAAAAAAAAGTTATCAGGACAGTTTACTGTTCTTGTTATCTTCTTTGTTCTCAGGAAATAAAATAATAAAATATTCCTCTTTTTTCCTTTCCACTGAAATCATTTTGCTTGAATATGCCTATCTTTCATATCTATAAGCACTTTGAGGGAAATAGGTGAGGTCTTTGAATTGATAAAGATAAGTGGGTTTTGACTTATTTCTGGAGTTGCATTTCTGATTTTGTAAAGGGTTACAAGACAAAGACAGTTGCTTCTAGTAGCTGTTGAATACTGACTTCTGCTGATACATTTCCTGATTTTTTGGTAGGCGAGCAGGAGGGCCTGGAGAATTATGAGGAGGTGGAACATTTTTATATTTTTTTTTAAAGGAATTTATATTGGATCTTTAAGTCATTTCTAAAAATTTCTTTCTTTCTTTCTTTTCTTTTTTTCTCCAGCTTAATAAATGTTTAAGCACTAAGGCTAGCCATTATATACTGTGTGCATGTGTGTGTGTGTTCCACTTTCAATCTATCCTCCTATAAGTACCAGTAAAACAACTATTTAGGATAAGAGCTCTCAGGTGTTTTTTTTGTTTGTTTTTTTTTTTGTTTGTTTGTTTTTTTTTCTCTTCAAATATAGTCAATTTAAATAATCTATCATCTGTCCATTGATGAGTAGAAACTGATATCAATTTCAAATAGCAACTTAAACTGATATGCTTTCTTTACAGCTTAACCAAACACACAAGAGGCATCTTACAGGAGTCTAACACTAACTTTTCCAGCACAAACAAGCAAGGAAGATTGAAATGATAAAGGCCCTTCTTTATGGACTATGATGTCTTATGACAAATACCCAGAGAGCTGGCACAACTGGACACAGTTCTGATTATGACTTTGTGTCTTGGAATCTCAGTCTATTTGACTGAAGAGACCCTGGTAAGTGCACCTTCTGAATGGTGGAGACTGCAGAAAATATTCTCATTGGTCGCCAAGCCAAGCTCTTGAGACACAGAACAAGATGTAAAAATCACCTAATTCAGTTCCACATAGCAGGCCCAAAGCACTGGTTTTCTATACAGACACTAGTCTGTGAGGCTGGCTTGAATAGCAGGCTCATAATAAAAGACCTCTGCCCTTTGTTCTTCCCAATGGAAATCATCCCCTTCCTTATGACAAAGAACGGAAGAGAGAAGAAGAAAATCAATGACCATCTCTGGGAGAAAAGGATCAATCAAAAGTACTAGTTTACCAAAGAACAGAGTTCTACATCCAAAGGAACCAATTCCAGAAATATTTTCTCCTACTAATCTAAGAAGGAGCGATTAGAAGGAGAAAAAGGACTCTCACTGTTATAGAAGGCAAGTAGCTAGGTATAAGCAGAGACAGGCATCTCTGGATTGTTTATAGTGGTGGAGGTGGAGAGTGGGGAGTGGAAGAAGTCAGCAACTTTGTCCAGTGAGTGTTGATGGTCTCCTTCTTTAGGTAGGGAGTGTTGAAATCTCTGGTACAACTTCATTTGAAGAGAGAGTTGTATTCTAGAGGATGGATATCTAGCTAGGCAGTTAAAAATACAAGGACCAAAGAGAAGGATGTGAATTATAGTGGCTATGGAACCTAGAAATGGGTGAAGCCCAGTACATCCTGGGAACCACTCCTTAACATCTTCAGTACATTCTTGTTTCTCTTGATAATACCTGAGTAGCAAGGAAGCCTGTTTGTACAGTTCTTTCACATTTACTTCTACTTATCCTATGACATTAATATATGTGCAACACATTTAATTTATGACAGTACAAATCCCTCCTTGAATTGCTAGGAGATAGTCTAGGGCTTGATGGTTGTCAAAGGCCACCCCTGTCAAGAAATCTAGGTATTTCTGAGCAATTTTGAGGGTATCTCCAGTTTTCTTTAATGCTCTATCTAGGGAGGAAATTAGCTTTCCTCATAGTAGGCAAAATTTTTCCCGGGGGGGCAGCTATAGTTTCCATAATCCCTGCCAGCAACAGACCAAATCCCCATCTCTTTTTACCTTACATGGGGTAACATTGGGCTGGAGCCACAGATCCCAAGGTGTAATTCCCATAGTAAAATGTGTTGTCTAAAAGATTTAAGAGAGTAATGGCTTTGGTCATTATGAGATGGTTGCCTGAGGTCCCATATAGCCATAATAATCCAGGCACTGCTGGTAGGACAGTGTGATTGGTTTGGTTATACAGCTGCAGAAAAATTCTGGGAGATAGGAGACAGCTGGGGAGGTATCTCAACCATATTTTGGCTTTGGCCCCTGGTTTATAGTGTCTGAGGTGGGGGGAATATATATTCAGAAAGAGTTGTGGTCAGAGGGTGTTATATAATAGCTGGCATAAGATGTTTGGTTGGCATTAGTTTTAGATCTATCATAACATACATGGTTGTTGTTAAGGGTACAAGGTGAAGTGTAAATAGCAACTCACTATGTCACTCTAATCTATAGGCTTAAAGATATCTAGGGGCAGGCTTATGTTTCTGTTAGAGAGAGCCTCGGGGTCTAAAGAGGAGTCTGTACTACACCTTTGGGTATTTTTGTATCAAGGTGTACATTTTAGAGTTTGATTGAACATTAGGGATATTTTGGTGATATTTATGGTCCTTAGATTAGGAAGCAGGTTGTGGTAACAGGGTGGAGGTGGCCTATCCCACATAACAATTAAAAAAAAATATTTTCTAGAGTAATTAAAAGAGGATTGTTTAAAAGATGAGAAGAGATATGGTTTTTGACTGGGTAAGCTTTGAGGGTGGTACTTATGTCTCCCAGGATGGTGAGTTGGGAATGGCAAATCCAACAGAGAGAGAGATTTTCCAGTTTGGCAGTAATCTGGGAGATTTTGATTATTATGTTGTCATTCCATGTTAAATCTTGGAACCAAAGAGATTGGTAGAGAAGATGAGAACAAGTAAGAGCAGAGGTAGGGTCCCTGGCACCTTTCAGAACAGAGGCTGTGGGTCATCTTTTTACGTTATAGCTTTTCTTGGACACTGATGACTGAGCAGGTTTCAGAGGCAAAGGGCCCAGTGTAAGAAGTCAAGACACAGTAAGTGGCTCCCATGGCCACGAGATATTGGACAAGGTTACTTGCCATGTTAACGATCACCAGCAGAACCTCCTGTGTGATGGTGACTGTCTTCTCAGAAGCCTTTGAAGGTCCCAAGTCGGGTCAATCAATCACTGCCATGACTGGCATAGGGAGATTTCCTCACTTCTTTTGTAACTGGGGGAATTTTCTCTTCCACCTTTTTGGATAGTGCGCATGGCCTTTTGGGTAAAGACTGGGAGCTGTTTTCTGAGCATTTCTTGCTCCAGTTTTAGGGGTTCCCATAGTTAAAACAGTCCCCATTCCCTGTGGGAAGTCTTCCAGGTGTACTTTTGGGGTGACGAGGACGTGAGTCAGATCTTGTCAAGACAACTGCCAAAAGCTAAGCCTGCCATATTTCTCCCTTAGGTCATGTTCCCTCTTTTTCTCCTCAGACTTGTCTGGTGCTAGCAGGAATGATGGGAACCACAGCTGCAGCTTCCCCCAGAGTAGAATTTGCCTACCATGAGGCAACCTTGAGGGATCTAATCTCCTTCCTAGACAGCACACTAAAGAAAACCAGACACTCTCAAAATTGTTCAAAAATACATAGATTCCTTGGCAGGGTTAATCTTTGACGACCAAGCCCCAGATTATCTCTTAGCAAGCCAAGGAGGGGTTTGTGCTGCCATAAGTAAAATATACTGCATGTGTATTAATGTCATAGGAGAAGTAGAAGTAAATGCTACAGAACTCTACAAATGGGCTTCTTTGCTACCCACATTTAATCAACTGAAACAGGAATGGAATGGAGATGTTGAGAGGTGGTTCCCAGGATATACCTGGCTTATCCCATTTCTAGGTTCCATAACCACTGTAATTCTCAACCTTCTCTTTGGTCCTTATATTTTTAACTGCCTAGCTAGATATCTAGCCTCCAGAATACAACTCTAGCTTCAAATGATGCCATGCCAGGGATTTTAATCCATCCCATCTGAAGCAGAAGTCCAGCACCCACTGGACAAAGTTGCTGACTTCCTCCACTCCCACTCTCCATTTCCACCACTGTAAACAACCAGAGACTCCTTTCTGCTCATACCTAGCTGCCTGCATGCTATAATATCACCACTTTTCCTCCCATCAGAACTTGCAAGCAGAAATCTTGGAGGCCAATGTTGTGAGAACTCCCACCCTCAACTGGCCTTGGTCAAAGGTCCCAGGTTTTTGGCTGCAGAGCTTTAGGTCAGGGAGGAGTGGATCCATCAAGTACCCTGCTGATTAAACCAACTGTTGAGGAGTGAACAATACCCCACCACACCCCTCTTGAGTTCTTTTGATGGTCTAAAGATAATTAAATTATTCACTTTAAAATCAGATTGACAGAAGGAAAAAAAAAA
Source organism: Bubalus bubalis (assembly GCF_019923935.1). NCBI lineage: Eukaryota > Metazoa > Chordata > Mammalia > Artiodactyla > Bovidae > Bubalus > Bubalus bubalis. Next base: position 99,673,809 of record NC_059166.1, read on the forward strand.
AATAATAATGTTCATGTTTCTCCCATAGAAATGGGACAACTGATAGGGCCAAAACAAGTCTGTTTTTTATATGTGTACACACACACACACTTAGATAAAGAAACAATTACTTGTGAATGTTTAGCAAAACAGGGCTTGAGCTTAGGGTAGTAGACTAATGAAGAAGAGATGCGAGTTTGCCTACTTTGCCTTGAATTCCCTAAGTCTGGTGATCAGGAGGCTTTCAAGCCTCCTACTGTGAAAAGGGTATCTTTATGTGGGAGATTTATTCCACACTTGCGGGGGAAATAGATGATCAGAATGTTTTATGAAATATTTTTTTTTCCACTGCTGTTTCTCAGGTAAGTTTAATTCAAAATAATTAAATATGACATTGAGGCATATTTAGGGAGAAACTGACTTGAACGCCAACCCTCCTCTGCCCTCTCACACTGCCTTTCGGCCACACTGGCTTCTTTGTTTATCTGGAATACATATGGGAAGTTCTTCAAGATTTATGCATGGCTGGCTACTGTACTTCTCAAATCACAGTTCATTGTTTTCCCCACTCTACTAGCTGGTCTCTCCTTATCTCTCACTGCTTTATGCTCCTCCTTAGCCTTTATATATTTTTCTTGTTCCACATTTATTTATTTTGTTTTTCTGCATCATATTGCATGCACATGAGGAAAGACATTTTCCTTCTGTTGCAGGATTCTATGTTTGCCTGGGATCTATTAAGTATCTGTTGAGTGGAGTTTTTGAAATTAAAAGTATATTATAGTTTTTAGCATACTTATATAATACTCATAGTATGAATGAATAATATTGCCTGCCATACCGGTAAACCCAGGATATTGTGGACATCAAGCCATCATATTGCAGTTGTTCTGATGGTGAGCCCTATGGCAACTCAGGATAGAAACAAATGGTCTGCCCAGCTGCCAAACACTCAGCCGCTGCAGACACACTCAACTGTGCATCCTGAGGGAATAGAGGATGTAGAAAAGCAGGATTCTGGGCCAGACAGCTGAGGTGCATATGAAAGGAATGATTCCAGTGAATCCAGACTCTTGAATCTTTCCATACATAGAAAAGTACTAAAGTACTTAATTTGAGATATCTGGTTTCCATTCAGTTCAGTTCAGTGGCTCAATTGTGTCCAATTCTTTGCGACCCCATGAATCACAGCATGCCAGGCCTCCCTGTCCATCACCAATCCCAGGAATTCACTCAGACACATGTCCATCAAGTCAGTGATGCCATCCAGCCATCTCATCCTCTGTTGTCCCCTTCTCCTCCTGCCCCCAATCCCTCCCAGCGTCAAAGACTTTTCCAACGAGTCAACACTTCACATGAGGTGGCCAAAGTATAGGAGTATCAGCTTTAGCATCATTCCTTCCAAAGAACACCCAGGGCTGATCTCCTTCAAAATGGACTGGTTGGATTTCCTTGCAGTCCAAGGGACTCTCAGGAGTCTTCACCAGCACCACAGTTCAAAAGCCTCAATTTTTTGTCTCTCAGCTTTCTTCACAGTCCAACTCTTACATCCATACATGACCACTGGAAAAACCATAGCCTTGACTAGACTTTGTTGGCAAAAGTAATGTCTCTGCTTTTGAATATGCTATCTAGGTTGGTCATAACTTTTCTTCCAAAGAGTAAGCGTCTTTTAATTTCATGGCTGAAATCACCATCTGCAGTGATTTTGGAGCACAAAAAATAAAGTCTGACAGTTTCCACTGTTTCCCCATCTATTTCCCATGAAGCGATGGGACCAAATGCCATGATCTTTGTTTTCTGAATGTTGAGCGTTAAGCCAACTTTTTCACTCTCCTCTTTCACTTTCATCAAGAGGCTTCTTAGTTCCTCTTCACTTTCTGCCATAAGGGTGGTGTCATCTGCATATCTGAGGCATTGATATTTCTCCTGGCAATCTTGATTCCAGCTTGTGCTTCTTCCAGCCCAGCGTTTCTCATAATGTACTCTGCATAAAAGGTAAATAAGCAGGGTGACAATATACAGCCTTGACATACTCCTTTCCCTATTTGGAACCAGTCTGTTGTTCCATGTCCAGTTCTAACTGTTGCTTCCTGACCTGCATATAGGTTTCTCAAGAGGCAGGTCAGGTGGTCTGTTATTCACATCTCTTGAAGAATTTTCCACAGTTTATTGTGATCCACACTGTCAAAGGCTTTGGCTTGGTCAATAAAGCAGAAATTGATGATTTTCTGTAACTCTCTTGCTTTTTTAATGATCCAGCAGATGTTGACAATTTGATCTCTGGTTCCTCTGCCTTTTTTAAAACCAGCTTCAACATCTGTATTATCATTATAATTAGGTGTTGCCTAACATTGGAACCACAGTTTTCTCTCACTGTCATAGGTAATATGTCAGGGTGAAAAGACAAACTTTGATACAAAGGAAGATAATTTCTTAATGAAAGTGAAAGTGTTAGTTTCTCAGTCATCTCAGACTCTGAAATTGTATTCCGTTACAATTCGATTCCATGAATTGTAGCCCACCAGGCTCCTATGTCCATGGAATTCTCCAGGCAAGAATACTGGAGTGGGCTATCATTATCTTCTCCGGGGGAACCCAACCCAGGGATCAAACGCAGGTCTCCTGCATTGCAGGCAGATTCTTTACTACCTGAGCCACCTCATTAAAGTTATGATTTTCCCTCACTCCAACAAAGATAGCAGATTCATATTATGATCAAGCATGTATGTTTGCATGTATGTCTGTATATGTGTTTTATGTGTGTGCTTATCTAGTGGTAAGTGCTTATTACAAATATGTAAACCAATTATTAATGTAAGCATTAGAATGGCAAAGGTAAAAGAAGAAAGAGCCTTAACAAGGAAAGCAAATTCTAAATTTGGGAACATGAAAACTGATAATAAGTTTGCATACAGTTGTCAAAAATAGAACAGAAACAAAGCATCCCTTGACTTCTGATGTTTGATAGCTTTGTAACGAATTTAAGTTTTTCTCTTCAGGTGGACTTGGAATGTGTCTAAGTATACAAAGTATGCCTCGTGGAAGGCAGATTTTTATCAAATGTCAGCCGTGAAGTTTACATAGCCATATGAACTATACAGTTAAATTTCCTGGGCAGGCAGAGTTTTTTGGCTTCCAGTTTCAAACTAGATTTCCTTCTCATGCTAGATTGATGGAAGTGTATCTATGGACATCCATAGAAACCATGACTTGTTGCATACTGGGCTCCATTATTCTCTGGATATAGATCTTAATGAACTATTGCTGCTAGAGAACATGATATATCTGACAATCCAACTAAGACCTAGACACACTGCATGTACTATATCCTGAGCATTTTTCTTATGATACATAAACCTGGCCTTAGGCCATGTCTGTACAATAGAATTCTGCCTCACTGAACAATTCATTTGGTGTGATATGTTTTGATCTGTCTGCACAGCTCTTGAGTAGAGGATGTCTTAATGAGCCACAGCAAATTGGAAGGGCCAATTTCTAGCTTCTGTCGCATACTATAGCCATGACCTCAATTAAAGTTATAGACTGTTTCTAAGCATTATTCATTGTTAGCGACTCAAGCCATAGCTTGGTAAACTCTCATTAGCACCTCGATCGAATGGAGAACATACATATCAGACAGCTCCGTGCTGAAGGTACTACTCTACCTACTGGGATATTATATAATTTGATTGACAGTAATTGCTGCCTTATGCTTCCAATTATCTAATTAGTGATTGCCACTGCATATGCTACCAATTATATATAGCTAGCATTGCTTTAGAGCTCCCATTCAGAACTGTCACTGAATCTCTGAATGTTGCACTGAGTCTGCCTTGAAAAATGCTTCTTGAATTGATGCATATGTGGACTATGAAGAATTTTATTTGAGACAATAATAGTAATATTTTAAGCAAGCGTGACTTTTTAGTTAGCATAAAATTATTGAAAATAAAATTTGAAAAGTAAAAGAGGTGATACACATATAAAAGATAAATTCTAAAGCAATCTCAATATCTGATTAACAATCCATAACAATAAGATTTCTGCCTCAGTTCTTTTAATTATGGAAGAAAATTAAGGAGTTATTAGAACATCATGTTTTTCTTTTTAATTTATTCATTTCATGTACACGTATTAATTAAGGATCATTGCACACAATGTATTAGATATAAAAACAATAGCACATATAAAGATTAAAGACAACTTTGTAACATAGTGGACACCAATGCATAAATATTATAAATCATGAAGCAATAGTTTAAAAGATACAAGTACTAAACTTTATACTCATTCAGTTCAGTTCACTTCAGTTCATTCGCTCAAGATGTGTCCAACTCTTTGTGACCCCATGAATCGCAGCATGCCAGGCCTCCCTGTCCGTCACCAACTCCTGAAGTTCACTGAGACTCACATCCATCGAGTCACTGATGCCATCCAGCCATCTTATCCTCTGTTGTCCCCTTCTCCTCCTGCCCCCAATCCCTCCCAGCATCAGAGTCTTTTCCAATGAGTCAACTCTTCACATGAGGCGGCCAAAGTACTGGAGTTTCAGCTTTAGCATCATTCCTTCCAAAGAAAACCTAGGGCTGATCTCCTTCAGAATGGACTGGTTGGATCTCCTTGCAGTCCAAGGGACTCTCAAGAGTCTTCTCCAACACCACAGTTCAAAGGCATCAATTCTTTGGTGCTCAGCTTTCTTCACAGTCCAACTCTCACATCCATACATAACCACTGGAAAAACCATAGCCCTGACTAGACGGACTTTATTGGCAAAATAATGTCTCTGCTTTTCAATATGCTGTCTAGGTTGGTCATAACTTTCCTTCCAAGGAGTAAGCGTCTTTTATTTTCATAGCTGAAATCACCATCTGCAGTGATTTTGGAGCCCAGAAAAATAAAGTCTGACACTGTTTCCACTGTTTCCCCATCTATTTCCCATGAAGTGATGGGACCAGATGCCATGATCTTCGTTTTCTGAATGTTGAGTTTTAAGCCAACTTTTTCACTCTCCTCTTTCACTTTCATCAAGAGGCTTCTTAGTTCCTCTTCACTTTCTGCCATAAGGGTGGTGTCAGCTGCATATCTGAGGTTATTGATATCTCTCCACACAATCTTGATTCCAGCTTGTGCTTCTTCCAGCTGAGCATTTCTCATGATGTACTCTGCATAAAAGTTAAATAAGCAGGGTGACAATATACAGCCTTGATGAACTCCTTTTCCTATTTGGAACCAGTCTGTTGTTCCATGTCCAGTTCTAACTGTTGCTTCCTGACCTGCATACACATTTCTCAAGAGGCAGGTCATGTGGTCTGGTATTCCCATCTCTTTCAGAATTTCCCACAGTTTTATTGTGATCCACACAGTCAAAGACTTTGGCATAGTCAATAAAGCAGAAATAGATGTTTTTCTGGAACGCTCTTGCTTTTTCAATGATCCAGAGGATGCTGGCAATTTGGTCTTTGGTTCCTCTGCCTTTTTAAAACCAGCTTGAACATCTCATTAGAGATTAGATTTAGCTCAATAGAGAAAAATATGTTTAAACTGATAGTGTAAAATTTCAATTCATGCTTGAAAAATAAAATTCCAATTGCCTAAAATAGGAGAAGATGAAGGTTGCTTCACAAAAAGGGAATAAGAGGGCAAAGATGATTCATTTACAAACAATAAAATGACACTAAATCACATGTCTTGTCTAGCATACCAACCTATCCAAATAGCAGAATTTTAGTAATCTGCAAATATGATGCTAGTCTTTTGAAAGTTTTCTCCTTTTTGTTTCTACTGTGTCTTGGGGAAATACCAGAAATACATAGTTGACATTTCAAAGTAAAAGCCAGTAAAAGTTGCAATATAAATAATAAAAATTCTCAGAAATCCTTGGGAATAGTGACATATATTTATTTTTATAGCTGTTTGTTCATCTTTTCCTTTTTTTATTGGCATCCACTTATGTAATTCCAGTGTATCATAGCTATTCACTAAAATTCCATCATTTTCCTATTTCAATTCACATTTTATGCCACTTCCTGATTAATCTTTTTAAAATAATTTGTTTTCATTTATAAAACACTTATGTACTGGTTGTCTATTGTGCAGCAGCTTTTTCCTAAAACTTGGAGGATTATGGCCCTTATGGACTAAAATTCCACAACTTGAACTTGCCATTCTCTTACAACAAAGGCTAAAATGGACTATCCTTGCCTAGAGCAGTATTTGTTCATTATCGATTTCATTCTGAGTCATACTCCTGAAAATGTGTATTTTTAACAAGGTTATTGTGTATTTTATTATATCCACAACTGACAAATGCACAACCTAGAAGTTGAGAGTTATGTTTTATTTAGTGGAAATTCTTAGGACTTCAAGCCCTGGAGATAACATCTCAAATAACCCTGAGAAATCTGCTCTGAGGAGGCAAGTGTGGGAGCCAGGATATATAGGATTTTTTGCAATAAATGGCAGGTAGTTGGAACATCAAAAATTATTGTAAATTAAAGGAAACCAGATATCTCAAGTTCAGGAATGCAGTACTTTTCTATATGTGGGAAAATTCAAAATCTGGGCTCACTGACATCATTCTTTTGATGTGCACCTCAGCTGTCTGGGACCAGTATCCTATGCTTTCTCATCCTGAGTTTCCTCAAGATGCTGTTTGATGACTGCTAGATGGAAGACATTGTTGGTTTCCTTTCCTCCTGTGTTCCTTTAGGACTCACAATCAGGGAAGCCATAATGTAATGGCTCGATGGGCATAGCATTCTCTGATTACTGATATGATATGCAATATTTTACTTTTCATAATAAGGTTAGAGTCTTAATCTAATTAATAAGCTCAAACTAGGACCATGCAACTTTAAGACTTTCATACACAATAGGGCCTTTCATTTTATTTATGTATGAAATAAATTAATTCAAGGTCAATTTTGATAGATAGGTTTAAAGATTTCAGGGTATAAATTCCAGCTGAAGGGAAAGCTAATAATGCTAAAAGTTTTGATTAGATAAGAAGAACAGTATTGAAAAATAACCATTTGGACCTGTTACAAGTGAGGGTCTTATGACTGGTAGCAGATACTAAGTTGCAGTCTATATTCCTACACCAGGACCAACTTCTTCACACTCTGCGAGCTCAAAAGTCAATTCTGAAAGAACTATTTTTACAGCACAATTATATTAAATACAACACAGGAGAAAAGTTAAAGGAAATAATTGTTTGATTTCACTGAAGCACAATTTCAAGAAATCTGAAAAAACATTAATTGTATTAGGGGAACTGCTGGCTGAAACTTCCCTCCTGGCCAGACACAAGAGTAACCATACGCATGAGTTTTCTTGCAATAAGCTTCTGCTAAGAAACTTGAAAATAACAAGGTACCACCAATGAGAAGAATTTGAGAAACGTCTAAAGGAGAGAGGAGAGCCAGTCTATATGTCTTACCAACCTCCCATTATCCTTCTCACTGGAATTCATCTTGGCTGAGTGATGCATGCATCACTGAAAAGGACACTGAGTCAGAATGAATGACCAGAAACAACCAGGAAACTAATCCTATGACCATAAAGCCCAAGACTGTGAGCCATATGGCAGAGTATTTCTCCTGAATTTCCTTATCCTGCTGCTCTCTGCCTGGGCACCCCTTCCTAACAGTCTCTTGCTTTCTCAGCATGTGAGTCTCCTTGGAAAATTCATTTCTGAGTGTTAGATAAGAGTCCACTCTTGGGCCCTGCAAAGGGTCCTCCTTCCTCCTACAGTGGCATGAAGCTGAAGGTATTGCTATGGACTGAATTGTATATCATTATAATCTCAGTTATGCAGATGACACCACCCTAAAGGCAGAAAATGAAAAGGAATTATAGAGCCTCTTGATGAAGGTGAAAGAGGAGAGTGAAAAAGATGGCTTAAAACTCAGCATTCAAACACTAAAATCATGGAATCCAGTCCCATTTTTTCATGGCAAATACTTGGGGGAAAAATGGAAACAGTGAAAGTCTTTATTTTCTTGGTCTTCAAAATCACTGCAGATGGTGACTGCAGCCATGAAATAAAAAGACACTTGCTCCTTGGAAGAAAAGTTATGACGAACCTAGACAGGCAGAAGTCTGTATAGTCAAAACTATGGCTTTTCCAGTAGTCATGGACAATGTGAAAGTTGGACCGCAAAGAAGACTCAGTGCTGAAAATTTATGCTTTCAAAATGTGGTGCTAGAGAAGATTCTTGAGAGTCCTTTGAATATCAAGGAGATCAAACCAGTCAATTCTAAAAGAAATCACCCCTATATTTTCATTGGAAGCACTGATAGCTTCAGTGTTAGCCCCTTGGCCACCTGTTGCATAGAGCTGACTCTTTGGAAAAGACCCATTTGCTGGGAAACATTGCAGGCAGGAGGAGAAGGGGGTGATAGAGGATAAGATGATTGGATGGCATCACCGACTCAATGGACATGAGTTTGAGCAAACTCCAAGAGTTGGTAATAGACAGAGAAGCCTGGTGTGCTGCAGTCCATGAGGTCGCAAAGAGCCAGACGTGACTGTGTGACTGAACAGCAAAAACAAAATTCATATGTTGAAGCCCTAGCCATTTCTACCCACTTGTAGAGGTGATTCCCTGATCATTCAGATGATAGAGAACTCGCTTGCCAATGTAGAAGACATAAGAGACACAGGTTTGATCCGTGAGTCAGGAAGATCCTCTGGAGAAAGAAATGGCAACTCACTCCAGTATTCTTGCCTGGAAAATTCCATGGACAGAGGAGACTGATGGGCTCACAAAAATTCAGGTATTACTGAGTGACTAACACACACTTAAAGGTAATTAGATTTAGGTGACTTCCCAAGTGGGTCAGTGGTAAAGAATCTGCTTGCCTATGCAGGAGACATGGGTTTCATCCTTGGGTCCAGAAGATCCCTAGAGAAGAAAGCAGCAACTCACTCTAGTATTCTTGCCTGGGAAATGGACAGGAGGGCCTGGCAGGTTATAGTCCATAAGGCCACAGAGGAGTTGGATACTACTGAGTGACTAAACAACAGCAAAAACAGATTTAGATGATGTCTGGCTTCTGGGACCTTCAACAGGGTATCAGGCCCTTATAGGAAGAGACATCAGATAGCGTGTGTGCGCTCGCTCTCTCTCTCTCTCTCTGACAGGTGAGGACACAAGACGTTAGCTATGTGCTGACCAGGGAGAAAATTCTCAAAAGCACCTGACCATGCTGGTACCCTGACCTCAGTTTTCTGGCCTCTAGAACTGTGGGAAAATAAATTTCTGTTTTTGAAGTCATCCAGTCAATGACACGTTCATGGCATCCTAATTAGACTAATACAGCTAAGTATAATCTGGAATATGGCAAAGCCCTGGAGCAAATATGTCACATTCTGTTTAAGATAAAATATTTAAACTTGAAAATAGATAAAATAATAAATAGAACTATTTTTGCAATGGCAAGAAAAAAATCAATCCATGGTTATATGCAATGAGGAGAGAAGTATGTGACTAGTCATTAACAGAAGCATACTTTTAATTAAAGAAAGGAACCACACAAAATTATGCTGTAAAGATGCTACATCTTTAAGAATAAATTTAAAAGGAAAACCAAAATTAGTTTATACAATGATAACAGCAAATAATATTTACCAACTTAAGTTCATGAATATATGACAGGACATTTTTATAGTTATATATGTTTGGATTTCCAGTGTACCAATCTATTTCAAGGTACCAATCATGTATTATACATTTTGATCAAATTGTAATGCATTAAAATTATAATTTTTATTTTGTTAGTGAAGTGTATTTTAAAAAAGACACCAGGTGCTATTTAACTTTTTTCTTCAACATTCAATTCAGTTCAGTCACTCAGTCCTGTCTGACTCTTTGCAACCCCATGAATCGCAGCATGCCCCCAATCCCTCCCAGCATCAGAGTCGTTTCCAATGAGTCAACTCTTCGCATGAGGTGGCCAAAGTACTGGAGCTTCAGCTTTAGCATCAGTCCTTCCAAAGAACACCCAGGACTGATCTCCTTTAGAATGGACTGGTTGGATCTCCTTGCAGTCCAAGGGACTTTAGATTAGTAATTTATTTTTAACAATTTTAGTAATACTGAAGCAAGACAGATGTTTATAAAATGTATTCAAACTTAAAATCTCAAACATTGTAAGGGATTACTGTTTTAATTACTACAAAACTGCTTTTGAAATTTACATTGTCATTGGGGGTAAACATTCTACATAATGACATCTAAGTTAGTCTATTATTTTTTAAAATGAAGAGCAGGCGATGCTGAAAAATGTGTGGAAACAACCTGAAAGTAAAGCACACTAAAAATAAATTTGGCATAAATGTGCTATATGCTGATTATAATTTCATCTGATATTTCCTCCAGAAATTGAAAGAATCTAAAATATGCACAAACTTGTAGTCAGAATTATTCCTTGGAGAAGAGATATGGCATCCCCACTTGGCAAGGTGGTGCAAATAAGTACAATAGTTATCAATCTTTTGTTCTGCTGAAAGAAAAGTCTCTTGGAGATATGCTATATTTGTAGGAACATAAATTAAGTACATAAGAAAACTGATAATGTGTCTAATGATTTGATGTGTTTCTTTTTCATGTGAAAATGCAAAGAAAGTGGTGTTCCTCATGTTCTATTTTTATGTAGAGTATCTTCCATTCGTTGTGAGCACGCGTATTACAGCCTATCCCCTTTATGCATGGTCTCATGTATTGAATCAGTAGTTTTAAAATGAAAGGAGAATTATGTTCAGGAATTAGAATAAATTTAATCAAGACAAATTGTACTTGTTAAAAAAATGCTCACTTCTAAAGTAAATGACTGCAACCAAACAAACAAGAGATGGGGGTATGTATTGTATTGCAATAGGTTCCACATTCTTAAAGATGGTCGAGTTCAATTCTGAGCTTGTTGAATCTGAAAACAAGGTTGGAAGAAATTTTAGCTAGTAACATGGAAACATGGAAAGTCCATGAGTCCTGTAGACCAAAGATACATAAAGCTAATTATCACATTTTGGTCTAACTCTGTGCATTTTCTTTTGTTTTAACACTATATTATAACTATTAATTTGAATAATTCAAGAGCCTTGTAAATAAAGAAGTTTGAATTTTTTTTTCACATTTTGTCAATAGAGTTAGCTTTCCAAAAATTATCTTGATCAAATCTAATTTAAGGTTGAAACGAATTTTTTTAATCAAATTGATGAGGCTTTATTAATGACATGACTCATTATGAATAATAAATATAACAAATTATTTATTAAATGAAAGTTGTCAATATTTATGTTATTTTTCATTACTTATTTCCATAAGCTCAAAAAGTATTAGGTAAATATTTGTGTAAAATTATAAAACTTAATCTCATTAGATACACTATGATTGCCACTGAGTTTGAGAGAGCAGTGTGTGTGTGTGTGTGTGTGTGTGTGTGCGTGTTTTAAAGAAGAGTGGGAGGAAAGAGGAGAAAGACTTGTATAATCATACACTGTAGGATACAATTTTGAAATTAAAATTTTAACTCAGGATATGTTGTACATAGGCAAAAAACTCAGTCTAAATGACTTAATATAAAAAAGGCAGTTTGCAAGTGATTGTAGTCAGTTAATTTATAGAAATGATTTGCAGCAATTACTACAAATTTGTCAAAGCAAATCATAGAAAATCTCTCATTGAAATTCTTGTCTTGAATAAAAGACTCTTAGCTAATGTCCTCTCTCCCTGGTGTAAGCAGGATATTGAACCATAGAGTCCATTTGTTAAGCACACCAAGATTCAAGGACAGGGAATGGAAGAGTTGTGGTTGGGTTTTGCTTGTCTTTATAATAAAGAACTCTCTCCATGTAGGCCTTAATATACAATAGCTTTATTTAAAATAACTAAACCATAAGACACTCCAAAAGTCACAGAAAGATACCACAAAAAATGCAGGAAAATTATATGATACAGAGGAACAGTAGCAGTGTTTATAAAATAGCCCCACTCTAGGCTTTTCCCCTTTTTTCTTTGCAAGGTTTTTTTGCTAGTTTTTATTCAATCAGAGTGAACTTTTTAGTTTTGTTATAGTAAGTTATCACAAGTTGCTTAGAAAATTCCAGGCTAAAAGTAATCATATGGGGTACTAGCTAATAATGCTTTAATGCATGTTTTACTCTTTACTTGCATAGACACATTTCCTCTCCTACCCTACTGCTTTATTTATTATTATTTTCTTTTCAGTTATGTTTATCAGTAGTTATGCATTTACATACATTAAAATTTGATTTTTGTGCCATTCATTTCTATGAGCTTGACATATAGTTACGGGTTCATCACCACAGGCATGATACAGAATAGTTTCATTACATCAAAAATTTCCTTGTGCATCTCATTTTAACCAACCCCTGGAAGACATTAATCTTTTTGTGTCCCGTAGTTTTGACATTTTTGAAATGCTAGACAAATAGAAGTAGGCAATCTGGAGTCTTTTGGCATTGGCTCCTTGCATTTAGTAAAATGTACATTGTTGCATGCATCAGCAGTTTTTCTTTTTATTGCTAAAAACTATTATGCTTTTGAACTGTGGTGTTGGAGAAGACTCTTGAGAGTCCCTTGGACTGCAAGGAGATCCAACCAGTCCATTCTGAAGGAGATCAGCCCTGGGATTTCTTTGGAAGGAATGATGCTAAAGCTGAAACTCCAGTACTTTGGCCACCTCATGCGAAGAGTTGACTCATTGGAAAAGACTCTGATGGTGGGAGGGATTGGGGGCAGGAGGAGAAGGGGACGACAGAGGATGAGATGGCTAGATGGCATCACTGACTCGATGAGTTAGTCTGAGTGAACTCCGGGAAGTTGGTGATGGACAGGGAGGCCTGGCATGCTGCAATTCACAGGGTCGCAAGGAGTCGGACACGACTGAGGGACTGAACTGAACTGAACTGAACTGATTTACTATGTATAGATGGATCATAGTTTTATTAGGGGAAGCACACTGACTGAAACTACCCACTCTGGCCAGGCACCCAGTAACCATTTGCATACGTTGTTTTAGGACAGGAAGTCCTGGTAAGGAACATGGAACTAATAAACCTCCCCCAACCAGAAGAGTTTGGGAAAGGTCAAAAGGAGACGCCACATGTCTGACCACCTCCTCAGAATCCTCTCTACCATCCATCTTGGCTGAACAAGGCATGCACTACCAGGAAGGACTCTGAGTCAGAATGATTGGCTAAAGACAACCCAGAAACTAATCCCATCACCATAAAACCGGAGACTGCAAGCCAGAGCAGAGCAGTTCTCTTGGGTTCCCTTACCCTCCTGCTCTCCACCTGGGCACCCTTTCCCAATAAAATCTCTTGCTTTTTCAGCACATGTGTCTCCTGGGACAATTCATTTCTGAGTGTTAGAGAAGAGCCCAGTTTTGGGCCCTGGAAGGGTTCCCCTTCCTGCAACAGCTTGTCCATTTAGTGATTAAAGGGCATCAGTCTTGTTTCCAGATTTTGTTGACTATGAACAGAGTTGCTATAAACATTTAAGCACAGGTTTGGTTGTTTGTTTTCTATAAATCTGTTCATATTTTTGTCAAATGAATTTCTGGAATGAGATTATAGAGTCATGCATTAGGTATTTTTTTAATTTTGTAAGAAAGTACAAAATCATTTTCCCAAGTTGCTGTACAATTTTGCCTTCTCACTCCCAAGGTAGGAGAATTCCAGCTACTTCATGTCTTTTTAATTACTTGGTATGATTAGTTTCACTCATTTTAATTGGCATCTATTTGTGCTTATTTGGATTATTTCCCTAAAAATATATGATGTTCAACACTCTTATAACAGGGGAATTGGCACCCTGTCCAGCTCTTCGTGTTCTGAATACATGAGAGGAATTTCAACTCATTGCTTTATTTTTTACCAAAAATTAAAAAAATAAATAATAACAATACATTTTCAAGAGAATTCAGTGTCTTAAAAATTACTAGATCCTTAATGTTGATAATTATTTAAAGAGATAATATAGTCAATAGGCAGTTATATTTTTGTAATTGATTTTTTTATTGTGCTAGAGTTGATTAACAATGTTGTGTTAATTTCTGCTGTACAACAAAGTGATTCAGTTATACATGTATGTAAATTCGTTTCAAATATTCTTTTCCATTATGATTTATCATAGGTTATTGTATATAGTTCTTTGTGCTATGGAGTAGGATCTTGCAATCGCTAAGACAATGTCATATTATGACAATGTCATTGTTATGTTATACTTTTGACATGCTGACTCTTAAGTTACAATGGTTTAAAGAATTAATTTCCTGACTAAGGTAAAAGCATGCATAGAAGTTTGATTTTGCTAGGGAATTTGAAAGCCAAAAGAGAGAAAATTATTTCCACCTTAACAAAGAGAGCAAGTCAAACAAAATATAAAATGAGAGGTTTCAAACTGTGGTGCTGGGGAAGACTCTTGAGAGTTCCTTGGACAGGAAGGAGATCAAACCTGTCATTCCTAAAGGAAATCTACCCTGAATTTTCATTGGAAGGACTGATGCGATGAAGTGATGGGACCAGATGCCATGATCTTAATTTTTTGAATGCTAAATTTTAATCCATTTTTTAACCTCTTCTTTTCCACTCTCATCAAGAGACTCTTTAGTCCCTCTTCACTTTCTTCCATTAGGTGGCATAATCTGCATGTCTGAGGTTGTTGATATTTCTCTGGAAATCTTGATTCCAGCTTGTGAGTCATCCAGCCTAGCATTTCCCATGTTGTACCCTACATATAAATTAAATAAGCAGGGTGACAATATACAGCCTTCATGTACTCCTTTCCCTATTTGGAACCAGTTCATTGTTCCATGTAGCTCTAACTATTGCTTCTGGTCCACTACACAGGTTTCTCAGCAGCCAGGTAATGTGGTCTGGTATTCCCATCTCTTTAAGAATTTTCCACAGTTTGTTGTCATCCACACAGTCAAAGCCTTTAACATAGTCAGTGAAGAAGTAGATGTTTTACTGGAATTCCTTTGCTTTTTCTATGGTCCAAAAGATGTTGGCACTTTGATCTCTGATTCCTACGTCTTCGATAAATCCAGCTTATACATATGAAAGTTCTAGGTTCATATAGCCAGCATGTGAAAAAAGCACAACTGTACAGTAGTCTGAACATTCTTTGATATTGCCTTTCTTTAGGATTGGAATGAAAATGGACATTTTCTAGTCTCGTGGCCACTTTTCAGTTTTCCTAATTTGCTGGCATATTGAGTGAAACACTTTCACAGTATCATCTTTTAGGATTTGAAATAGCTTAACTGGAATTCTATCAACTTCACCAGCTTTGTTCATACTAATGCTTGACTTGACTTCACAATCCAGGATTTATCTGGTTTCAGGTGAGTGATCACACCATCTTGATTATTAGAGTCATTAACACCTTTTTTGTGTAGTTCGTCTTTGTATTCTTGACACCTCTTCTTAATCTTTTCTACTTTTGTTAGTTGCTTACCATTTCTGTCCTTTATTGTGCCCAGTTCAGTTCAGTTCAGTCACTCAGTCGTGTCTAACTCTTTGTGACCCCATGAAGTGCAGCACACCAGGCCTCCCTGTCCATCACCAACTCCTGGAGTTTACTCAAACTCATGTCCATCGAGTCGGTGATGCTATCAAGCCACATCATCCTCTGTCGCCCCCTTCTCCTCCTGCCCTCAATCCCTCCCAGCATCAGAGTCTTTTCCAATGAGTCAACACTTCATGTGAGGTGGCCAAAGTATTGGAGTTTCAGCTTTAGCACCAGTCCTTCTAAAGAACACCCAGGACTGATCTTTAGAATGGACTGGTTGGATCTCCTAGCAGTCCAAGGGACTTGCAAGAGTCTTCTCCAACACCACAGTTCAAACGCATCAATTCTTCGATGCTCAACTTTCTTCACAGTCCAGCTCTCACATCCATACATGACCACTGGAAAACCCATAGCCTTGACTAGACCGACCCTTTGTTGGCAAAGTAATGTCTCAGCTTTTGAATATGCTATCTATGTTGGTCATAACTTTCCTTCCAAGGAGTAAGTGTCTTTTAATTTCATGGCTGCACTCACCATCTGCAGTGATTTTGGAGCCCAGAAAAATAAAGTCTGACACTGTTTCCACTGTTTCCCCATCTATTTCCCATGAAGTGATGGGACCAGATGCCATGATCTTAGTTTTCTTAATGTTGAGCTTTAAGCCAACTTTTTCACTCTCCACTTTCACTTTCATCAAGAGGCTTTTTAGTTCCTCTTCACTTTCTGCCATAAGGGTGGTGTCATCTGAATATCTGAGGTTATTGATGTTTGTCCCGGCAATCATGATTCCAGCTTGTGTTTCTTTCAGCCCAGCGTTTCTCATGAAGTACTCTGCATAAAAGGTAAATAAGCAGGGTGACAATATACAGCCTTGACGCACTCTTTTTCCTATTTGGAACCAGTCTGTTGTTCCATGTCCAGCTCTAACTGTTGCTCCCTGACCTGCATATAGGTTTCTCAAGAGGCAGGTCAGGTGGTCTGTTATTCACATCTCTTGAAGAATTTTCCACAGCTTATTGTGATCCACACAGTCAAAGGCTTTGGCATACTCAATAAAGCAGAAATATATATATATATATATATATATATATATATATATATATATATAATTTTTTTTTTCCTGGAACTCTCCTGTTTTTTTGATGATCGAGTGGATGTTGGCAATTTGATCTCTGGTTCCTCTGCTTTTTCTAAAACCATCTTGACCATCTGGAAGTTCATGGGTCATGTATTGCTGAAGCCTAGCTTGGAGAATTTTGAGCATTACTTTACTAGGGTGTGAGATGACTGCAATTGTGTGGTAGTCTGAGCAATCTTTGGCATTTCCTTTCTTTGGGATTGTGCCAATCTTTGCTTAAAATATTCCTTGTATAATTCCAATTTTCTTGATGATATTTTTAGTCTTTCCCATTTTATTTTTCCCTCTATTTTTTTGCACTGTTCACTTAAGAAGGCTACCTTATCTCTCCTTGCTATTCTCTGGAAACCTGTATTCAGATATGTAAATTTTTCCCTTTCTCCTTTGCCTTTTGCTTGTCTTCTTTCTCAGCTACTTGTTAGGCTTACTCAGACAACCACTTTGCTTTCCTGCATTTCTTTCTCTTGGGGATGGTTTTCATCACCAGCTCCTGTACATTATTATAAACCTATGTCGATATTTGTTCAGGCACTCTGTCTACCAGATCTAATCCCTTGAATCTATTTATCAACTCCACTGTGTAATCATGAGGGATTTGATTTAGGTCATACCTGGATGGTCTAGTGGTTTTGCATACTTTCCTGAAAAAAAAAAAAAATAGAGATACAACTCAGAGGCTATTGGCTAATGTATGCTTTTAGTATTCTAGGAGTTAGATAGAATACGTATTACAAAAAATAACAACATTATTCTATCTTCAGATTTTTTAAGTATTCCAATATTATCTTTCCATTCAAGTTTCTGAGAAAGATAGTTCATGAATTTCTATTTTTTGATCATTTTGGCTTAGACCATCTAGAATAATGATTGGGGTTCGGGAACTCTATGCTGCTTGACTTTTAAAAACAGTTTTCCTTTAAGTCATTACATCTTTATTTAGCATGGATGTGTGTGTGTGTATGTGTGTGTGGTTTATGGTGATTTGTGGGAAGACACCTTTGTCTCCTATGATTTTATGACAAGAGATACGATTGTCTGTAGTTTTGTAGTTTTGTTTTGTAGTTCTTCATCTAAAGTAAAACAAACAAACAGAAAGCAATTTCATACAGTAGTATCTCAGGAATAAGTTATGATTTTCCCTGACCATATCATGTGCCATTATCAGAATTCTAGGGAAAGGTTGCCATGATTGATCCTCCTAGGGTACCCACATAGCTTTGGCAAAAATCAATTCTCAAAATGAAAGACGTATGAACAGAAGTGATAGCAAAAATGTAGAGGGATTGATGGACAGATTAACAGTGGGTATACACTATCAGTGATGTGTTCTTTTTAGAAAGCCATGTATCCCATGCTCTTCAGTCTTGGTTAAATTCCTTTTCCTTATATGCTCCAACCCCTCCCCTGTGTTGTGTTACTTGGCACCAGAAGAAGCTCTCTCCTTCAGGCTTCTTTATCAGCTGTCTCTGGGATGAGTTTAGTCAAGGCACTCACAGGGACTAGGAAAGCAGAAGAAATAAAGAAGACTAAGGATTCCTCTCCTTCTCTCTTTGCTGTACTCAAAAGTTCCTGTCTCACCCCTGAGGTGACCTTGGATATCCTGGACTTTGATACCACTGCCTGGTTCCTTAGGTTTTTCAACCTGATGGTGACAGTGGCCTCTTGTTGCTACTAATCTCAAAGTTGCTTCACTATCTGGATTGAATTAGCAACTCTTTTTAAAGGATAATCATTTCAATAATTAAATTTCCATTTTCTCATTAGATTGTGACTAATATTATATATATATATATATATATATATATATATATATATATAATCCCATAAGAATATTATATATTCTCCAAAGTCCAACTTAAATAATTTTCTTGTTAAAAAAAAATAGTCTCTCTTAGCACTTTGTTCATCTATGTGTTAAGATGAATACATATGTTCATCTTAACACAATCCTATATTCATGGTAGTTTTGTATAAGCCTATTTTAATGACTCTTTGAAGAGAACTACACTTTTCTTTTTTTTCTCTCAATACACAAAATTTATGTTGAAATTGTACTGTCTTTCCAAGACTACATTCTTATATATAGTATAGAGTTAACAAATGTGTACTATAGCAGTGTATGGCAGATATCCATTATATGCTGATGTCATAAATGAAAAAAAAAATGATGCTAAATTTGGAATTTTTTGAAAACAGAGACAATCATCAATTAGATTATGGCAATGTCTAATAATATATTACTATATAACTCAGACTATAATTTTGCTTTGAATACTGCTGGTTTATACTTATTTTTGCTGCCTAACTGGTAACACATTTCATTCTCAAAAGTCTCCCATTTGGGCAGTAAAAGTATATATTATTCCAGTTATAATCCAGAGCATTAAATCTAATAGAATGTAATTTTATGTACAATATTTATATACCACAAAATGTATTTTAGTATCATAAGGCCTTGGATCAAGTTCAAGAATGGACAATGACACAGAAAGAGAAGAATAATTATTCCTATTTGTTAATTATTTTTCAAAACTTCTGAAGCTATTAAAAAATCCCTGAGTAAATTGAACTGAGAGAGAGAAAAAATTAATGTTGTAAATAGTTCTGATAAAGAGTATCTTCCATTCATAGTAGATGGTAGTTGTGCATTTGACTGACCTGCATATGTAGATGCCTTGGACAGGACTTGCAGAAAATAATAAATTAGAGAAAATTGAGAGCTAGAGCACAGACCATAATAATGTCCCCTTACTGGATGAGGCAGTATTTATGAGTATCCCATGGATATTTAGGCAGAGGTGAGGAAAAAATTAGAAAGTATAAGTGATCAATTATGAGAATAGCTATCACTCAGGTAATCTTCCTAAGATGTTCAATAATATCTAATATTCTGATAAATTCAATGATATGTCTATCATTCAATGAAGAGTGTATGCCTACACAGAAGATTAATATGATGCCAGATGCTTGGTGTAGAGTATTGAATAAAGGAAAAGTGATGCCTGTCCTAGAAATTACCATCTCATGCAGAAAATGTCACTGAAGCAATAAACAAATCAAAAAGTGTGATTATAATATATGAAATGTACCTTCATATTTCATTTTAGTTGTTAAATTTCATTGATTAATCTTTGATTTGCCAT
The DNA here is from genome assembly GCF_019923935.1 of Bubalus bubalis. Classification (NCBI taxonomy): domain Eukaryota; kingdom Metazoa; phylum Chordata; class Mammalia; order Artiodactyla; family Bovidae; genus Bubalus; species Bubalus bubalis. The sequence continues at coordinate 99,693,614 of NC_059166.1, forward strand.
TTGCACTTGGGGGTTAAAAATAGTTGAATGAGATTCATTTCTCATACTGGTAATGCTCATGTATAGACCACGTTTATTATAGAGTTTTTTATTATAACATTGAGTTTATTGAAATAAGAAATGGAGAAAATATCATTTAAAAATATCTGGCGGAAGTGAAAATTCATATAAGGAATTCAAATCGATGAAAGTTTTTGGACAAACAATGTAGTAGTATGATTTCCCAGGTTTTTGCATAAAATAAGGGCAAACAACAATAGGAAGCATCTGCTCCAGGCACTCCCAGGATATATGAGGTCATGAAGAAGTAGAAGCCTATTTTAAGATAAAATTTGTTGAAAATAAGAAGTTCTGTGCCAAGAGTAAAACTATAGATAGATGAATAGATAGATAGAGATTTAAACAATGACCAAGAGATGCTTGTTTTCTGAAGAAAAGCTGAGGACAGAAAATAATGATTTTCAATACTAGCTACTAAGAAAATAAATTTACCTTTCTCTGACTTCATTTTTTCTCCTGTCCAATTGAAACATTGATCTTACAACTTTTAGCTTTACCATTAAATTTCAGAATATCTGTAGGGCAAATCTTCTGAATTTGATTTACTCAAGGTTATTCAAAGACAAAGTCAGGGAGTTGGATCTCAAATTGCCCTTCTATTACATTCGAATGATGAGGTTTATTCAGAACTTCAAAAACAAAATACCACGGAATTAGATCCTGTTCTCTGGAACTCTGAAGTTCTTATTGCCAGGTTAAAATTGGAAAGTATTAGTATTTGAGTACCAGATAAAAGTGAATTTCCATGGATCTTAACAAAATTTTTATAGTCAATTTCTCCACTCTGACTGCTCCGTCCTATAAATCTATTGTTGTTGTTTAGTCATTAGTTCAGTTCAGTTGCTGAGTTGGGTCCGACTCTGCAACTCCATGGACTGCATCACACCAGGCTTCCCTGTCCATCACCAACTCCCGGAGTTTACTCAAACTCATGTTCATTGAGTCGGTCATTTCATCCAACCATCTCATCCTTTGTCATCCCCTTCTCCTCCTGCCTTCAATCTTTCCCAGCATGAGGGTCTTTTCAAATGAGTCAGTTCCTCACATTAGGTGGCCAATGTATTGGAGTTTCAGCTTCAGCATCAGTCCTTCCAGTGAATATTCAGGACTTATTTCCTTTAGGGTGGACTGGTTGTATCTCTTTCCTGTCCAAGGGACTCTTAAGAGTCTTCTCCAATACCACAATTCAAAAGCATCAATTCTTCAGTGCTCAGCTTTCTTTATAGTCCAACTCTCACATCAATACATGACTATTAGAAAAACCATAGCTTTGACTAGATGGACCTTTGTTGGCAAAATAATGTCTCTGATTTTCAATATGCTGTCTAAATTGGTCATAACTTTTAGTTTAGTCACTAAGTAATGTCCAAGTCTTCGGCAACCACATGGGCTACAGTCTGCCAGGCTCCTCTCTCCATGGAATTTCCCAGGCAAGAATAGTGAAGTGGATTCCCATGTCTTCCTTCAGGGAATCTTCCCAATGCAGGGATCAAACCCACATCTCCTGCATTGGCAGGCAGATTCTTTACCACTGAGCCATCAAGAAAGGCCCCCATACATCTATTCACCCCCTAATATTATTTCTAACCATTCCATCCCACAGGGCCCTTGCTGTATTGAAACATATATAGCATTTACCATTTACATAATATGTAGAATATGCTCTTATTCTACATATTTTTACATAGCATGTCGAATATACTCTTAATAATGCCTCTACCATTTTTACTCACTGCTGTTCCATATATAACAAATTAATTTCGAGTAGGGCAGAATCCATCATCAATATTTTGCGGATTTATTTTTATCTATTAAGCAAGTACATTAATTTTGACCCAATTTTTAAAATATAAGTAGGAGTCAATTTATTGTTAGAAGCTAATCAGCTTCATTTCTTAAGTTTAACTTAAATCTCTTTAAAATTGTATTCATTTTCACTTTTCTATTCATCTGCTTTATGAATTTAAATATATTTGCATTCAGATCTGTTTTAATGCAATATAAACATGGTATAAATATAAACTCATCACAACCGTTGACAATTTTGTAATAATAAACAAATAAAGACAAGTCTTCTCCAGTGGTACAATGAATTAGAATTCACTTGTCAATGCAGTGAACATGGGTTCAATCCCTGGTTTGGGAAGATTTCTCATTCCACATGCCATGGAGCAACTAAGACTGTGATCTGCAACTATTGAAGTCTAGGAACTCTAGAACCCAAAAGCCATTACTACTGAGCCCACTTGCTGAAACTACCGAAGCCCATGGACACCTAGAGCCTGTTCTCTGAGGCAAGAGAAGATTAGCCACAACAAAGATTAGCCCCTGATCTTCGCAACTAGAGAAAAGCCACACACAGCAACAAACACCCAGTGTACCCAAAATTAAGTAAATGATTAGTTTTTAAAAATTAAAGACAAATTTATGTTTTAATGATAGCTTTTAAGTATTTAAATACCTTTTCTTACCACTTATCCCTCACATCTAACATGATGATATTTTTCCATTTTTTTCTTATGCAGAATAAGTATATATTTTTTCCTTTTATTTTCTTTTTCTCAAATGATAAATTGATTAGAATGTATGCAAGGACAGTTGTATAAAAGCATTAGAGGCAAACATAAATATAATTTCCTTAACTTATGCAGACATTTATGAATTCTGAGTGGTTATTTCTGTTAAGTAGGGAAAGTAGAAAAAAGAAAACCATCTATAAATTATATTAGTCTTAGTTAGCAACTAACATAGTGAACACTGTTTATCTCAGATAATCATTCATAATTGATTTATGGTAGCAATCAGGCAAAAAGAGTCAGTAGTTCTTTTGGTTTGAATCTCTTTTTCCAATAAGTTTCTAGTTTTAACTGTGGGTGTAAAAAGGTATTGCCTTGGTTATAAACAATCACAAAATCACAAAGTATATTTAATCTGTATTTCATTTTATTACTTTGCATCAGTTACCATTTCTATAAAGAATTCTTCATCATAGAGAAAAGATTCTGCTGAAGCTAGGTTTGCAATGTGATGTTTGATTTATTTATAAACCTGTGTCATATTATGGAGCATATTTCAATGTGATTATGACTGTGTATTTAAAGTATATTTTGTGCATTTTGAGCTATCTGCAGCCTTAAAACCTTAATAAAAAATAAAAATCAATAAAATTGTTTTCAATTTTTTTAGAAAGAATGGCTTATGTGGAGATATGACAACCAAACACAGAGAAGGCAATGGCACCCCACTCCAGTACTCTTGCCTGGAAAATCCCATGGATGGAGGAGCCTGGTAGGCTGCAGTCCATGGGGTCGCTAAAAGTAGGACATGACTGAGCGACTTCACTTTCACTTTTCACTTTCATGTATTGGAGAAGGAAATGGCAACCCACTCCAGTGTTCTTGCCTGGAGAATCCCAGGGACGGGGGAGCCTTGTTGGGCTGCCGTCTGTGGGGTGGCACAGAGTCAGACACGACTGAAGCGACTTAGCAGCAGCAGCAGCGGCAACCAAAGAGACCTGTGAAATTTTGCTTAATGGAGAGATAACTCAAGTGTCTTCGTTCTTTTTAGTGGGGTACTTTCCATCATCCCATTATGGAACATTTTTTATGTTATTGAGCAAACTTCGGTCTTCAAACTTGTCCAAACTGGTTTTTAATCTCTTCCATCCAGCTCTGGATATTTTAAAGAGAAAAGTCAGCCAGTGATACATGGTGCCAACTCCCTTAGTATGGTCCACTCAGGAAGGAGCAGAAATGCACTGCATTGGAGGGCCACCATACCCAGAATACAGTTGAAAGCTGTACGATCCTATAGTTTCACTGAGTTAGACAAGGCTGGGATTCATGTGATCAGTTTGGTTAGTTTTCTGTGATTGTGCTTTTCATTCTGTCTGCTCTCTGATGGATAAGAATAAGAGGCCTGAGGAAGCCTCCTGATGGACGGGACTGGCTGTGGGGAAAACAGTCTTGCTCTGGTGGGCAAGGCCATGCTCAGTAAATCTTTAATTCAAATTTCTGCTGATGAGTGGGGCTGTGGTTCCTCCTCATAGTTTGGACTGAGGCCAAATATGGTAGGGATAATGACAGTAAAGATGATAAAGTTCTTCAAAAGGACTTATGCCAGCACACCTCAGCTCCCACGACTGTTGTAGTCAGGGCCCTGACCTCACGGCAGGCCACTGTTGACCTATGCCTCCATGGGAGATTTCTGGACATTCAAAAGGCAAGTCTGAGGCAGTCTCTTGTGGGGTCACTGCTCCTGTTTCCTAGGTACTGTTGCACACAGGTGTTTTTGTTTGTTTGTTTGTTTGTTTGTTTGTTTGTTTGTTTTGTCCCTCCAAGAGCCTGTTTCCCCAATCCTGTGGGAGTTCTGTAATCAAATCCCACTGGCCTTCAAATCCCACTGGGTGTTCAGAGTTCCTTGCTGGGTTTCCAGGCTGGGGAATATGTTGTGGGCCCTAGAACTTTTGCAACATTGTGGAAACTTCTTTGGTGTAATTGTTCTCCAGTCTGTGGGTTGTCTGCTTGGTGGCTCTATGATGGAATTAATGGTGACCTCCTCAAAGAGAACTTTCACCACATGCCAAACCTCCTAGGTCTGCAGCAACAAGAGCTGCTTTTCTTGTGGCAGGTTCACTGCTGATCTGTGCCTCCAGAAGAGACACTCAAACACTCAAAAGCAAGTCTTTCTCAGTCTCTTGTGGAGATCACTGCTCCTTTCTCCAGGTCCTGGTGCACACAAGGCTTTGTTTGCACCCTCTGAGTGTCTCTGGTGGGTCTGAGATTTGATTTTAAATGTGATTGCACCCTCCTACAATTTTGTTGTGTTTCTCATTTGCCCTTGGACATGGGGTATCATTTTTTGGTGGGATCTGACATTCTCTTGTCATAGTTGTTCAGTAACTAGTTGTAATTTTGGTGTTCTCACAGGAGAAGATGAGCACACATCCTTCTACTCTGCCATCTGAGATTAGACATTTTCTAATGGAAACAGTGACCAACTTTATTTTCTTGGGCTCCAAAATCATTTCAGATGGTTATTAAAGCCATGAAAGTCAAAGATACTTGCTTCTTGAAAGAAAAGCTATGACCAACCTAGACAGCATATTAAAAAGCAAAGATATTACTTTGCCGACAAAGGTTCATCTAGTCAAAGCTATGGCTTTTCCTGTAGTCATGCATGGATGTGAGAGTTGGACCATAAAGAAGGCTGAGTGCCAAGAATTGATGTTTTTGAACTCTGGTGTTGGAGAAGACTCTTGAGAGTCCCTTGGACAGCAAGGAGATCAAATCAGTCAATCCTAAAGGAAATCAGTCCTGAATATTCATTGGAAGGGCTGATACTGAAGCCACAATACTTTGGACTCCTGATGCATAGAGCTGACTCTTTAGAAAAAACCCTGATGCTGGGAAAGATTGAAGACAGGAGAAGGGGATGACAAAGGATGAGATGGTTGGATGGCATCACCAACTCAATGGACATGAGTTTGAGCAAGCTCTGGGAGATGGTGAAACAAGGAAGCCTGGCGTGCAGTAGCCCATGGGGTCGTAAAGAGTCAGACATGACTGTATGACTGAACAACAGCAACAATATTTGATTCCAGGCTATCCTAGAACACATTGCAAAATAAATCCCTTATTAGAGCATTGATGATGTTTAAGCAACCTGTTTAGATATCTTTACTTACGTTCAAAGTTCATTAGAATGACCAAAGTAATTCTTCTATTAAGATTGATCATCATCTTTGACAATGATGGATAAACAAAAGTTTTATTTGATGTTTGGCTGTACTATATTTTTATGGGAAAAAATATCAGACATTTGTTAGTAAATTTATGAAAGGGGGGACATATGGATGACTCTGAAATGAAATGTGGTTACCAGTTTACTGAATGCTTATAAAATTCTGTTTGTCTGTTTGTTTGTATTTACTTTAACTCAGCAACAAAACAGTGTAGGATTGTGTGAGGGAGGCTCAAGATGGAGGGGATATATGGATATGTATAGCTGATTCATGCTGTTGTACAGCAGAAACCAACACAACAGTATAAAGCAATTATCCTCTAATTAAAAAAAAAGAAAGAAAACAATGTACATTAAGTAAGAAATATTCCATTTATTCACACTTTTATAATAGATAACACCACAGAAACCAAACAAATGTAAAATAAATTTGCAAGTGAAATTAGTTATTGAAGAGTCTTTCTGCCAAAATTTTAGTTTGATTCCGTTGCTCAGTCCTGTTCGACTCTTTGCGCCTCCATGAATCGCAGCACGCCACCCTTGCCTGTCCATCACCAACTCCCAGAGATTACCCAAACTCATGTCCATCGACTCGGTGATGCCATCTAACCATCTCATCCTCTGTCGTCCCCTTCTCCTCCTGCCCCCAATCCCTCCCAGCATCAGGGTCTTTTCCAATGAGTCAACTCTTCGCATGAGGTGGCCAAAATATTGGAGTTTCAGCTGCAGCATCAGTCTTTCCAATGAATACCCAGGACTGATTTCCTTTAGGATGGACTGGTTGGATCTTCTTGCAGTCCAGGGGACTCTCAAGAGTCTTCTCCAATACCACAGTTCAAAAGCATCAATTTTTGGCACTCAGCTTTCTTCACAGTCCAACTCTCACATCCATACATGAACACTGGAAAAACCATAGCCTTGACTAGATGGACAATTGTTGGCAAAGTAATGTCTCTGTTTTTAGCCATGGACAGGGGAGCCTGGTGGGCTGCTGTCTATGGGGTCGCACAGAGTCAGACACGACTGAAGTGACTTAGCGGCAGCAGCAGCATGTTGGTCATAACTTTCCTTCCAAGGAGTAAGTGTCTTTTAATTTCATGGCTGCAACCACCATCTGCAGTGATTTTGGAGCCCCAAAAATAAAGTCTGACATTGTTTCCCCATCGATTTCCCATGAAGTGATGGGACCAGATGCCATGATCTTCGTTTTCTGAATGTTGAGCTTACAGCCAAACTTTTCACTCTCCTCTTTCACTTTCATCCAGAGGCTCTTTAGTTCCTCTTCTCTTTCTGCCATAAGGGTGGTGTCATCTGCATATCTGAGGTTATCGATATTTCTCCTGGCAATCTTGATTCCAGTTTGTGCTTCCTCCAGCCCAGCATTTCTCATGATGTACTCTGCATAGAAGTTAAATAAGCAGGGTGACAATATACAGCCTTGACATACTCCTTTTCCTATTTGGAACCAGTCTGTTGTTCCATGTCCAGTTCTAACTGTTGCTTCCTGACCACATATAGGTTTCTCAAGAGGCAGGTCAGGTGGTCTGGTATTCCCATCTATTTCAGAATTTTCCAGTTTATTGTGATCCACACAGTCAAAGGCTTTGGCATAGTCAATAAAGCAAAAATACATGTTTTTCGGAAACTCTCTTGCTTTTTCCATGATCCAACGGATGTTGACAACTTGATCTCTGGTTCCTCTGTCTTTTCTAAAACCAGCTCAAACGTCTGGAAGTTCACAGTTCACATATTGCTCAAGCCTGGCTGAAGAATTTTGCACAGTACTTGACTAGCGTGTGAGGTGAGTGCAATTGTGTGGTTTGACAATTTCACAGCTTTCTTATCCCACTATGATAAATCAGAGCGCTGGGTTTTTCCTCTCAGAAGACACATTAGAAATGCCAACATAATAATATTCTAAGTATTTACATAAAATGTAATAGTTCATCCTGAATTATAGACCATAATAATGTGATTCAACTTTGATCCTAAATTCCAGACTTAAAAGAGTTCTTTACCAAATACAGAACTTCACTGATGTAGACATCTGTGACGGATGGAAATATCATTCCCAGAGTAATAGTTCATTTCAATGAGTCATGTTTACTGTGGTTAATTATATGTGTACCAGTGTGGTACTGTGAAAATTTCCATGAATCTTGTTGATAATCAGAGATTACTTCTATAATGGGCTCTGTCAGTTTTAAAATGATTGCCCCTGTTCAAATTTTCTTCCTCACTGGTGAGTTTCCCTGTGGTGAAGTTGAAATAACCTTTCCTTAACCATATCTATGCAAGTTAAGTTTTATAATGTATTTAAAATGTCAGGCTCAAAAATAGGCTCTTAGGAAGTAACACCGTATTCTCGTTTTACTTTATGAATACATGCATATATTTAATAATTAAATTTGTCATTCACTGGCTTTCAAGGTCCTGTTAATGACTGTAATTTCCTATGAGTTTCTTTCAAAAAAATTAATTAGAAAGTAAGGTATTTGTACTAGATAATAAAAAGTTCCCAAAGCCGTTGGAATTAGTTTTTGAAACTAAGAGCTGCTGAGAAGATGATATAAACCTGTACCAAGATGAAGAGTGACAACTGTTGTGTGTATATGATGAGTATCTTCATTGTAATACAGGCATCATTTTCTCAAGTTAGTAATATGAAATCTAAGCAAATCAGTAATAAAGACTATTATGAAAGGATTTTATTTTTACATCATACTTCTATGTCTGAATTAAAAGTAATTCCCCTTGTGAACAAAATACTCAGTGGAGAATCAAATGGTTGCTATTTTCAGAAAGGAATCAACATTACTAAGAAAAAATGCATCTTTTGGCAAATAGGAATTTTCCATTAGGGTGTAAAGTGATCAATAATCACAGATAAACTAAAATTGAGCCAGATAGCTAGATTTTTTTTTCAACATTCACTTTTATTTCCTTTCTGTAGCCCTTTCTTATCCTGACTGCATAGATGTTGTGGGTGAAAGCATGCAAATGTGCCCCTCTGAGACTTGTAATTCAGTGTAGTAACTAATTGCAATGTCCATCTGGCACAGTATCAGAAAAGCACATTTAGTGGTTTAGTTATAAAAATATTCAGGTGACAGGATGCCAGATGTTTTGCATCATTGTCATCTTTGTTTCCTCTTATTTTATCACTTAAGAGAAGCTTAATATAATGCCATTCATGTTCATATGCTTTATACATTTTCTTTTGACCTCCACAAAATCAGAAAAAAATAGCACTATAAAGAAAATATTTAAAGTACAAACCTCCAGGCACACATGATTCTCTTGTAGCTCAGTCAGTAAAGAACCTGCCTCTAATGCAGGAGACCAGGGTTCAATCCCTGGGTCAGGAAGATCCCCTGGAGAAGGAAATGGCAACCCACTCCAGTATTCTTGCCTGGAAAATCCCATGGATGGAGGAGCCTGGCAGGCTGCAATCCATGAGGTTGCAAAGAGTTGGACACGACTGAGCAACTTCACTTTCCTTTCCAGTATTCTTGCCTAGAGAATTCAATGCACAAAGGAAGGCTACAATCCATGGAATAGCAAGAGTCGACCAAAACTTAGTGACTAAACCACCACACCAGGCAGAAATCCTTACAAGTAGAGAAATAATATAGCTTATATTATTATATAGCTTCTTACGTATTTTTGTATGTATTTAATCATCGTCATTAAGAAATATGTTATTCCTTAAATGGAAATGCAAGATGAATTAAATGTGGTAAACACTCTCTGTTGTATCCACATACCCCTGTGAATTCACCTGAGTCTGGATAATCCTGGTGGTGATGCACAGAGAAAGTTTTGAATTTGGATCCTATGTAATTTTTCTCCAAACCTTTTTCTTTATTTTTCACTTTGTTATCTTTGATCAGTATCAATAAATTTTATATAGCCATTATCAAGTCTATGAATAAGACGTATTCAAATCTAGAGTCTTAAGTAGTTGGAGTCATGATGTTTCTTTGCACAAAGTACCATCTACATGGGGTGCACTAGAACAGAATTAGCTGCTTCAAAGAAAAGGACTAACAAATGTTATAGTGATCATAATTTATGGTTCCTTTTATTTAGATCACTAGGAATATATCTAGGAAACACCTTACTTATGAGTTTTCCAATTTAATAGTAATGAAATATTTTTGAATAAATTGTGTCATTTTGCCATTTTTGCTTCCAAAGTTCACTCTTCATTTTGATACAAAAGCCCATCTTTGGGTTATATAAGATTCCTGAATGCCTTTAGGCCTGCTATTTTCTATACTGAAAATGGTGGCTGCAGAACTCACTGAAATTTTGAACTTAAAAATGGTCCAGCTGTCAAAGAAAGTGACACCAATAAATTTACTCTGTTTCTCAAGAGTCTTATCTTGAGAAAGACGCTGGGTATCTGATACTGGTCCAGTGAAGGACAGGCAACCCTATCAATCTAGGCAGAAAAAAATACTACTTCCATACCCATCCATTAAAGGCTAGAAGTGGGTAGTGATTTTGCTCATACAGATAAATATTATAAATGATGAGTTTGGTCTTTCTTTTATCTAATTCCATTATTCATATACCTTAGGTACAGAACCACTCTTCTCCTGGCAAATGTCTGTTCTGTTCACATTAAGTTAAAATAGAGAAGAATAGCTTTAGGGCCTTGGAGCAATCAATATGTCTGCTTATTGTGCTTTTCTGTTTGATTGTTTATGATAGCCATAAAAATTTGGAGAAAATACTAAGCTTTACTAAGCATAATATTTTCATCACAGAGAATATTTAATCAAAATAATACATTTATTTTTACATAAATTATGTGTCTAAATATTTGTTAGTTGTACAAAAATATTGCAACAGTGCCCCTGTGATATAAATATGTCCTTTATACTTTAATTAGATTGCAAGAAATAATGAATTAGGGAAACATCAACCTGGAGCAAATTGTCACCTTTCTAGAGAAATTTCAACTTGGGTTACAAGAGTAACCACTGTGAACTGAAATGGTTTATACACCTATAGAATATACTAGACTAACATACATTTGATTATTGTTAAACTGAAGATTAATGACTTTTTCTAATCATTAAATTTGACCTAACAATAGAGGTTAACTAACCATAAATACCTATATAGTATAGTGCTTTTAAAACTTATCTTGGGAACAAAACAATTTCTTCAATGAGAATGGAGCAAAGCAGGCTCCAGAAATTTGTAGCATAAGACAAAAATTAAACCCAAAGCCAAGGAAAACAAAGGCTTATCAGTTGATATTAGGGTCTGAAAAGAGAGTCTTAACATGTTAAAAATCAAGAAAAAACATCTCAAGACACAGGATCCTCCATTAATACTCTATTTGGAGCTAAAATACAAGTTCCAAGACTGAAAATGTAATTTTAGAACATTACAAATTTTACCATATAATAAGTAGTACTCTAGAATAAATGTGGTGGCTTGTTCCAAATCATACAGTTATTAATGACAGGATTGAAAGTAAAGCTTAGATCAACCAATTCAGATTCTAGTATATACTCTATCACAGCGTACATCATTCCAAGAAAGAAATTACATTCAGAAGGGGTTCACCCCAAGTCTGCTACATGTAAGGGAGCCTAAGTGGTGATCAGTTTGAAGGAAAGTAGACTTTTGAAGGAAAGTCTAGGGTCGACAGCATGGAAAGAAAAAATAAGAACTTGACACGATAGTTACTAAAGGAACTCTTAAAATACAACACAATTTTTACTAAGACAGTCCTGAAGTATATCACTTACCATTTGTCAGAGAATCAAATGTATTGATGTACTATTCTACATTCCTTCCTCTTTTGTTCAGAGGTACTCTGTAATCCCCAGTATTCACAGCATCAACACAAACACCAAAACCCATATACTCATTTCCCACACATTATTTTGCCGTTTATGAAGCAATATTTTCCTGTGCCTAATAGTACATTTATAAATTAAGTTTCACTTTTTACCAGTTTTATATCTTGTGGCACTGTTGGGGAAAGGAGGATATATTTTCTTATCAATATATGTAATATAGTGGCAAGTATTCTGTTTGTGTGTATATAGGTGTGTGTATATGTGTGTATACTAGAATGTACTTCTTCCAGTTATCTTTTGTATAGCATGCTTTTTGATAAAAATAGTTTTAAATATTGGTATGACAGCTTGTATTGTGTTATATTTAAATTATAGTAGAGGGTAGTCTTATTTAAGAACATAATTACAATTAAATAAATAAATAACTGATTTTTTAAAAAGTGACTAACAATTTCACTTTCAAAAAAAGCTTTACTCCAACCAAAATACACTTTTATGTAGAAAAAAAAAATGAGGACTATAAATCATGCTGAAATTTGTTTGAAGATACCAAAAATATATATCTCAAAATTAAATTTTGCATTTTTAAAACCAGACATGATCTTAAAGTATAAGTAAAAATTATTCTATATAATAAAGGAAGACCTGACATAAAGAAATTGTGAGTTGTACTGAAAGTCAGCTTTACCTGGGGAAAAAAAAATCTTAATTCTTCATCTTCAGAAGTAGAGTATGGACACTAGGGAAATAGATGACTATGTATTTTTTTCATGTGTTATCTAAATCCTTGATTCAATGGGAAAACATAGAAAGATGGAACACTTCCTGAATTTGTAAAACTTTCTGTGGAGTTTCAGTTTCATAAAGCAAAAATATATTGTTCAGGCCTCATATAAAAGCATGATACTCCTGTTTAGAATTGTGCATCATTTTAAATACAATTTTGTTTGTAAACTTTAACAAATCAGGGCAATTAATTTTACAGAACTAAAGATTTTGAAGAATGACACAAGTATTATTGAATTACAGCATTTTCTGAAGAAATCTAATGCTTTAATTCAACTTTTTTTATGATTCTGAATTTAAATGAATAGTAAAGGAAAGGAAAGAGAAAACTAAAAGGGATGGATATTTAGAAGAAAATGTTGAAGTTAATAATTCTCTAGAGTCAAAGGAAATAACTCAGAAAAAGATATGTTTCAGGATAAGAAAGATAAAAATAAGAAAACATAGGAAGATATAAGCTTCCAGTTTGATTAAAATTTACATCCACCCATGCACAGTAATTCTTAATTCAAGAAGAAGTTAAATTTTAAAATATCAACTTCTATTATTATCAAAGTACAGAAAATGTAACTAAAATGAAAGAGCAAAATTTTAAACAAAGTGTAGAAGAGAAGAGTTCAGATAAAGAGTTTAACCCTCATCAAATTACCAAGATGATAGTCAACAACAGTCTTTTTTTTTTTTTTTTAAGATATGTGCCTCCTTTCCATTACCACCACTTTGAAAAAAGGGCTTCCCTGGTGACTCAGTTGTAAAGAATCTACTGAGCAAGCAATGTGAGTTTGATCTCTGGGTCAGAAAGATCTCCTGGAAAAGGAAAGGACAACCTATTCCAGTATTCTTGTCTGGGAAATTCCAGGGACAGAGAAGCTTGGTGGACTACAGTCATGGTGTCGGAAAAGATTCAGACACGACTTAGTGACAAATAACAACAATAACTTTGATTAAAATATATTCTGAGAGATCTTCACAGCATTAGGCTGTAATACTGTTTTTTGTTTTCCAAAAGATGTGGATAAATTCCCCATGAAGAGCTCTGAATTAGGAGTTCTCTGGAATCTATAAATATTTTAAATTTATCAGACATAAAACTGAGTAATTGGAATCATTCCAGAACTTGATTTCTCATCTGAATTTGGAGTGTGGGGAAAAGTACTTATTATTAGGTGACTGGTTAGAATGGCAATAACAACAACATAAAGCCAAACAGAAAAAAAGGGAAGTAATTTTAGAGTGAGAATATTTTAGATGCTTAAAAAACTGTGGTCTATTCCTAGTACTGTGAAAGAATCTGCCTACACATCTTAGCTTATCAGGTATAGAAATGAAAATATTTGTTAAAATTTGTCAGCAATCAAAACAGAACAGAGAGACAAACACACACTTAAGGGGAACACAACTTTGTTTTCTAGGTGTATTATTTTCAATATGCTAAAATGTTTTAATCAATATTTCCCAAAAGTATATAGCATAGAATTTTATGGTCTGCATATTTTCTTATTGTAGAATATCCAGTATAAATATTTACTTATTCTTCCAGATATGTACAGAGATACATCCATACCCCTCCACACACAATGCATATATATCTTACATACTCATATATCAATCCACAAATATATGTGATAACAGGAATTCCACTCTATATGTTGGACAGAGGAGCTGATTTGATACTAAATTTGGAAGTGAAGCTCAATTTTCAGTTGTGAAGTGGCAAAAATAAACATCATTTAGGGGGAAACTATTTTTTTTTTAATTATTAATTTCTGGAGTTATTTTCTTTATTTTTATTCCAGTTTTGTTGAGGTCTAATTGACCTCAATTATAGCATCAAGTAAGATTGAGATGTGTAGTGTAGTGATTTAACTTAATACATCATAAAACAATTATCACAGTAAGCTTGGTGAGCATCCATCATCTCATATAGATACACTGACCTGTATCTGTTTAGTTATGTTTGTTCATGTATTTTGTTGTTTAGACCCACATGTGAGTAAAATCATACAATATTGATATTTCTCTGACTTATTTCATTCAGCATAATCTTTTAGCTCTAGCCATGTTGTCATACATGACAATAATTTACTTTTTTTATAGATGAGTAATATGAACTTCCAGATATTCAAGCTGGCTTTAAAAAGGCAGAGGAACCAGAGATCAAATTGCCAACGTCCGCTGGATCATGGAAAAAGCAAGAGAGTTCCAGAAAAACATCTATTTCTGCTTTATTGACTATGCCAAAGCCTTTGATGTGTGGATTACAATAAACTGTGGAAAATTCTGAAAGAGATGGGAATACCAGACCACCTGACCTGCCTCTTGAGAAACTTATATGCAGGTCAGGAAGCAACAGTTAGAACTGGACATGGAACAACAGACTGGATCCAAATAGGAAAAGGAGTACATCAAGGCTGTATATTGTCACCCTGCTTATTTAACTTCTATGCAGACTATATCATGAGAGACACTGGGATGGAGGAAGCACAACTGGAATCAAGATTCATGTTGATGTATGGCAAAACCAATACAATATTGTAAAATAAAAAGAATAATAATAATAATAAATGATAAATGCTTAAAAAAAGATTGCTGGGAGAAATATCAATAACCTCAGATATGCAGATGACACCACCCTTATGGCAGAAAGGGAAGATGAACTAAAAAGCCTCTTGATGAAAGTGAAAGAGGAGAGTGAAAAAGTTGGCTTAAAGCTCAACATTCAGAAAACGAAGATCATGGCATCTGGTCCCATCACTTCATGGCAAATAGATGGGAAAACAGTGTCAGGCTTTATTTTTCTGGGCTCTGAAATCACTGCAGATGGTGATCACAGCCATGAAATTAAAAGATGCTTACTCCTTGGAAGGAAAGTTATGACCATCCTAGATAGCATATTGAAAAGCAGAGACATTACTTTGCCAACAAAGGACCATCTAATCAAGGCTATGGTTTTTCCAGTAGTCACGTATGGATGTGAGGGTTGGACTGTGAATAAAGCTGAGCTGCGAAGAATTGATGCTTTTGAACTGTGGTGTTGGAGAAGACTCTTGATGGTCCCTTCAACTGCAAGGAGATCCAACCAGTCCATTCTAAAGAAGATCAGTCCTGAGATATCTGTGGAAGGAATGATGCTAAAGCTGAAACTCCAGTACTTTGGCCACCTCATGCGAAGAGTTAACTCATTGGAAAAGACTCTGATGCTGGGAGGGATTGGGGGCAGGAGGAGAAGGGGACGACAGAGGATGACATGGCTGGATGGCATCACCGACTCGATGGACGTGAGTCTGAGTGAATCCTGGGAGTTGGTGATGGACAGGGAGGCCTGGCGTGCTGCGATTCATGGGGTCGCAAAGAGTCAAACACGACTGAGCGACTGAACTGAACTGAATATTCCATTGTATAGATATTTTTTCAAGTTGGGTGATTTAGGGTTTTTTTGTTTGTTTGTTTGTTTGTTTGTTTTTTAGATAAATACCGAGGAGTGTAATTACAGTACCTGGTGGTAGTTATATTTTTAATTTTTGGAGGAATTTCCATACTGTTTTCCATAGTGTCTGTCTCAGTTTACATTCCCATCAAAAGTAAACGTGTTGACTTTTTTCCTACATCTTTACCAGCACTTGTTATTTGTTGCCTTTTTCATAATAGACATTTTGATCAGTAGGAGGTGATGCCTAATTGTGGTTTTGACCTGCATTTCACTGTTGATTATATATATTTAGCATCTTTTTCATGTACCTATTGAACATCTGCATGTATTCTTTTGAAAAATATCAATTCATGTCCTCGCTCATTTTTAATTGGTTTATTTTCTGATGTTGAGTTGTATGAATTCTTTGTATAATTAAGATATTAACCCCTTTCAAGTATAACATTTGGAAGTATCTCCTGACATTTATTAGTTAGACTTTAAAAATAATAATTTCCTTTGCTCTGCAAATATTTTTACTTAATGTAGTTGTATCTGTTTATTTTTGCTTGTGTTTCTCTTCCCAGAGTAGATGCATCAAAACAAATATTGTTAAGACTGATATTAAGACTGATTACTAAGTGTTTAATGCCTATTATTTTTTCCTAGAAGTTTTATGATTTAATGCCTTACATGTAAGTCTTTAATCCATTTGAGTTTATTTTTCCATATGAGGCAAGAAAATAGTTCAATTTCTTTCTTTTGCATGTAGCTGTCCAGTTTTCCCAGTGTCATTTTTTGGAGAAGTTATTTATTTCTCATTATATATTCCTGGCTCCTTTATCACAGATTGATTACACAGATAAGTTTGGGTTCATTTCTGTGCTCTCTATTTTGTTTCATTGAACTGTGTAGCTGTTTTTGTGCCAATATTATATACAATACAATAAAAAGTAATACTTTTTATTACTGCAGATGGTGACTGCATCCATGAAATTAAAAGATCCTTGGTCCTTGGAAGAAAAGCTATGACAAACCTAGATAACATATTAAAAAGCAGAGACATTACTTGGCCAATAAAGGTCTGTATAGTCAAAGCTATGGTCTTTCCAGAGGTCATGTATGAATGTGAGAGTTGGACCATAAAGAAGGCTCAGTGCCAAGAATTGATGCTTTTGAACTATCGTGTTAGGGAAGACTCTTGAGAGTTCCTTGGACTGCAAGGAGATCAAACCAGTCCATCTTAAAGGAAATCAGTCCTGAATATACATGGGAAAGACTGAGGCTGAAGCTGAAGCTGAAGCCCCAGTACTTTGGCCAACTGATGTGTAAAGCTGACTCTTCAGATAATACCCTAATGTTGGGAACGATTGAAGGCAGGAGGAAAAGGGGATGACAGAGGATGAGATGGTTGGCTGGCATTCCCGACTCAATGGATATGAGTTTGAGCAAGCTCTGGGAGATGGTGAAGGACAGGGAAGCATGGTGTGCTGCAGTCCATGGGGTTGCAAAGAGTCAGATATGACTGAGTGACTAAACAACAACCAAAAGTCTAGATTCATTTTTGTGCTCTCTATTTTGTTCCACTAATCTTTATAACTGTTTTTTGCCAATACCATACTCTTTTGGTTACAATAACTTTGAAGTATAGTTTGAAATAATTACATGTGGTACCTACAGTTATGTTCTTATTTCTGAAGAATATTTTTGGTCATTAAGAGTCTACTGTATTTCTATACAAATTCTAGAATCATTTGTTCTAGTTCTGTTGAAAATGCCATGGGTATTTTGATGAGCATTGAATTGAATTTGTAAATTGCCTTAGGTTGTATGTATATTTTAACAACCTTAGTGATTATAAACCATGAGAATAGTATACCTTTCCACTTGTTCATGTCATCTTTAATTTCATTCAACAGTATCTATTAGTTGTCTAATTACAGGTCTTTTACTTCCTTAGTTCAATTTATTCATAAATATTTTATTAATTTTGATGCAATGCAAATGAGATTAAACATACTTTTTTCTGGTCGTGTATTTTTAGTGTATAGAAACACAAGCTTCCCTAGTAGGTAAACTGGTGAAGAATATGCCTCCAATGCAGGAGACCCCAGTTTGATTTCTGGGTTGGGAAGATCTGCTGGGGAAGGCTATTGACTCCTGTATTCTTGGGTTTCCCTGGTGGCTCAGACGATAATGAATCTGCCTGCAATGTGGGAGATCTGGGTTTGATCCCTGAGTTGGGAAGATCCCCTGGAGAAGGGAATGGCTACACCAATTCCAATATTCTGGCCTGGAGAATTCCATGGACAAAGGAGCCTGGCAGGCTACAGTCGATGGAGTCACAAAGGACTGGACACAACTAAGTGACTTTTGCTTTCATAAAAACACAACAAACTTCTGTATATTAATTTTGTATCTCACAACCTTATTAAATTCACTGATGAGTCCTAGTGACTTTTTGCTGATATTTTTAGGCCTTTTTTTTTTTTTAATGAGTCCTATTAATATTATGCCATTTGTAGAGTAATATTTTACTTCTTCTATTCTAATGTGGATTAAATTTATTTATTCTTCTTTCCTGATTGGTGTTTCCAGACTTTTCAATATTATGTTGATTAATATAGTATTGTTAACTGGTAATATTTTGTTAAGGATTTATATTTGTGTTCATGAGTGATATTGGTCTGACATTTTCTTCTACAGGATGTATTTCTCTGGTTTTAGTATCAGGTTGATCCTGGACTCTTAGAATGGGTTTGAAATTGTTCCTATCACTGCAATTCAGGGAGATATTTTGAAAAGGATAGGTGTTAATTATTATCCAAATATCTGGTAGAATTCTACTGTGAAGATGTTGAGTCCTGGACTTTTGTTTGATGGTAGTTTTATTGATTCTATTTTATTATTGGTGGTTGGTCTGTTCATATTTTCTACTTCTTCCTAATTCAATTTTAGGAGATTGTATTTAATGTCCATTATTTCTAGGTTGTTATTTTTATTGGGATACAGTTGTTTGTAGTAATAGCTTATGATTCTTTGCATTTCTATGGTGTCAATTGTAACCACTCTTCTCTTATTTCTGGTTTTATTCATTTGGATTTTATCTCTTTTCTTCTTGATACAAAAGTCCTAATGTTTATCAATTTTGTTTATCTTTTCAAAGAATTAGCTCTTAGCTTCAATGATGATTTTGTTGCTTCTTTACTCTATTTTTCATTTACTCATATGATCTTTATAACTTCCTTGACTATGCTTGGATTTTTCTTTTTCTTTTTTTTCTAGTTCCTTTTCCAGCAAGATTAAGTTGTTTACTTTAGATTTTACTTGTTCCCTTGTTTGCATTTGTATCACTACAAACTTTCATCTTATAATTAATTTCACTTTGTTATATAGATTTTGGACTACTGTGTTTTATTTTCATTTGTATCCCCATATTTTTGATTCCCTCTGTGATTTCTTCAGGGCTCATTTGCAATTTAGAAGCATATTCTGTAGCCACAACATATTTGTATTTTTTGCACTTTAAATTTTAATTTATTTCCAGTTTTATAGTGCTGTAATCAGAAAATATTCTTGATATCATTTTCAAAAATTTTTTTTAAATTTGTTGAGTCTTGTTTTGGGGTCTAGCATGAAATCTGTATAGTAGAATATATACCATAGTATATATATGGCATAATATATGTGTATATATATATATATATATATAGCTATTAATTTATCACATCTAATGTTTCATTTAAGGCCAATTTTCATTATTGATTTTCTGTATGCATGGTCCATGCATTAACATAAGTTTGATTTTAAAGTCCCCTACTATTACTATGTTGCTGTCTACTCGCCTCCCCCTATGCCCCCGCCAATGTCTGTGTTTAATTGAATTATGTACTTAGGTGCTCTTATGTTAGTTGCAATATATATATATATATATATATATATATATATATATATACACACACACACACACACACACACACACACATACATGGGCTTCCCTTGTGGCTCAGCTGGTAAAGAGTCTGTCAGCAATGTGGGAGACCTAGATTTGATCCCTGGGTTGGGAAGATCCCCTGGAGAAGGGAAAGGCTACCCACTCCAATACACACACACACACACACATATATACACATATAGCTGTTATAGCTTCATATTTGATTTATCTTTTAACTGTTATGTAATGCTCTTCTTTTTGTCTTGATATAATCTTTGTTTTCAAGGATATCTTTTTCTGATATAATTATTGCTCCCCCAGAATTTTTGTGCTTCTCTTTTCATGGAATACATTTTTATATCCCTTCATTTTCAGTGTTTGTGGCTATTTCAATCTGAAGTGATTATCTTATAAGCAGCATATTTAGGGGTCTTCTTGCAAAGATTCAGCTAATTTATGTATTTTGATTATATTTATAGGGCATCCCTGGTAGCTCAGGTGGAAAAGAATCTGTCTCCAATGCAGGAGATGCAGGTTCATTTCTGTTTTGAGAAGGTCCCCTACAAGAGGACATGGCAACCCACTCCAGTATTTTTGCCTGGAGAATCCTCATGGACAGAGGATATTGGTGGGCTACCATCCATGGGATTCCAATGAGTCAGACATGACTGAGCAACTAAGAACACATATAGTGATTATATTTCAAATAATTTTATTTATAGTCAATTATATTTAAAGAAATCTCGACAGTTCAGTTCAGTTCAGTCGCTCAGTCGTGTCCAAATCTTTGCAACCCCATGAACTGCAAAATGCCAGGCCTCCCTGTCCATCAACAACACCCGGAGTTCACTCAGACTCACGTCCATTGAGTCAGTGATGTCATCCAGGCATCTCATCCTCTGTCGTTCCCTTCTCCTCCTGCTCCCAATCCCTCCCAGCATCAGAGTCTTTTCCAATGAGTCAACTCTTTGCATGAGGTGGCCAAAGAACTGGAGATACAGTTTTAACATCATTCCCTCCAAAAAAACCCCAGGCTGGTCTCCTTCAGAATGGACTTTTTGGATCTCCTTGCAGTCGAAGGGACCATCAAGAGTCTTGTCCAGCACCACAGTTCAAAAGCATCAATTCTTCGGTGCTCAGCTTTCTTCACAGTCCAACTCTTGCATCCATACATGACCACAGGAAAAACCATAGCCTTGACTAGACTGACCTTTGTTGGCAAAGTAATGTCTCTGCTTTTCAATATGCTATCTAGGACAGTCATAACTTTCCTTCCAAGGAGTAAGCATCTTTTAATTTCAGGGCTGTCGTCACCATCTGCAGTGATTGTGGAGCCCAAAAAAATAAAGTCTGACACTGTTTCCAGTGTTTTCCCATCTATTTCCCATGAAGTGATGGAACCAGATGCCATGATCTTAGTTCTCTGAATGTTGAGCTTTAAGCCAACTTTTTTCACTCTCCACTTTCACTTTCATCACGAAGCTTTTTAGTTCCTTTTCACATTCTGCGATAAGGGTTGTGTCATCTGCATACCTGAGGTTATTGATATTTCTCCCAGCAATCTTGATTCCAGCTTGTGCTTCTTCCCGCTCAGCATTTCTCCTGATGTACTCTGCATATAAGTTAAATAAGCAGGGTGACAATATACAGCCTTGACGTTCTCCTTTTACCTATTTGGAACCAGTCTGTTTCACGTCCAGTTCTAACTGTTGCTTCCTGATCTGCATACAGGTTTCTCAAGAGGCAGGTCAGATGATCTGGTACTCCCATCTCTTTCAGAATTTTCCACAGTTTATTGTGATCCACCCAGTCAAAGGCTTTGGCATAGTCAATAAAGCAGAAATAGATGTTTTTTTCTGGAACTCTCTTGCTTTTTTCATGATCCAGCAGATGTTGGCAATTTGATCTCTGGTTCCTCTGCCTTTTCTAAAACCAGCTTGAACATCAGAAGTTCACGGTTCACATATTGCTGAAGCCTGGCTTGGAGAATTTTGAGCATTACTTTACTAGTATGTGAGATGAGTGCAATTGTGTTGTAGTTTGAGCATTCTTTGCCATTGCCATTGTTTGGGATTGGAATGAAAACTGACCTTTTCCAGTCCTGTGGCCATTGCTGAGTTTTCCAAATTTGCTGGCCTATTAAGTGTAGCGCTTTCACAGCATCATCTTTCAGGATTTGAAATAACTCAACTGGAATTCTATCACCTCCACTAGCTTTGTTTGTACTGATGCTTTCTAAGACCCACTTGACTTCACATTCCAGGATATCTGTTGCTAGGTCAGTGATCACACCATCGTGATTATCTGTGTCGTGAAGATCTTTTTTGTACAGTTCTTCTGTGTATTCTTGCCACCTCTTCTTGATATCTTCTGCTTCTGTTACGTCCATATCATTTTTGTCCTTTATCGAGCCCATCTTTGCATGAAATGTTCTCTCAGTATCTCTTATTTTCTTGAAGGGATCTCTAGTTTTTCCCATTCTGTTGTTTTCCTCTATTTTTTTGCATAGATAGCTGAGTAAGGCTTTCTTATCTCTCCTTGCTATTCTTAGAACTCAGCATCGAGATGCTTATATCTTTCCTTTTCTCCTTTGCTTTTCACTTCTCTTCTTTCACAGCTATTTATAAGGCCTCCACAGACAACCATTTTGATATTTTGCATTTCTTTTCCATGGGGATGGTCTTGATTCCTGTCTCCTGTATAATGTCATGAACCTCATTCCGTAGTTCATCAGGCACTTAATCTATCAGATCTACACCTTTAAATCTATTTCTCACTTCCACTGTATAATCATAAGGGATTTGATTTAGGTTATACCTGAATTGGCTAGTGGTTTTCCCTACTTTATTCAATTTAAGTCTGAATT
The DNA here is from genome assembly GCF_019923935.1 of Bubalus bubalis. NCBI lineage: Eukaryota > Metazoa > Chordata > Mammalia > Artiodactyla > Bovidae > Bubalus > Bubalus bubalis. The sequence continues at coordinate 99,716,236 of NC_059166.1, forward strand.
TGGTAATAGGGAGTTCATGATCTGAGCCACAGTCAGCTCCCGGTCTTGTTTTTGTTGACTGTATAGAGTTTCTCCATCTTTGGCTGCAAAGAATATAATCAGTCTGATTTCGGTGCTGACCATCTGGTGATGTCCATATGTGGATTCTTCTCTTGTGTTGTTGGAAGAGGGTGTTTGCTATGACCAGTGAATTTTCTTTGCAAAACTCTATTAGTCTTTGCCCTGCTTCATTCTGTATTCCAAGGCCAAATTTGCCTGTTACTCCAGGTGTTTCTTGACTTCCTACTTTTGCATTCCAGTCCCCTATAATGAAAAGGACATCTTTTTGAGGGTGTTAGTTGTAAAAAGTCTTGTAGGTCTTCATAGAACCATTGAACTTCAGCTTCTCCAGTGATACTGGTTGGGGCATAGACTTGGATTACTGTGATATTGAGTGGTTTGCCTTGGAAATGAACAGGGATCATTCTGTCATTTTTGAGATTGCATCCAAGTACTGCATTTCAGACCCTTTTGCTGACCATGATGGCTGCTCCATTTCTTCTGAGGGATTCCTGCCCGCAGTAGTAGATATAATGGCCATCTGAGTTACATTCACCCCCATTCCAGTCCATTTGAGTTCGCTGATTCCTACGATGTCGACATTCACTCTTGCCATCTCTTGTTTGACCACTTCCAGTTTGCCTTGATTCATGGACCTGACATTCCAGGCTTCTATTAAATATTGCTCTTTACAGCATTGGACCTTGCTTCTATGACCAGTCACATCCACCACTGGGTATTGTTTTTTATTTGGCTCCGTCCCTTCATTCTTTCTGGAGTTATTTCTCCACTGATCTCCAGTAGTATATTCAGTACCTACTGACCTGGGGGGTTCCTCTTTCAGTATCCTATCCTTTTGCTTTTTCATACTGTTCATGGGGTTCTCAAGGCAAGAATACTGAAGTGGTTTGCCATTCCCTTCTCCACTGGACCACATTCTGTCAGATCTCTCACCATGACCCGCCTGTCTTGGGTTGCCCCACAGGCATGGCTTAGTTTCATTGAGTTATACAAGGCTGTGGTCCTAGTGTCATTAGATTGACTAGTTTTCTGTGAGTATGGTTGCAGTATGTCTGCCCTCTGATGCCCTCTTTCAACACCTACCGTCTTACTTGGGTTTCTCTTACCTTGGGCTTGGGGTATCACTTCACGTCTGCTCCAGCAAAGCGCAGCCATTGCTCCTTACTTTGGACAAGGGGTGTCTCCTCACTGCTGCCCTTCCTGACCTTCAACGTGGGATAGCTCCTCTATGCCCACCTGTGCCCTTGCAGCCACCGCTCCTTGGACATGGGATTGGTCCTCCCAGCCACCGCCCCTGGCCCCGGGTTTGGGGTAGCTACTCCCAGCCACCATACCTGACCTCAGACTTGGGTAGCTCCTCTCAGCCATTCCTACGGCATCACAGCCTGGCACTCTCAGCCACTGCCCCTGATCTTGCACGTGGGGTAACTCCTCTTGGCCACCATTCTTCGGGCATGGGGGTCCTCCTGACTTCTGCCCCTGACCTCGGATGTGGGGAGCTCCTCTCTACCATGCTTTAGTGTGCCTGTCGTAGCGCCCTGCGCTTTTAGGAATCGGGAATGTCAGGTCCATGAATCAAGGCAAACTGGATGCCTTAGAAAGCATCAGTACGAACAAAGCTAGTGGAGGTGATAGAATTCCAGTTGAGTTATTTCAAATCCTGAAAGATGATGCTGTGAAAGTGCTACACTTAATAGGCCAGCAAATTTGGAAAACTCAGCAGTGGCCACAGGACTGGAAAAGGTCAGTTTTCACTCTGATCCCAAAGAAAGGCAATGCCAAAGAATGCTCAAACTACCGCACAATTGAACTCATCTCACATGCTAGTAAAGTAATGCTCAAAATTCTCCAAGCCAGGCTTCAGCAATATGTGAACCGTGAACTTCTGATGTGCAAGCTGGTTTTAAAAAAGGCAGAGGAACCAAAGATCAAATTGCCAACATCTTCTAGATCATGAAAAAAGCAGGAGAGTTCCAGAAAAACATCTATTTCTGCTTTATTGACTATGCCAAAGCCTTTGACTGGGTGGATCACAATAAACTGTGGAAAATTCTGAAAGAGATGGGAATACCAGACCACCTGACCTGCCTCTTGAGAAACCTAAATGCAGATCAGGAAGCAACAGAACTGGACATGGAACAACAGACTGGTTCCAAATAGGAAAAGGAGTACGTCAAGGCTGTGTATTATCACCCTGCTTATTTAACTTCTATGTAGAGTACATCATGAGAAATGCTGAACTGGAAGAAACACAATCTGGAATCAAGATTGCTGGGAGTAATATCAATAACCTCAGATATGCAGATGACATGACCCTTATGGTAGAAAGTGAAGAGGAACTAAAAAGCCTCTTGATGAAAGTGAAAGTGGAGAGTGAAAAAGTTGGCTTAAAGCTCAACATTCAGAAAACGAAGATCATGGCATCTGGCCCCATCACTTCATTGGAAATAGATAGGGAAACAGTGTCAGACTTTATTTTTTGGGGCTCCAAAATCACTGCAGATGGTGACTGCAGCCATGAAATTAAAAGACGCTTACTCCTTGGAAGGAAAGTTATGACCGTCCTAGATAGCATATTCAAAATCAGGGACATTACTTTGCCAACAAAGGTCCATCTAGTCAAAGTTATGTTTTTTCCTGTGATCATGTTTGGATGTGAGAGTTAGACTGTGAAGAAGGCTGAGCGCCGAAGAATTGATGCTTTTGAACTCTAGTGTTGGATAAGACTCTTGAGAGTCCCTTGGACTGCAAGGAGATCCAACCATTCCATTCTAAAGGAGATCAACCCTGGGATTTCTTTGGAAGAAATGTTTCTAAAGCTGAAACTCCAGTACTTTGGCCACCTCATGCGAGAGTTGACTCATTGGAAAAGACTCTGATGCTGGGAGGGATTGGGAGCAGGAGGAGAAGGGGACGACAGAGGATGAGACGGCTGTATGGCATCACTGACTAGATGGACGTGAGTCTGAGTGAAGTCCAGGAGTTGGTGATGGACAGGAAGGCCTGGTGTGCTAGATTCATGGGATCGCAATGAATCGGACATGACTGATCGACTGAACTGAACTGATAGTGCTTCTCCATCTTTGGCTGCAAAGAATATAATCAGTCTGATTTCAGTGTTGACCATCTCGTGATATCCATGTGTAGAGTCTTCTCTTTTGTTGTTGGAAGATGGTGTTTGCTATGACCATTGCATTTTCTTGACAAAACTCTCTTAGTCTTTCCCTTGCTTCATTCCATATTCCTAGGCCAAATTTGCCTGTTACCCCAGGTGTTTCTTGACTTCCTACTTTTGCATTCCAGTCCCCTATAATGAAAAGGACATCTTTTTTGGGTGTTAGTTCTACAAGGTCTTGTAGGTCTTCATAGAACCGTTCATCTTCAGCTTCTTCAGCGTTACTGGTTGGGGCATAGACTTGGATTACTATGAAATTGAATGATTTGCCCTGGAAACGAACAGAGATCATTCTGTCATTTTTGAGATTGCATTCAAGTACTGCATTTTGGACTCTTTTCTTGACCATGATGGCTACTCTATTTCTTCTAAAGGAGAAGTAGTTATAATGCCTGAAGTAGTAGATATAATGGTCATCCAAGTTAAATTCATCCATTCCAGTCCATTTTAGTTCACTGATTTCTAAAATGTCAACGTTCACTCTTGCCATCTCCTGTTTGACCACTTCCAGTTTGCCTTGATTCATCGACCTGACATTCCATATTCCTATGCAACATTGCTCTTTAAAGAAATGGACCTTGCTTCTATCACCAGTCACATCCACAACTGGGTATTGTTTTTTTTGTTTTTTGTTTTTTGTTTGGATCCATCCCTTCATTCTTTCTGGAGTTATTTCTCCACTGATCTCCAGTAACATATTGGGCACCTACTGACCTGGGGAGTTCCTCTTTCATTATCCTATCATTTTGCCTTTTCATACTGTTAATGGGGTTCTCAAGACAAGAATACTGAAGTGTGTACTTATTGTCATTTTGTAGTTTGGGGATTATTTTTGCAGTTGTTTTTGACACGTTCTTCTTTTCCAGTCTTCCTTTTTGACTTGATATCTATGTTCAGTGTAATTTGGAACCCTTTCTTATTTTCTTGTATGTGTACCTGAAATAGAGTTTTACTTTGTGGCTACTGTGGAGTTCATATATAGCAATCTATATACAGATGTAATTCTTTATGTTTCTAATCCCTTAAATTCAAATATACTTTAACATTCCTACATTTTACTCTCACCCTGTATTCACTGTTTTCCACATTATATTTCATGTTTTATACATCTTTTAGCTACTTATTATGGATATAGATTATTTAACAGCTTTTGTCTTTTAGGCATCCTACAAACTTTATAAGAGGTTGATCTAGTACCTTTAATGTGTATTTGCCTTTACTGTGTATTCGCTTCTATCAATGATATATTCTTCTTTTATAACTTTTATATTTTTGGTCGTAGCCTTTACTATTTTGAGAAGTCTTTTCAACATTTCTTGTTAAGTTGGTTCATGGTGCTAAACTCTTTTAGCTTTTGCTTGTCTATACAACTTTTTGCTCTTTTAAAAATCTTGATAAAAACCTTGTCACAGGAGTATTCTTGATTGCATTTTTCCCCATTGTCACTTTAATTATATCATGCCATTCATTTTTGGAATTCATAGTTTCTTCAGAATGTTTTTGGACAAAGGCATTGTCATATTAATTTCTAAGAAGTATTTTTCTAACAAACAACATAACAGGTACAAGTATTTGCAAGTTGGCAATGGTCCAAAGAAAAATGATGAAAACATTTATTCCTTAAAATTTATTCATTTTCTTAGAAAACTGACATCTACCTATAATTTTCACATATGAACAAAGTTAGAATATAGATTTTAGCCTTTCACATTACAACTGTGAAATTTGCCTTTGCATTCCACACATAGCTGACTTTTACACTGCATCCTCTGACAGAAATTTCTGACATAAATTTTTGACAAATGGATACTCTATGGAATCATCACTGTAATCACATGTATACAATAGTTCCATTAGTGCACAAATTCCCTTTTGTAAATTTGCAGCCACTCTTCCCAAACACAAAGCCTATGGCAACATTTGATATGTTTTCTGCCCTCATAATTTTGATAAATACAAAATGTTTATAAACAGAATATGCATATTATATTTATGAAAATAATAATAAAAAATACATGTGTGTTAATCACTCAGTTGTGTCCAAATCTTTGCTGGAGTAAGAATACTGGAGTGCATTGACATTCTCTTCTCCAAGGGATCTTCCCAACCCTGGGATCAAGTCCAGGTCTCCCACATTGCAGGCAGAGTCTTTACTGTCTGAGCCAACAGGCAGTTAATATGTACATATGTTTTTATAAATATGGGCTTTCCAGGTGGCTCAGTGGGTAAAGAATCAACCTGATATGCAAGTGATACAGGAAACATCGGTTTGATCTCTGGGTCTACAAGATTCCCTGGAGGGCATGGCAACCCATTACAGTGTTCTTGCCTGAAAAATCCACAGCAGAGACTGGCAGGCTGCTGTCCATGGGATCGCAAAGAGTAAGACAAAACTGAAGCAACTGAGCATGAATGAACATATATATATATAACTTTTTCTCTGCCTGCTTTTTCACTTGTAAAACTATTTTATTTTCATCCATTTAAGTTATTTTTTGGTGCCAATAATTTGTCACTTTCAATTGTTGAATGATAGTCCATTATATGGATGTATCCATTTGTTTAACCACTTACTAGATTAAGATTAAGGACCTTTAGGATGTTTACCAGTTTTTCATGGCTATAAATAGCATCACTGTAAATATTTGTGTTAATGGACATATTTTCTGGTTTCTAATTTAAAAACATTCCATCATTCATCATAAATGTTTATATTAGCCATAATAGTCATTATTCATGTCTCCTATAATGTTAAATAAATTATTTTTTTTTCTACTTTCCTCAATGTTTTTATTATGATTGGATGTTTGGTTTTCTCAGCTATTTTATATTCCTCCACTGAGATGTTCATGTAATTACTGTATTTAGTCTACTGGTACTATGTTAGATTTTTAAATGTTGAATTATCTTTGCATTCTCAGAATAATCCTCATTTTTTTCTTGATGTATTATCTATTCATAAATTTTGGAATTTTATTTGCTAGTCTTAGTTGATTTTTGCACTTAAATTCATGAGGGATATTAATCTTATAGATCTACCTTTTTTAGAACATATTTTGTTTTAATTTTGATATCAATATATAGTGGGATCAAAAATAAATTTGTATAGAATTGATATAATCTTTCAAATATTTCATAGAATTCTCAGATGAAGTGATTTGGGCCACAAAATTTCTTTTTGGAAAACTCCATCTATGAATTAAATTACTTTAATAGGAAAAACTATTTAAGCTTTATATTTAGCTCTCACTTTTCAGTTCAGTTCAGTTGCTCAGTTATATCCAACTCTTTCTGACCCCATGGACTTCAGAATGCCAGGCTTCCCTGCCCATCACCAACACCTGGAGCTTGCTCAAACTCATGTCCATCAAGTCGGTATTGCCATCCAACCATCTCATCCTGTTCTTCTCCCCTTCTCCTCCTGCCTTCAATCTTTCCCAGCATCATGGTCTTTTCCAGTGACTCAGTTCTTCACATCAGGTGGCTGAACCATTGGAGTTTTCAGCTTCAGCATCAGTTCTTCCAAGGAATATTCCAGACTGATTTCCTTTACGGAGGACTGGTTGGATCTCCTTGCCGTTTAAGGGACTTTCAAGAGTCTCCTCCAATAACAGTTGAAAAGCATCAATTCTTTCGTGCTCAGGTTACTATATGGTCCAACTCTCACACCTATACATGACTACTGGGAAAAACATAGCTTTGACCAGATGGACCTTTATTGGCAAAGTCATGTCTCTGCTTTTTAATATGCTGCCTAGGTTGGTCACAACTTTTCTTCCAAGAGCCAAGCGTCTTTTAATTTCATGGCATCAGTCACTATCTGCAGTGATTTTGGAGCCCAAGAAAATAAAGTTTTTCACTGTTTCCATTGTTTCCTCATCTATTTGCCATGAAGTAATAGGACTGGATGCCATGATCTTAGCTTTATGAATCTTGAGTTTTAGACCAAGTTTTTCACTCTCCTCTTTCACTTTCATCAAGAGGCTCTTTAATTCCTCTTCACTTTCTATCTTAAGGGTGGTGTCATCTGCATATCTGAGGTTACTGATATTTCTCCCATCAATCTTGATTCCAGCTTATGTTCCATCCAGCCCAGCATTTCACATAATGTACACTATACATAACTTAAATAAGGAAGGTGGCGATATACAGCCTTGACATACTCCTTTCCCAGGTTGGAACCAGTCTTTTGTTCCATATCCAGTTCTAACTCTTGCTTCTTGACCCCTGTATAGATTTCTCAGGAGGCAGGTAAGGTGGTGTGGTATTCACATATCTTGAAGAGTTTTCCACAGTTTGTTGTGATGTACACATTCAAAAGATTTGGAGTAATCAGTAAAGCAGAAGTAGATGTTTTTTTCTGGAATTCTCTTGCTTTTTCTATGATCCAACGAATGATGGCAATTTGATCTTTGGTTCCTCTTCCTTTCTAAATCCAGCTTGAACATCAAGATGTTCAAGGTTAATGTACTGTTGAAACCTGACTTGGAGAATTTTGAACATCACTTTGCTTGCATGTGAGACGAGTGGAATTGTGAAGTAGTTTGAACATTCTTTGGGATTGCCCTTCTTTGGGATAGGAATGAAAACTGACCCTTTCCAGTCCTGTGGCCACTGCTGAGTTTTCCAAATTTGCTGGCATGTTGAGTGCAGCACTTTCATAACATCATCATTAGGATTTGAAATAGCTCAACTGGAATTCCATCAACTCCACTAGCTTTGTTCATAATGCTGCTTCCTAAGGCCCACTTGACTTTGCACTCCAGGCTGTCTGGCTCTAGGTGAGTGATCACACCGTCGTGGTTTTCTGAGTCATGAAGATCTTTTTTGTACAGTTCTTCTGTGTATTCTTGCCACCTCTTCTTAATATCTTCTGGTTCTGTTAAGTCCGTACATTTTCTTTCCTTTATTATGCCCATTTTGCATGAAATGTTCCCTTGTTATTTCTAATTTTCTTGAAGAGATCTCTAATCTCTTCCATTCTATTGTTTTCCTGTATCTCTTTGCATTGATCACTGAGTAAGGCTTTCTTATCTCTCCTTGCTATTCTTGGAAATGTGCATTCGATTGGATATATCTTTCCTTTTCTCCTTTGCCTTTAGGTTCTCTTCTATTCTCAGCTATTTGTAAGGCCTCCTCAGAGAACCATGTTGCCTTGAGCATTTCTTTTTCTTGGGGATTGTCTTGATCACTGCCTCCTGTACAGTGTCATGAACCATGGTCCATAGTTCTTTGTGCACTCTGTCTATCAGATCTAATCCCTTCAATCTATTTGTCACTTCCACTGTATCATCGTAAGGGATTTGGTTTAGGTCATACCTGAATGGTCTAGTGATTTTCTCTACTTTCTACAAGATAAGTCTGAACTTTGCAATAAAGTATCACTCTTATGCTCTCTTTTCTTTTGTCTTTCTTTTTGAATGGATACTCTGCTTTTCAGGGAAAAAAACATACTACACAATTTATTGGCATAAACATAGTTCACATTGTTCTCTGATGATCATTTTGCATTCTATAGTGTTTGTAGTGATTTGGGGGACAGTTTGGCTAAAAGTTTATCAAATGCATTAATTTTATTTTTATTGATATTTTTATTGTTTTCTGTTCTTATTTTTATTATTTAATTCTTCTGTTGATTTGGGTTCAATTTTCTTTCTTATTCTGATATGTCAAAACAGAAATTTAAATAGATGACCTGAAGATCCTAGGATAAGTCTCTGTTTCTTTTTCTTTGTCTATTACATGCTTCAATTAGATTAATGATTGGAAAGAGTTAACAGTCATACTAAAATATTTTTGACATCCCCAGGTATCATAATTCTATAAGTCCACATGGCAATTACATAAATACAAGCTGTCAGTATATGATTGCTTCTACCTGTAATATTTGGTAATTACATAATGTGGCATGATTGCAATTATAAAAAGAGTACATAGTAATTGACTAATTTTTTTTAAATTTTTTCTGAAAAATAAAAGTTGTCTATATTAAGAAAGGTAACAAAACATACAATTAGATGAAAATTCAGAGGGATACTCTATTATTCTTCAAAATTAAGAAACTTATTTTTTGTCTTTTTATAATATTTGATAAAATGTTTAACTGTGTGCTACATCTATCTAAAATTATGCGTAATCTAATAAAATGTACATAATTGTTCAAAACTTTGTTTTACAGAAGGAAATTTTAAACTTCTTTGATTATTTTTTTGCTAATGTATAATTATTTTGGCATTTCAGAGAAACAAATAATCCAAAGGAAAAACAATGATAAAGTTGACATTGTCACTGATAGCTGCATGTTTTATACTCCTCTCATGAAACTCAAGGCTACCTAGTAATAGACATTAAACTTGTCTATATAAATCCTATTTGACCTTTAATATTAAGTATTTGATAACTGGGATGACATGATTTTTAAATAATAGAAATTAATTTAAAAATATATGTGATAAGCAAAGGCAGCTTCATGATTCTGATTTACAGCTTCAACAAATAACTATGGAAACATTGGAAACAAACCAACAAAAATTGCTGGCAATGAATTGAAATATCTCTAAAAGGAGCTAGAGTATAGAAAGCAGAATTTGATGAAAACTTTATAACTAAACATGTGAGATATTTGAAGTAGGTTCAACAGCATAATATAAGCAATAGAGGAAAATAAATGAATTGGCAGAAAGTTAGACATCATCTACTCTGAAAGACAAAATAAAGTAGACTAGAAACAAAATATACAGATCCTCTAAACCTATGGAACTATAACAAGTGATATGAAATTATTTTTAAGTCCACAAACAGAAGAGAGAGGAAAAAAAAAAAAGTAAAATTTAAAAGCACTCAAAGAAATAGTGAATGAACACTTCTTATGTTTAGTAAGAGACATAAACCAACTTATTCAAAAAAATAGTTGAATAGCAAATCAAAAGAAAATATATATCAAGACACCTCATAACTACTTATCTACGTACATTACCTGAAAAACTGAAAACAAATAAAATACATGGGGAAAGAGAAAATGACACCTTACCTACAGGGGAAAGCAATTTGAATGATAGCAAACTTTGTGGCAGAAAACAAGCCAGAAGAAAGTGAGAGAATATTTTTCAAGTATTTAATTAAAAAAAATGTCAATCCATAAACCAATACCAAGTAGAAGTATTCTTCTGAAATAAAGAAAAAAAAAAACAAATATTTTCAGAAAGATAATTTGTCACCAATAGAAGGCACAGGTTCAGTCGGTGGATCAGGAAGATCCCCTGAAGAAGGAAATAACAACCAAGTCCAGTATTCTTCCTTGGGAAATTCTATGGACAGAAAAGCTTGGCGGGCTACAGTCTATGGGGTCACAAAAACATTGGACACAATTTAATGACTAAACAACACCATCAATCAAATTAATCTAATCAGCATTCATAAGGAAATCTCCAAATCCTTGGAAACTTAGCAAATTCTGAGAAACACTGAGTCTAACAAGAGTCTTCAGAGGTTATGAAACTAATATCATACTGTAAATTCACTGTACTTCAAATTTAAAAACAGTGTATGGGGAACACATGTATACCTGTGGAGGATTCATTTTGATATTTGGCAAAACTAATACAATTATGTAAAGTTTAAAAATAAAATAAAATTAAAAAAAATAAAAAAATAAAAACAGTGTGTGTGTGTGTATATATATATATATATATATATATATATATGTGGAGATATATATATATATATATATGGATATGGATAGATAGATGTATTTGAAAGGAAAAATATATCCAATTTGTGGAAATAGCTAGAGTTGAAAGGATCATTTATGGTTTAAAATTCATATATTGAAAATAAATGAAAAGTGTCAAATCAATAATCTGAACATTCAACCTCAAAAACCTAGAAAAAGAAGAACTAATACACCTCAAGCAAATCAAGGAAATAATAAAAATAAAAGCAGAAATAAAAAAATTATAAACAGGAAAATAATAGTGAACAAATAACTAATATTTAAAAGAAAGAAAAAAAACCTTCTTGCTAGACTGATAACGTTAAAAAGAGAGAATATGAAATTATAGCATCTGCCTGGAATGCAGGAGACCCGAGTTCTATCCCTGGGTTGGGAAGATCCCCTGGAGAAGGAAATGGCAACCCACTCCAGTACTCTTGCCTGGAGAATCCCATAGACAGAGGAGCCTGGTAGGCTACAGTCCATGGGGTCGTAAAAAGTCGGACATGACTGAGCGACTTCCCTTACTCACTCACTCACTCATGAAATTACAAAATATGAGGAGCAACACAAGATATATCATGACAAGCTTTACAGATGCTAAAATAATAACTAGGGAATACTAAAAAGAGCTCTGTACACATTGACAGTCATAATGAAATAGACAAATCACCAGAAAAAATAAAACCTATCACACCCCACTTAATAAGAACTAGGTAATCAGCATATCTCTGTAACTATTAAGAAAATTAGATTCCTGATTGTGGTATTATAAAAGTATAGCTTACTTTTATATGTCAGTGGAAAAGAATCAAGAGCATGAAAGTATATCCATGCATATTGTGCACTGATTTATTTTTACAAAAATTCAAATGCAGTTTAATGAAGCAAAAATATCCTTTTCCACAAATGATGCTAAAACAAGTGGACCTCCATTAGCAAACAAATAGGTAAAATGAAACAAACAATATTTGACATAAGTCTTGGATCTTTAACCTAAATGTATCACACCATATCTCTGGGATCTACAGTTAGATGACTGGAAAATTAGATATCAACATTAGAATGAGCCAACATAGAAAAAAAAATGAAATGTTGAACTTCATTAAAGTTAAAAACATTTGATCTTTAAAAGATTCTGAAAAAAAAAAAAAAACCACGACAATGTACAGACAGTGAAAAGGATATTTATAAACCATACAGCCAAAAAAAAATGACTTGCTATTGAATATATAAAGAACTCTTGAAACTAAAGAAACCTAAACTCTGTAAACTGAAATAAATCCAATTAGAAAATGGGAAATAACATGAAGAGACATTTCAGTGAAAAGAAAATGCAGATAACAAATAAGAGCATGAACAAAATTAAATATCACTAGACATCTGCAAAATGGAAATTCAAACTGCAATGGAAATATCAATACACATGACTGATATGAGAATGGAAGGCTAAAAAAAGGTGACAAAACCAAATACTGACAATAGAGTAAGGGACCAGGATCACTTACATATTGCTGGTAGGAAGTTAATGTGTTACATTCACTCGGTAAAATTATTTGGTGATTATTATTATTATTTTTTTTTGTTATCTGGTTTTGATTTATAAAATTATATATGCATGCAAATACACTACTCGGCACTTATTCCAGAAAAAATGTAGAATTATAATCTCATAAAATCTCAAACTGAAAGCATTTCTTTCTTAATTTATATAAACATATATGAATTAATATTTATCATTACATAACTATAAAATTAAAAAAAAATTGTTTGGCATTTTAATAAGGAATGTACTTCCAAAATTGATTTTTATCCTAGGCAAGATTATAGATTCACTTATTAAGAATCTGGTTAGGGAACTTAGGAGGAAAAATATGATGAAAGAAGCCAACAGAATGTTAATGGGACCACATCATATTCATTGAAATTAATGTTTTTTCCTGCAAAATTTAGATATATATGCATCAGAAGACAGAATTTGAATATGTGTAAAGATATTAGTATCTGTCAATAAATTATAGATGATAAGATAGAAAAATCTAAGAATTATTTTATAGTGATATGTATAATGTTCTGATCTACTTTCATGGCAAGCTATTTCTAGAGAGATCATTCCAGCACACAAATATATCACATGATTTTCTTCACTTTTTCTGGTAAAATGTTTTCAAGTATTTTGATAAAAATATTTAGCATACTTGTATTTGATTAAAAGAATGGGAGAAATAATTAATGCATTGGACATAATGTCATCGTCCCAAAGGACCTTAAGACATTTAAATGATGAGTTAAAAACAAGATACAATTAATAATAATAATAATAAAACACATAAAGCACCATACTATATTAAAAATAGAAAATAAATGATTAGATATCAATATATGTGAAGAAAATTAAGATATTTTAGTCTTCTAAAAACATAAATAAATCACTATATATATTATGTTGCCCTTAAAAAATTAGGCAATTTTCTGCAATCTTAATCCAGAACAAGAGAAATACTGACCCCACTCTCGTCTTCAAGCTTATACTATTACACAGAGCAATACAGTCATTTTTGGAACTTAGACTTATTGAAATCTTGGATTACTTGGAGAAGGGAACAGCCACCCACTCCAGTATTTTGGCCTGGAGAATTCTATGGACTATATAGTCCATGGGGTTACAAAGAGTCGGACACGATTGAGCAACTTTTACTTTCACTTTCTGTCAAACCATTTCCAGTTTATTTTTGTGTATTGTGTTAGGAAGTGTTCTAATTTCATTCTTTTACATGTAGCTGTCTTTGTTCCCACCAACACTTATGGAAGAGACTGTTTATTCTCCATTGTATATTCTTTCCTCCTTTGCCCATAGGTGCCTGAAAAAACACCTGGAAGAGATGCATCCATTTTGACTTAAACTCTTCCTGGTTATATCTTCCTCAACTGACCTTTCAGCTAACTTTAGTAACAAGGAATAGAATATATTTCTGAATAGTTCATGTCAAAAATTTTGGAAATATCCATTTGTTAGTGTTGTCCTTCCTTATTTTAGATTGAAAAGCCTGTTTGCTGTACGTCATCTCCATTGATTCCAACCTACTCTCCTGGGAATATGAAGAACAAGTGTAAAATTCATTAATGTGGTGGTTCTCCAAGTCCTGTTCCCTTGAATCGTTTTGCATTTCTCTTCTATTCATTATTCCCCTTTCCATAGGACTTCAAGGTGTATTTCTTTGGTTGGTCAGTTGATTGATTGCTGCCCCTTGTCTTCCAATAAGTCTGAGTTTATCTCTGGGATTCTTATCTTGTTTAACTGATCTATGTTTCTGTTTTTGTTCCAGTACTATATTGTTTTGATATTGTAGTTTGTAGTATAATCTGAAGTCTGGTAGGTTGATTCCCCCAGCTCTGTTTTTCTTTCTCAAGATTGATTTGGCTATTTGGAGTCTTCTGTGTTTCCATACAAATTGATAATTTTTTGTTCTAGTTCTTTGAAAAATGCAATTGGTCATTTAGTAGGGATTGCATTGACTCTGTAGATTGCTTTGCCCTGTTAAGTTGCTTCAGTCGTGTCCGATTTTTTGTGACCCTCTTGACTGTAGCCTTCCAGGGTCCTCTGTCCATAGGATTCTCCAGGCAAAAATACTGAAATGGGTTGCCATGTCCTCCTCCAGGAGATCTTCCTGACCCAGAGATTGAACTTGTATTTCTATGTCTCCTGCATTGGCAGGTGGGTTCTTTACCACTGGCACCACCATCCAAGAACATGATATATCTCTCTATCTGTTTAGGTCATCTTTGATTTCTTTCATTAGTGTCTTACAGTTTTCTGCATACAGGTTTTTGTGTACTTATGTAGCTTTATTCCTATATTATTTTTATGTATGGTTAAGATTATTCTAAAATTTATATAAAAATCAATGTAAGTTCAAAAACTAAGACAATTTTTAAAAGATAAACTGTAAATTAGAAGAAAATGGTCTCTACCTAGTTTCAAGGTTTATGCTAAATATGTAGTAATTGAGATTGTTTACCTTTTTTTCTGTTACTTGACAGAATGCAATTATTCTGAATACATATGAAATATCTTAGGTAATTTTTACTTTCCTCCCTATTTAATGACTGATTTGTATTTGCCAATTTCTTTAATTATTTAGATGGAAAATTCCATCAACACCTACAAACTTTTTGCATATACTTACATATAGCACAGTTGTAAAGCTAAATATGTTGATCTACTTTACCACAATACCTATATATACACACAATAATTATTAAAAAGCTTTCTTCCTATATTTATTTTGTAACTGGTAAAGTTGAAACCAGCAAAGACATATAATCTACATGTGAATAATATTCTATTTATTTTCATAAAATTTATATAAAATTTTAACAATACAATTTTAATTCTTCAAAGTATATTGTTTTACTATATGAACAACATACTTCTACTGCATAAATATACAGTGGTAGATCAAACATAGTCCTTATTTAACATTTGAGATACTGAGCCATTCCACATGTAGAAGTTTTAATCTATGTACACTGACAGGACAGGTTGAAGAGGTGATATAGAAGGAAAGAGAAAAAAAACAACTTAAAATGTGAGCATATACACAGATACAAGTAAAACATTTGAGATGAAAGTAGTTATAACTTACATAACTTAGAGGAGAGTTACAATTAAGGAAGAAAACAATGCATTTTGACTATTGCAGGAATCCTTCATAAAGTGAATATGCATAAGTAGTTCATATTCATTCTCTGCCCAGTCCATAGCCCATAGTAAGCCACTTTCATCATTCTGCTACCTGAACTATGAAATTTCTTTGCAATTACTCCTGCTGTGGAAACTATTAACAATACATGGGGCTTATTTTAGTCAAGGAGTAGAGAAAAGCAGAGTGTGGTTTATTGAGTGACTGGGCCTACCTACTTGCTTGAGCTGGTTATGTGGGTCCATATGAGTTTGTTGCATCTGGCTCTGGTACAGGAAAGTTAAATCTTAAAAGGAAGTGATCAGGAAGAGAAGATGCAGATGAAACAAGGCAAGTGACCATAACCTGGGTCTTATAAGATGAGCTATAGTTTGTGAGAGAGGATAGGTCTCCCTATGCCTCCAGGCCTCCAACTTTGATGATGGGGATGTCTGGCAGAAGAAGTTGGTGATACTCATAAAGGTACAGCTGGTTCAAGAGTAGAAGATGCTGAAGTAGGATTTGGCAGGATCTATGGAAGTCGTAGGGCTTCCCTGGTGACTCAGATGGTAAAGCGTCTGCCTGCAATGCAGGAGACCTGGGTTCGATTCCTGGGTCAGGAAGATCCCCTGGAGAAGGAAATGGCAATCCACTCCAGCACTCTTGCCTGGAAAATCCCATGGACGGAGGAGCCTGATAGGCTACAGTGCATGGGGTTGCAAAGAGTCGGACACGACTGAGCAACTTCCCTTTCACTATGGAAGTTGTGGGCCTGGATACTACCTTTTTAAGTGGTTATGTATGTAGACAGCAATAGGACCTCGTGGCTTGCACAGACCTTCAGAGCTTTACGTGTATAATTAGTTCATTCGCTCAGTCATGTCCGACTCTTTGTGACCTCATGGACTGCAGCACACCAGACTTCCCTGTTGGTGATGGTGGACAGGGAAGCCTGGCATGCTGAGGTCCAGGGGGGTCACAAAGAGTCTGACATGACTGAGTGACTGAACTAACTATATATAATTTATGTATATAATTATATCTATCTGTAAATATATTTGTTGTTTCATTGCTTCATTTTCATTCATTCTTTCAAATCTTGAGCAAAATATCTCTTGTTCATACTAACATGAAATTATTCAGGGTAAGAAATTTTGGGGAAAGTAGTGTCTATGTAGCTAACCTGAAAATATGCAAATTTTCATATATTCTTTATTCTATTTTGTGCCCTGATATCACAGTAGATATTTACTTCAGGGGGGAAACAAAGAATTAGAGATGTATCAGTTCTATCTGGTATGCATGGTTTTTAAACTTAACTAGGTCCTCATCACCTTCTTTATTATCACTGGTCTCATTTCTCCCTCTACAGACCTTTATGACTCATCAAATTCTACCTACATTTTTCTCAACGCCCCTGCCCAGCCAAGAACAGATGACTTTGTTATTTTGTGATGGACAAATGGAAATCAGGAAGGACTTCAAATTCCTACACATCAGTGAAAATTTTTGTCAGTATTTGTACATTTCACTACATAAGATTAAGAAAATACTCTTCTCCATTTCATAGTTAATTCCTTAAGTTTTCCTCTGTACAAATTCCATTTTTTCCTGCTTTTTGATGTCCACAATCTGCAATTAAATACTATCAATCCTAAATTGTATCAACAGGTAATATTATAGTTGTCTGAATATAAGTTGCATTAAAATATTAAAAAAAATCAATCAAAAATCAATGCTTTTTGATGTCCACCATCTGCAATTAAATACTATCAATACTGAATTCTATCAACAGGTAATATTATAGTTGTCTGAATATATGTTGCATTAAAATATTAAAAAAAATCAATGCCTGTGGTCTTAAGCTAACACTATCTTTGGTTGGGATTTAAGAATGCCACCTTTCAGGTAAAATATCTCTGAAGACTGTCTGCTTTGCCCAGGTTAGGTATAAATTACTCTACCTGGCACTCAGAGCTGTTTACAATATTGTTACATCCTAGATTCATGGACTTATTTTCAAGTGTGTATTTCATAATCATCAGTCAAAATCAACTTACTGCTCATCAGATATGGCCCATGCATTTTTATCATAACTTTGGGTAGTTTTAATGTGTCAATGTTCATTCTTTAGCCAACAGACATTTATCAAATGCAAAGTGGCAAGTACTGTAGGATGTAAAATGAACAGGACAGAAATCTTGCCATAACAGAGGTAACTATACAGTAACAAGGTATCTCTAAATAGAATTGTCATTTAAAGCCCTAACTTCCGTCATGTAGAAACATACGGGGCAATGAAAACAAAAGAAAAAATCTTTCTGGAGGAAAAGGAAGGGTGCAGAAAGCTTCTCAGACTAGTTAACTCTTGAGCTGAATAATAATATTGAATAATAATTCTGTTTTGGTAAGCAAGGAAATTGGTAACAGACCCTCAGTGTTTTCATCTGTGGGAAGTCTGTTTGGCTTATAATTTCTGTTTTCAGTATTACCTACTTTAGACACTTTTTCCTCTGTCATGAATTCAGCAAGCATTCTCCCTATGTTGATTCCTTGTGACCTGATTTCATATAACCCTCTGACATATGTTAGCACTTGGCTACACTCACCTGCTGATGGGTTGGAAACACACTGAAGCTCTTGTATCAATTACTGCCTCAAATATTTAATAACTGAGTTCCTTTGTAAGTGTTCCTACTTATTCTTTTCACATATCACTTTCTAATTTTTCTAGAAAATTATGCAATATGTGAATGTAATCTGTATAGTATTATGCACCATACAGGTGATTTGAATCAATACATTATTTTTTCAAAGTCAGTGTTTAAGCCTGAGGAAGAAGACTCTGAATAAGAAAATACAAAAATTATTTTGGGCAGTTAAGCAGGGGGTATCCTGTAGCCTTGAGACACATTATATTAAGAACAGACTTGTGTGCCTTTGTTACTGTTCCAATGTGTTAATATAGGAAAGTAGTGCTTCCATTGCATTGCTTTGGCATAAAACTCAGCATTTGAGAGTCATTAGAAACTGCTGCATGTGTTTTCTTTATCAGAGTTGGATTTACAAGAGTTATTGAGGAGAAGGCTCAGGACGCTCCTTTACTTGGAGCTCTTCCCAAGACATTGGGGTGCTCTTGATGGGCTCGCTGTGGCTAAAAACTCCAGGTGGTTAGGATTATTGTCTCTTTCTACCCCCAATGTATTCACTGTACCATTTGCCCTCAGAATTGAAATGTATAAAGACTTTTTCTGTGTGTGTGATATGGAAAAGGGGTATTTAGTGTGGTTTCAGTGAAAAGTCATTAGCAGTTCCCACTTTGCAAGTAGTTACTGCTAACCCTCTAGGTCCAGGTAGGGGATGGCTCCCAGTAAACCTTGGCATTCACTGGGATGACTCATTCAGCAACCTAATAGGAAAATAGAGGATGCAAGATTGTGCAGGGATGAGAACAGGCCATAGCCTACACTATACATAATTGTGAATTGGAGAAATAAGGTCTGAAAAGTATGGAGTCAGTAAATATCCCACGGAAATTTTTCCAGTCCTCAGACATAAAATTGCAAGCAGAAGATTAGGTTCCTAGGAATATTTTGTTGACTTGAATGTTCTCTCATCATAAAGATACTCAGCAATGTGGAATAAACAATCATAAACACACCACATATTTTTCTATGTTTTTTAATAGAAATTTTCTAAAATAAAATTGTTAGATTTTCTATGATACCAGGATACATTTGAAAGCATCCTATATACAGTAAATATGTTGGTGTGTAAACACATATATTTTATACAACCCTAAGTATCAAAATTATTTTATAGAATGCCCAACATCTCTTGTTGTTGTTTTTCAGTTGCTAAGTCTTATCCAATTTTTTTGCGACCCCATGAACTGCAGCCCGTCAGACAAGAATACTAGACTGGGTGCCATTTCCTTCTCCATCAGATGTTTCCAACTTAAGGATCAAACACATGTATCCTGCATTGGCAGGGAGGTTCTTTATCTCTGAGCCACCAGGGGGCTCCAAAATCACTGCAGATGGTGATTGCAGCCATGAAATTAAAATACACTTACTCCTTGGAAGGAAAGTTATGACCAACCTAGATAGCATATTGAAAAGCAGAGACATTACTTTGCCAACAAAGGTCCGTCTAGTCAAGGCTATGGTTTTTCCAGTGTCATGTATGGGTGTGAGAGTTGGACTGTGAAGAAAGCTGAGAGTCGAAGAATTGATGCTTTTGAACTGTGGTGTTGGAGAAGACTCTTGAGATTTCCTTGGACTGCAAGGAGATCCAAGAGTCCATCCTAAAGGAGATCAGGAGACACTGATGTATAGAACAGTCTTTTGGACTCTGTGGGAGAGGGAGAGGGTGGGATGATTTGGGAGAATGGCATTGAAACATGTATAATATCATATATGAAATGAGTCACCAGTCCAGGATTGATGCATAATACTGGATGCTTGGGGCTGGTGCACTGGGGCGACTCAGAGGGACGGTACGGGGAGGGAGGAGGGAGGAGGATTCAGGATGGGGAACACGTGTATACATGTGGCGGATTCATGTTGATATATGGCAAAACCAATACAATATTGTAAAGTTAAAAAATAAAAGAAAATAAAAAATAAAGGAGATCAGTCCTGGGTGTTCACTGAAAGGAGTGATGCTGAAGCTGAAACTCCAATACCTTTCCCACCTCATGTGAAGCATTGAATCTTTGGAAAAGACCCTGATGCTGGGAGGGATTGAGGGCAGGAGGAGGAGGGGACAACAGAGGATGAGATGGCTGGATTGCATCACCGACTCAATGGACATGAGTTTGGGTAAACTCTGGTAGTTGGTGATGGAGGGGGAGGCCTGGCATGCTGCGATTCATGGGGTCACAAATATTTGGAGATGACTGAGTGACTGAACTGAACTGCGCTGCACTGTACTACTTAAGACACAAAGTTGAAGGAAGAGCTGTACAAATTCAGCTACCTAGCTAAGGAGAAGCACTACATTTAAAAGTACTATTAAGTTGAAGAAGGTTGTATGCAAAGAATCATAAAGAATACTTTGAAATGTGAAATAGGTCAAGAATAGGATATTTAAAAAACTTTTTTTCTGTCATTTCATTGACAGGTTTCAAACTGTGATACACTAATCAACCTGAAGTCTCTTCCAGAAATCAATCACATTGACCACGCATTCTTTTGATATTTGCCTTATACTTAAAAAATAATCCAGACACCCAACAGCACTGCATATACCTATCCTCTTGGCATCTTTTCATTTATTTATTTATTATTCCTTTCCCACTTCTCTGTGTAATTTTCTTTCTTAATTATTCTGAGAATTTGTATATTTTATTGGCTAAAATGTCTAAATTTTCAAAGTTTTCATTTTACAGCAGTCAGCCACTTTTGTGATTACAGATGTTATTGTATACAGTGACTTTTTTGGAGTTCAGAAATCTTGGGTCTCTGATTTTATGTTAACTTGGCATGATATCAAAGATGTCACCAACTGTTTACATGTTTCAGACCTTTGAGGCTTATATTTCCTTTTTTAATTTTTGAATTTGCTTAAATTTTTTTAGCCAGCAGATGATCATTGTAGATATATCCTATTATTGTTAATATTGTTATCATGTTTAATTTCACTTGAATTCATTTCTTTGCTTGATTAAAAATAATTTGAAGTATATTTTTAAACATTAATTTTCAGTAAGAGATAAAGCTGTGTGTATGTGAACAGATCTGTATTTCAGTTAACTAAAATATGATATTAACGACTGTGTCAAAATTCAAATTCGATGTGATGGATGCATTCCATGAAATATTGAAAGCAGATAAAAAGATTAGAGGAGCATGTAGATCAGGGGCAGATCTTACAAACTTGGCTTTCAGTAAATATATATATATATATATATATATATATATATATACACACACACAGACACAAATATAGCACAACACTTTACATAAATTGAGGCACATGAAACAAGATCTATTTTATAAGACAGTATTTAAAAAGTTCATTAGAACATTAGAATCATTGCTTATAGGAGGTGGTGATGGGGAGGAAGATAAAATGGAATCAATCCATCAGTTATTAGCAGCTACATGCACAGGCCAGGGATGAAAAGTAACTGAGGTGTTTAATTAACTTTTGTGTAAAGCTCAGCTGAACAAAGGTAACTTGGATCAGTTAACTATACTTGAAGTAAAGGGGCAATAAGAAAATATGTGATGAGAAGAAGGACTAAGGATAAAATACTTGGAACTATGTATTTCTTCAGTATGATTGTTATGAACTGAATTGTGTCCACCAAATTCCTTATGGTGAAACTCTAATTCCTAATGTGACTATATTTGGAAACAGGATCTTATGATATGTAATTAATCTTAAAGGAAGTCATGAGAGTGAGACTCTGATTTAGTGGGATTACTATCCTCATCAATAGAAGATGAAGAAGAGAACCAGGGGCACACAAACACAGAGGGACAACCATGTGAAGACACAGCAGGAACAGAGTGGCCACCTACAAACCAAAGTGAGCTCTTGGTGAAAACCAGTTCTGCCTGTACCTTGCTGGATTCCCAAGCCCTAGAACTGTGAGAAATAAATTTCTGCTTCTGTCACTCAGTCTTTAATACATTGATGAATTTCAAATGAATGCCACATCTTTCCTGAACTCTCAAAGTTTCTAATTCATTAGAATGAAAGAGGGATAATACTTTCTGAATCTTGCTACCTGGCTTTTCTCTTTTGCATTTTCTCATATGACACATTCTTCCTCATCAGCCAAGACATCTATCTCTTTTAAGGCTTGGTGAGGAGGGAATGTTAGTGATAAATGTGAATTGAGAGTGTGGTTGATTAATTCTGATATAACTGGAATGCTTAGAGCAAAAAAGAATCAGCATTTAGCATTTGTTTACTAAAAGAAGATATTAGTGTAGAAAGAATAAGATCTTTGAAAGTGAAGCCAAGCTGACATAAAGGATTTTCTAAATTACTGCAGTTTCAATTTAGCCCATGCTAAGCCAGATCTGCTAGTTAGAGATTATTAGATAGGGGTGAATTAGAATATTATTTAGGAGAAGTACCTTCCCCCCACCCAGGGCTCTGGGGCATAGTGGAAAAATGAAAATCAGAAATGAGATAGTGAGCCTAGGGGATAGACACACCTGCACACCCAGGGAAGATATCCCGAGAAGGAAGCTAGAAAATCAGGGAAAACAGATGAGTTTTCATCTGGATTTTCATTTGATTATCTGATAGGAAATTTTATTGAATGCTGTCCTTTTCTTGCTACAATTTGGGCCAAGTAGATCCAAGTACAATATGATGTGGTGTGTGTGAGAGAGAGGGATACTACTCAAAGGAGAGGAGATCTGGGAGAGCTTGAGATTTAAATGAAAAATGTTCACATTTTCTACATGTTCAGAGAAATCATGTTGAGAAAATTTCAGTATAAAACCTAATTGTGGTGTGAGCTTTAGTGATCCTGCAGCCTGAGCCTCATGAATTCACCACTCAAGACAAAACAAATGAATAAATAAAAAACAAATAAAAGATATAATCCATATTATGTCAGAGTCAGTAAGAGCTGAAGAAGGTCCAACATGAGTGAGACAATCATCAGTGGATCACAGAAGGACTGAAAAAGACAAAACAAGTATTAGAACTCACATTGTACAGAATTCAGCATCAGGCACAGAAGGATCCATTGATACAATTTAGTGTCAGACACCAGCATAAAATTCACATGTTTAATCCAAGCAAATCACAGAAGGGTCAACCACTCCAATATCCAAAACACTAAAAACCACGGATCCACTGACTAGTCCATCTATTGGGCTACATGGTCACACACAATAAAAAGTCACATACGATGAAAGTGTGTATTTACTGGTGAGAGGGAGATATTTTTTTAGGTGAGTGCAAACTAAGCTCTAAGAATTAGACATAACATCAGCTTTTTAGAACTAACAAAGCTTTGGGGCTGGTGCACTGGGGCGACCCTGAGGTATGGTACGGGGAGGGAGGAGGGAGGAGGATTCAGGATGGGGAACACGTGTATGCCTGTGGCGGATTCATGTTGATATATGGCAAAACCAATACAATATTGTAAAGTTAAAAAATAAAATAAATAAATAAAAAATAAATAAAAATAAAATCCATTTTATCTAAAGAAAACAAAGCAAAAAAAAAAATATTGGAGTTAACATGAAGATGATTTTAGCTTTTTTTCAAGTCATCTTCCAAATGTTCATCAAATAAAGGCAGATACATATTTACTTCATCATTTCCAAGAAAATGGTAATTTTTAAAGATTCTTATTTCAATAATGGAAGCACATAATGTACTACAAAGGATGCCACTTAAGTGAGTGTCTTTTTTTCCTTCCCTCATTGTTTTCTTTACTTTTAATTTTCTTTGCATTTTCCATTTTGTTTCCATTTAAATTAACAAAATGGGAAGAGCTACTAATTTAAAAAATATCTAATTTATTTTTATAAACAAGATTGTAATTTTCATAATATTTGTTGTTGGAAACTTTTGCTTCTCATTTTTTTTTTTTTCTTGTGGGAAAACTGAGAACAAGTATGATGATACCATCTCAAATATTTACTGGCTTTATCATATATCCTCTGTATTAATTTGCTATTTGGCCAGGGATGCCATAACAAAATCAAAGACTGTTGCTTAAAAAAGAGAAAGTTATCTTCTCATAGCTATTTTTCCCCTTAGTTTGGGTGTAATTGTTTTACAATGTTGTGTTAATTTCTGTTCTACAACAAAATGAATTAGCTATATGTATACATGTAGATACTTTCTGTCTTAGATCTCCCTCCACAGCCCCATCCCACTTACCTAGGTCACCATAGAGCACTGAACTGAGTTCCCTGTCCTATAGAGCAGGTTCCCACTAGCTATCTGCTTTACACACACTACTGTATATATGTCAATCCTAATTTCCTAATTTGTCCCACCCTTCTTCTCCTCCAAAGCCAAACAAAAGTACAACCCTCAGAGTGGGAGAAAATATTTGGAAATGGAGCAAGTGAAAAGGGTCTAATCTCTAAAATACAGCCCATTAAACTCAGTATCAAGAAAACAAACAACCTAAAAAAAAAAAAGATTGGCAGAAGACCTTAATAGATATTTCACCAAAGAAGACATACAGATGACCAAGAGGCACATGAAAAGATGCTCAACATCACTAATAGAGAAATTCAGATCAAAACTACGGTGAGGTATCACCTCACAATGATCAGAATGGCCATGATGAAAAAATTTACAAACAGTAAATGCTGGAGAGGGTTTAGAGAAAAGAGAAACCTCTTGCACTGTTAGTAGGAATATAAATTGATACAACCACCATGGAGGACAGTAGGGCTTCCCAGGTGGCACTAGTGGTAAAGAACACATCTGCCAATGCAGGAGACAAAAGAGATACAGGTTTGATTCCTGGGTGGGGAAGATTCCGTGGAGGAGTAAATGGTAATCCACTCCAATATTCTTGCCTGGAAAAATCCCATGGACAAAGAAGCCTGGTAGGCCATGGTTCATAAGGTCCCAAATAATTGAATACTATTGAATCAATTTAGCACCCATAGAGAACAGTTGGAAATTTCTTAGGGAAAAAAAAAAAATCTAAACATAGAGCTACTATATGACTCAACAATCCCACTCATAGCTAAATATCCTGAGAACAACATAATTCAGATACATGCATCCCAATATTCATTGCAGCACTGTTTACAATAATCAGGACATGAAAACAACCTAGATATCCACTGACAGATGAATGGATAGAGAACATGTGGTAATATGTGCAATGGAATATATACAGTGGCAATAAAAAAAAAATGTGTTATTTGTAGAGATGTGGATGGACCTACAGAGTGTCAGAGTGAAATAGTCAGAAAGAAAAAAAAAATCTTATATTAACATATATAATTGGAATTTCTCATAATTCTTGATAGAATTCATAAATCAAGGTGACAACAGAGTTGGTTTCCTCTGAGGCCTCTCTCCTTTGTGTGCAGACAGCTGGTCTCTTACTGCTTGGTCCTCACATGGCCAATGTTCATGCAGGACAGTTCCCTGGTATCTCTTTCTGTATCTGACTTTCTCTTCTTATAAGGTTACATGTCATATTGAATTAGGGCTCCAATCTAAGGTCCTCATATTAATTTACTTACCTCTTTAAATACCTTATTTCCAAATACAGTTGTTTCTGATGAACTGAGGTTTAGAATTTCATTAAAATGACACAGTTTGACCCCAGACATCCATTCTTAATTTTATCTCCTGCAGGCTATATCTCTTTCACCTATTCATGGTAAAGTTTTAAGGCCTTTTTCTCCCCAGGTGAATCCACTTTTTCTACTACTACTACTACATCACTTCAGTCGTGTCCGACTCTGTGTGACCCCATAGATGGCAGCCCATCAGGCTCCCCCGTCCCTGGGATTCTCCAGGCAAGAACACTGGAGTGGGTTGCCATTTCCTTCTCCAATGCATGAAAGTGAAAAGTCAAAGTGAAGTCATTCAGTCGTGTCCGACCCTCAGCAACCCCATGGACTGCAGCCTTCCAGGCTCCTCCATCAATGGGACCTTCCACTTTTTCTAGACAAATGATAATTCCTAGGGTCTTTCATATAGATAAAATTATACACAGGGATCTAAACAATACTGATGATTGATGAAGTAACAGGGAGACAGTGACTTTTTTATGAGTGTCAATGATTGTTTCATGGAGATAAGCACATTGATGTGATTTTAGTCAAACTTTTTGTGAATACTTTCTTAGTAATGAAAGAGATAAAGGATCAGAAAGTCATTTGGATTCCTTTAGAAAACAGAAGTTGCATCAACCAACTTTGCATGGAGGATTGTAATCATAATACCTGTTTTTGTGCTTGACATGTCGTGAATATACCAAAATTAGTGACTTCTTTCATTTCTTTCTCCTTGCTTATTGTTACTGCACTCCTATCATGTTTCTCTTGATAATTGTAACCAACTCCTCCGATCTCCCATCTTATTTATATATTTTTAGTGAAGTGATGCCTTCTCAATCATAAACTTATTATATTACTTTATTAAATTAAAGGCAATTTTTTTCTCCTATGTCTTTAGTAGTATCTAACACTATCATTTATTTTATGTATCTATACTACTGCACTGAGTTTTTCATACCTATGTATTGATATAATCCATGTATACAAATATAACTGTATATTCTTAAGCATGATATTGTACTTGAAGATTTTGTTTTGTTTTCTTTGCTCAAATTGAGCAAATCCCCTTGAATTTCCAGTTTTCTGTGAGTTTCTAGGACATACTAGAATTTTCTGTGAGTTTCTAGGGTGTTGTATTTTGTCAAATGTTTTTCATATGTTGAGCCAGTCATGCATACCTGGAGTAAAACCCACTTTGTCATGATACATGTCCTTATACTTTCTTCAGTATGATTTTCTAATAACTTGGTAGAAAATTTAAGATTAAAATCATTCAAAGAATCTTTTTCAACCACACTAGAATGAAAAAAAAAAAAAAAAGCTTACAAATAGAAAACAACAACAGCAGCAGCAATACATGGAAATTAATCAACACACTCTTAAATAACCATTGGATCAAAGAAGAAATCAAAAGTAAATGTAAAAAAAAATCTCAACACAAACAAAAATAAAGACACAACATACCAACATTTATAGGACAGCAGAAGCAATATTAAGAGGGAAGTTTACAGCTGTAAACACCTACATAAAAAAAAAAAAGAAAGAAACTTAAATGAACAATCTCAAGAAAGTATCAAAAGATTGAGCTAAGCCCAATGTATTCAGAAGAAAGGAAATTATTTAATTAGAGCAGAAATAAATCAAAGGAGGCTTTATAGACAATAGATAAGAACAAAAAACTGAGTTATGTTTTTGAAAAGATGAGCAAATCAACAAACCTTAGCAAGACTAACCAAGAACAAAGGAAAAGAGACTCAAATTAATGAAATTAAAAGTGAAGCAGATACATTAAAATTGATACCACAAAAATTTTTAAAAATATATAAGTGCTATTATGAATAATTATACACCAGCAACTTAGACAATCAAAATAAAACAGATAAATTTATAGAAACATACAATCTATCAAGACTGAATCAAGAATAAATAGAAAGGCTGGACAGATCAAGAATGAAAAAGGAGATCAAATCATTAAGCAAAATCTCCCAACAATGAAAAGGCCAGGACCAGATGACTTAACACATGAATTTTACCAAACATTTAAGGAAGAATTGATGCCAGCCCTTTTTAAACTCTATCCAAAAATAGTTGAAGAAGAACATTTCAAGACTTATTTTATAAAGCCTGTGTCACCTGGAAACCAAAGCTTAATGATAACATCACAAAAGAGAACTACTATACAATATCCTTGATATACCTGAGTGAAAACCCCCACAACAGATTTTAGAAAACTAAATTCAATAAGACATTAAAAGGATCATATAATAGACCAGTTGGGATTTATCCCTGGGACACAAGGATGTGCGGGATGGGTCAAAATCCCTAAATTAATCAGTGTGATACACCACACAATAGAATGAAGGATAAAAGCCACGTGATTGTGTTGATACAGAAGAAGTATTTGATGAAAATTCAACACCCTTTCACAATAAAAGCTCTCAACAAATTAGATATAGAAGAAACTTATTTACAACACTCAAATGGTTGTATATGAAAACCTACGGTTAGCATTATACTTAATGGTGAAAAACAAAATCTTTTCTCTAAGGTTTATAGCAGGACAAAGATAGCCTCACTCACCTCTTCTATTCAATATAGTATAAGGTACAAATCAATTTAACAAAACCAGTTGCTTTTCCATACAATGCCAATGAACAATCAGCAAATAAAATTAAGGAAGCAAATCCAGTTACTATAGAATCAAAATTAATAAAACATTTAGGAATCAACTAAAGATATAATGTCTTTTACACTGAAAACTATAAAATATTGATGAAAGAAATTAAAGTAGACACAAATAAATGGAAAGACATCACATGCTCATAATTATAATAATTAAAATTTAAAAGTTAAGTATTAGTTATTAATGACTATTAATATTTTTAAAATGTTCACACTACCCAAAGAAATCGACAGATTCAATTCCTTCCATATCAAAGTGTCAATGGTATTTTTTTTTAGATAAATAGAAGAACCACTTCCAAGTTTCATATGTAATTACAAAAAAAAAAAAACAAAAACAAAAAAAAAAACAGAATAAACAAAGCAATTTTAAGCAAGAAGAACAAACCTGGTGGTATCACCCTTCTGGTTCCAAAGTGCATTACAAAGTTATAGTAATAAAAACAATAACAGTACTACCATAAAAACATATATATAGACTAATGAAATAGAATAAATAGACTTGAAAAGATCTCATATATATACAGTCAAATGATACACAATGAGAGTGCCAAGGACATAATGAGCAAAATGATAGTTTCTTGAATAAATGGTAGCGGAAAAACTAGATATGCACATTTAAAATAATAAAATTGGATCCTTGGGATATGGCAACCCACTCCAGTATTCTTGCCTGGAGAATCCCATAGATGGAGGAGCCTGGGGGACTACAGTCCACGGGGTCGCAAAGAGTCGGACACGACTGAGCAACTTCACTCACTCATTCATACTACAGACATGGTTAACTCAAAATGAACTAAAGGTTTAAACATAAGTCTTAAAATTGTAAAACTCCTAGAACCAGACATGGGGAAAAACCTTCTTGATATTGGCTTTGGCAATTATTTATTGGATATGACAAAAAAGCAAAAATACAAAAGTAGGATTATATTGATCTAAGAAGTTTATGCTTGACAAAGAAAACAATCAACAAAGTGAAATGACAACTTATGGAATGGGAGAAGATAACTGCAACCATATTTATGATAAACAGTCAATATCAAAAATATATAAGGTTTTCCCACAAATAAATACTAAACAAGATAAACAAACAAATAACCCAGTTAGAATAGGAAAAGTGGCTGAATAGATATTACTCCAAAGAAAGCATACTTATGGGCAACAAGCACATGAGAAGGTTCTAAACATCACTAATAGTCAAGATTCAGTTCAGTTCAGTTTTCAGTCACTCAGTCATATCCGACTCTTTGCAACCCCATGAATTACAGAACGTCAGGCCTACCCGACAGTCACCAACTCCCAGAGTTCACCCAAACTCATGTCCATCGAGTCAGTGATGCCATCCAGCCATCTCATCCTCTGTCGTCTCCTTCTCCTCTGCCCCCAATTCCTCCCAGCACTTTTCCAATGAGTCAACTCTTCACATGAGGTGGCCAAAGTATTGGAGTTTCAGCTTTAGCATCAGTCCTTCCAGCGAACACCCGGGACCGATCTCTTTAGGATGGAATGGTTGGATCTCTTTGCAGTCCAAAGGACTCGCAAGAGTCTTCTCCAACACCACAGTTCAAAAGCATCAATTCTTCAGAGCTCAGCTTTCAATTTTTTTTTAAATTTAATTTAATTTTATTATTATTATTATTATTTTGCTTTACAATATTGTATTGGTTTTGCCATACATCAACATGCATCTGCTACGGGTGTACACGTGTTCCCCATCCTGAACCCCCCTCCCATCTCCCTCCCCATACCATCCCTCTGCCCAACTCTCACATCCATGCATAACCACTGGAAAAAACCATACCTTGGCAAAGTAATGTCTCTGCTTTTTAATATGCTATCTAGGTTGGTCATAACTCTCCTTCCAAGGAGTAAGTGTCTTTTAATTTCAAGGCTGCACTCACCATCTGCAGTGATTTTGGTGCCCCACAAAAATAAAGTCTGACACTGTTTCCCCATCGATTTCACATGAAGTGATGGGACCAGATGCCATGATCTTCCTTTTCTGAGTGTTGAGTTTTAAGCCAACTTTTTCACTCTCCTCTTTCACTTTCATCAAGAGGCTTTTTAGTTCCTCTTCACTTTCTGCCATAAGGGTGGTGTCATCTGCATCTCTGAGGTTATTGATATTTCTCCCGGCAATCTTGATTCCAGCTTGTGCTTCTTCCAGCTCAGCATTTCTCGTGATGTACACTGCATAGAAGTTAGATAAGCAGCGTGACAATATACAGCCTTGACATACTCCTTTTCCTATTTGGAACCAGTCTGTTGTTCCATGTCCAGTTCTAACTGTTGCTTCTTGACCTGCATATAGGTTTCTTAAGAGGCAGGTCAGGTGGTCTGGTATGCCCATCTCTTTCAGAATTTTCCACAGTTTATTGTGATCCACACAGTCAAAGGCTTTGTCATAGTCAGTAAAGCAGCAATAGATGTTTCTCGGGAACTCTCTTGCTTTTTCAATGATCCACCAGATGTTGGCAATTTGATCTGTGTTCCCTCTGCCTTTTCTAAAACCAGCTTGAACAACTGGGAGTTCACAGTTCATGTATTGCTGAAGCCTGGCTTGGAGAATTTTGAGCATTATTTTACTAGCATGTGAGATGAGTGAAAGTGTGCAATAGGTTGATCATTCTATAGTCAAGGTAATGAAAATAAAAATACTTATGCTTCAACAAAAAATAATTTTAAAAAACACACAGAATTTATCTCACATCTCTCTTTGTGGCTAGTATCAAAATCAGAACAAAACACAAAGTTAGCATTGTATTGATGAAGATATGAAGAAACTGGAACCCTTATACACGGTTGAGATGTATGTTTATTGGTGCAGCCAATATGGAAAATCATACAGTGGTTCTTCAAAAAATTTCTTATAAGTCCACATCTGTATATGTATACAAAGGAATTGAAATCAAGATTTGAAGTGGTGTCTGTACTCCCATATTCACTGCAACATTATTCACAATAGGCAGGATAAGGAAACGACCTAAATGTCTGTCAAAAAATGAATGGATAAAGAAAAGGTGTTATATACATTCAATGGAATATTATTCAGTCATAAAAAGAAAAATACTGCCATATGTTACAATATAAACTATGATGACATTTTGCTAGCTGAAATAAGCCAGATACAAAAAGACAAATACAGCATAATATGTATCCTATGTGTGTTTTCATCATGAGTAATGATAATTATAGTAAAAATTAAAATGATGAATGGAAATTTTTAGAGGTGATAAATATGATTTAAGACATCATGCTGATTGTTTCATAGATGTATACTTTAAACTAATTCAATTATATATATTAAATATGCCTAACTGTGTATCAATCTTCCCTCAATAAATTTATAAAATAAAAAAGGAGGGTAAACTTTAGAAACTGTCACAGACAAGAGACTCACTGTAACATGGTATCTTGTATGAGATCCTGGAACACAAAATCAGTATTAGATAAAAACTAAGTAAATTTTAATGAAGTATCAGTTAGTCAGTCGGTTCAGTCACTCAGTCATGTCTGACTCTTTGAGACCCCATGGACTGCCCCACTCCAGGCCTCTCTGCCCATCACCAATTCCCAGAGTTTACTCAACCTCATGTCCATTGAGTAGGTGATGCCATCCAGCCATCTCATCCTCTGTCATCCCTTTCTCCTCCCATCCTCAATCTTTCCCAGCATCAGGGCTGTTTCAAATGAATCAGTTCTTTCCATCAGGTGGCCAAAGTATTGGAGTTTCAGCTTCAACATCAGTCCTTCC